>NC_057806.1:64240988-64540988 GCF_018294505.1 Triticum aestivum
ATTTCTTGACATAGGGTCCATGTCTCCTAGATCATGTTTGTTCCAAAAATCACGTTCCCGAAGGTTTCATTCCGTTTGGACTCCGTTTGATATTCCTTTTCTGTGAAACTCTGAAATAGGCAAGAAACAACAATTATGGGCTGGGCCTCCGGTTAATAGGTTAGTCCCAAAAATAATATAAAAGTGGATAATAAAGCCCAATAATGTCCAAAATAGTAGATAATATAGTGTGGAGCAATCAAAAATTGTAGATACATTGGATACGTATCACCGGCCTGTTATCCATGGGCCCGACTGATGGGCTGTGAAGACATGAAGACCGAAGACTATACCTGAGTCTGGATTGGACTCTCCTTGGCGTGGAAGGAAAGCTTGGCGACCGACTATAAAGATTCCTTCTTATGTAACCGACTCTATGTAAACCCAAGATCCCCTCGATGTCTATATAAACCGGAGGGGATAGTCCGGAAAGGATACATTAATTACCATAGTCATACAAGTTAGACTCCTAGGGTTTAGCCATTACGATCTCATGGTAGATCAACTCTTGTAACACCCATATCCATCAATATCAATCAAGCAGTACGTAGGGTATTACCTCCATAGAGAGGGCCCGAACCTGGGTAAACATTCTGTCCCCTGTCTCATGTTTCCATCAATCCTAGACGCACAATTCGGGACCCCCTACCCGAGATCCGCCGGTTTTGACACCGACATTGGTGCTTTCATTGAGAGTTCCACTGTGCCGTCGACGAAAGATTCAATGGCCCCTTCAATCGTCTATAGAGACACTGTCCAAGGAGAAACCTTCCTCCCCGGATAGATTTTCGTGTTCGGCGGCTTCATACTGTGGGCCAACTCGCTCGGCCATCTGGAGCAGATCGATAGCTACGCCCCCGGCCACCAGGTCAGATTTGGAAGCTTGAACTACATCGCGGGTATCCGAGGAACATGACTTAAATCTGTCATCGGATCACACCCAGGAGATGGTCCCTGTTGCTGCAATGGCCTTAGAACCAGAGCAGATCGTGCCATGCGAAGCCACAGAGTCCGCGGCGTTGGAGCCGCACACGGACTCATCACCCCACGATATCTGTGTCAATGCAACTCTGGATTCGTCTCCGGCTATAAATTCCGGACCATATACGCTTGTGGGCACTGAGCTAGATTGGTTATCGATCTTCGAATTCGGCGCCGCAGACATCTTTCAGCAGTCACCTTTGGGTGATGTGTTTAACTCTTTAAAGAACCTGTCATTCACGGGAGACTCGCAGCCGAACTATGTCCAGTTCGAACTAGGGGCTGACGACGGAGAATTTTGTTTCCCATCCGCCATCCACTTCATAGCCACTGTCGAGGACTTAACCAACATGTCCACTCCTGGCTCCGCAGACATTGACGATCCAGACGACGATGCAGATAAGGAGCAAGGCCAAGATCCGCCAGCCTTCGAACGCAAGACGGACACCCCTTCACATGACGTGTACCTGATCGATACACTTAAAAAGCCTTGCGGCAAAGACAAGGGAGATCCAGTTAAAACTCCTGAGTCACATTCTAAGTTCCAGTGCCCCAAGTCACACCGCAGCAACAATGGCATTGGAGAAAATAGTACTCCGGACGGCGCCGAAAGCAATGAAGACCCTGTGGGAGCAACATTCGAGCAGGAGGAACAGGAAAACGGGCAAGCCAGCCCCGACAAATAGGCCCTGCCCAGTGATGGATTGGAGGACGACAATTACCTTCCGCTTTCTGAAGATGAGGAAAGCCTCAGCGACGAAGACTTCATTGTACCCGAAGAGCCCCTCAAACAGGAGCGCTTCAAGCGCAGGCAGATAGCTACGGCAAGGAGCCTGAAAAAGAAGCAGCAGTAGCTTCAAGATGACCAAGACCTACTCAATGACAGATGGACCAAAGTCATGGTCGCCGAAGAATATGGCCTGTGTGGCCCAGCCAAAAGCTACCCAAAGCACAGATCGCTCTACCAGTCCGATGACGGGGCGTTGGAGCCCATACCATCGTCACACAACACGGCAGGTCGTCGGCAACTCTGTCCGGATAAAAAGGCAACTCAAGCCGAACACCGGACCGCCCAGCTCACCGTAAAGGCATGAACAACGCAGGCCACGATTACCCAGATAACCTGCAGACGGACTGGCACAATAGAGCAGGAAGCACAATACCGATCTACGGATCACGAAAACATGCTTCGACACGCAACAATGGCTACCTATTCGGACGTGTCACACCTCGCCTCAACCTGGCCGAAAACCACAATGGGACTCCTTCGGAGTTACGCTGTAGTGTGGCCCAATATAGAGGTGCCGCACACCCGCTTTGCTTCACTGATGAAGTAATAGATCATGAATTCCCCAAAGGATTCAAACCTGTCAATATTGAATCATATGATGGGACAACCGATCCCGCAGTATGGATAGAAGATTTCATCCTCCACATCCATATGGCTCGTGGAGAAGACCTCCACGCCATTAAATACCTCCCACTAAAACTAAAAGGACCAGCTCGGTATTGGTTAAACAGCCTTCCTGAAAATTCCATAGGCAGCTGGAAGGACTTGGAAGAGGCCTTCCTCGATAACTTCCAAGGAACACATGTCCAGCCACCGGATGCCGATGACCTAAGTCACATTGTCCAACAGCCCGGCAAATCAGCCAGGGAGCTCTGGACCCGGTTCTTAGTCAAAAAGAACCAAATCGTCGACTGTCCGGACGCGGAAGCCCTCACGGCTTTCAGACACAGCGTCTGGGACGAATGGCTTGCACGCCACCTCGGCCAAGAAGGACCTAAATCCATGACAGATCTCACTGCTCTGATGACTCGCTTTTGCGCAGGAGAAGATAGCTGGCTCCCTCGTAGAAGCAATAGCGCCAGCAACCAGGGCACCTCCAAAATCTGAGACGCCAACGGAAAGCCATGGGAAAGCAAAAATAACAGTCACAACGATAATGAAAGATCAGGCGACACAGCGGTCAACACCGGATTCAGAAACCCCAAGCTCGGCGAGCGGAAGAAGCCATCCAAGGTGAATCAAGATGAACCATCCAACCTGGGGATGATTTTGGACTGACCCTGCCAGATTCACGGCCACCCCGATAAACCAGCTAATCATACCAACAGAAACTGCTGGGTCTTTAAACGAGCTGGCAAGCTCAATGCCGAACACAGGGGAAGGAAGCCGCCAAGCGACAGGGTTGACGGAAAGATTAACCAACGAAAAACTGGAGGTCTGAAGCAGTCTCCACCCGAGGATCAACTACCCCTAGAACGGAAATAGCAGCCCGGCTTCCGCCGCCCACTTCGTACACCTACAAAGTTTGTACCGCGCATACATCGTTACACACTCAAGATACCATGCGCACCGACGGAAGCACAATACGGACAAGCCTGCGAGCACTCTAGTAACTTTTTCTATATATAATTATTTATTTTCCTTTTTTATTTCCTCTTTCGATATCCTTTAGAAAAATAGGTGATGAACAGTTTAAAAATCAGAAACTGTCTCTATCGGAGTTCGGATTCGTACACTCACCTAAGGGGCTATGTCCATCA
The DNA here is from genome assembly GCF_018294505.1 of Triticum aestivum. Lineage (NCBI taxonomy): Eukaryota > Viridiplantae > Streptophyta > Magnoliopsida > Poales > Poaceae > Triticum > Triticum aestivum. The sequence continues at coordinate 64,244,559 of NC_057806.1, forward strand.
AGGATTCCCCGCCGAGGACTGGCGGTGCAGACATGCGACAGGAGGTCCAAAATAACTTTTTGTAGACCGCACTCTCCATTTTTCGAGCTTGTACTATGCGTGTTCCTTCGCCTCCAACCCCAAGCATGTCAAATAGCCGGGGGATGGCTTTTATATAATCATAAGTAATCATTGGCATATCGCTCAGTTACCAATAAACAATATCCGAACTAATCATCCGTATGGTTTTCCCGACAAACATGGCTCCTATGGTTATTTCACAGATATACCTTGGCCTAATCTGCTAGGGGCTCAGTGTGGGAACAAATGAGCTGCCAGTAAAAGTCCGAACACCTCTATAGCATACTTCAGCGTCGCAAGTTTGGTCTTATATGCATCAGCTCCGAATCATTGTCTTGGGTCAATAGTTGGGTTGCCTGGCTCCTGTGCTTGCTACCCTATGTCCCGCTCTCTCGGCTAGGGTAGTAAAGGGAGAACTACTGTGATTGTGCCCTGGTCTAAACCGGACGAGCACCTCAGTAGAGAAAGCCGAAAACTGACTACCATGAGGCGGCGTGAGCTGGTCAACCACTTGACGACTTAACGGAATCTTTAGCGATTCTCCGTGTCACACGAGGGATCTTTTTCAGATCAGACATGTAAGGCACCATACGCCGCATACATACCAGGGGCTATGTCATAGCCCCACCATAAAACTCCTATGGCTAAGTGAAAGTGTTAATGCCTTATAGTCTGATTGCCTGGTTCGCCGCATTATCACCTCCTTCATGGACCAAGACATTGGATAAAGAGTGATTAAATACTTTTCCGGACACCCCCGTACTTCCTACGAGGGGGCTGAAGCCGACGACTGGAAAACTTTCAGACTATATCAAAACCGCCGCACAGGAGGAATTCAAGCTTTCAAGCAAAACATAAATAGATTAACTATAAAATTGTCTTTTAAAATTTTCACTCGAACATTATGTCTTTCGAGCACTGACCCTCTACAAAGCGAGCGGCCTCTAGGATGTCCTCAAAATAATGTTCCGGTTCCGGACGGTCCTTGCCTTTGGGTGGACCCTTCGTCGCAACATCGATGGCTATCATCTTCCCCCAGAACGTCTTGACTCGGGCAAAAGCCATCCGTGCACACTCAATGCATGTTGACCGCTTCACAACGTCGATACGCGGCACTGTGTCAACAAGCCTTTGCACTAAACCGAAATAGTTGTTCGGAACAGGCTCGGTTGGCCACAGCCGGACTATCACGTCCTTCATGGCAGCGCTGGACATCCTATGAAGTTCGGCCCATGGGACATCTGTTCATTAAGCAACAAGGGGCGCTTTGACGTGCCAAACTGTGACCAAAAAAGCTTCTCCATTGCATATCCATCCCGCGCTTGGTAATACTGCGCCGCGTCGGCAGAACTCTTCGGCAAGTCTAAGAACTCGTCCGGAGAACTCCATACTTGGTTGAGATGGACATAGTTCGGGTCGCCGAACTTAGTTTGTAGCAGAAAAGGCTTTCCAGCCGCAATCTCCCTCGCCTATCGAACCTCCTCACGGGCCGCTCTGCATTCTGACCGCGCTCCTCTTGCCTCTTGCAAGGCCTTCTCCAGGTCATCCATTAAGGCTTCACTCTCCTTCTCCAGAAATTCACAGCGGTCGGTAGCATTCTCCAGCCTGAGCGTCATCGTGGATATCTTCTCCTCATCTTGGCCCCGTACAGCTCGTTCGGCTTCTAGTTCAGCTGATGCCTTTTCGGCAGCAGCATTGCTACGCCAGGCCTGCTCCTTGGCTCGGGCCAGCTCCGCTCGAAGAACTTCAACAACGGCAGCACCATCTGCAGCCAAATTTCAGCATCACGCTTATACCACAAAAATGTATGAGGATTGCCCCGAATACATACCTTGCGACCCATCAAGACGCATATTGATTAAAGCAAGATCATCCCCTGCCACATCAAGCTTCCGCTGCAAATCCGCAATCTCCATAGTCCGGGAGGTGGCCAAAGGGGAAGCAGCCTGCATTCAAGGTTTATTAGGCTAGTCCTCAAACGATCCTTTTTCGATCCTCCGTTTTGCTTCCCAGTGGAAGCCAACACGAGTATCAGGGGCTACTACCTATACACAGGCGTATCTTCACAAATGAAACATAGCTGAAAACATTATGTTACAAACCTCGAAGCCCTTTAGTAGGCTCATGAAGGCTTCATTTAATCCGCTCTTCACGGACGAAATCTTCTCAATCACTGTACCCATCAAGGTACGATGTTCCCCCAAGACAGATGCTTTCCGCAACATGCCTCGCAATATATCCGGAGTCTCCGGGCTTCCGGAAATTGCTCCAACAGCACGATCATCCTTTGAAGGAATCTACTCGCCCATCTCCAAAATCGCTATCGGCTTTGAACCGGACAGTCCGGGGCCCTTGTTACCACCAGTCCTGGAATCCCGGATGGTCGGAGGTCCACCTTGGGGTACCGCCTCTTCTGTCCCCTGGTCTAAAGGGACCCTCCGCGATGACACTTCAGAGTCATCTGCCTTGTTGGGCGAGGAGGTTGGAGGAGGCATCTCGCTCTCCATCATCTCTGGAAGGAGACTCCCCGAAGAAGAGGATCGCCCAGAAAAACTCTGTGCCGACCTGCAAAAATGCATGAATGCATTATGCTAAAAGGAACAGAACATCACACTATCAAGGTACTCCGGATTTTCTTACGGTTTGGTCAAGGGTTTGTCCCCTTATTGGAGCTGCTCAACGGCATCACCTTCCAAACCCAAGCCGGTCAACGGTGGCATCTTGACCTTCTTGGAAGACCGCCCCTCCCCATCTTTAGAGGCGGCCCTTTTCCTCCTGTTTGGAGAAGGAACGATGGGTCCTTTCCCGCCTCCGTCTTCGGGCGAGGAAAGGTCGATTTCTCCGGACTCAGTGTCCAACTTACCTCTAGAACCAAGGTCATCTTGGGTCTTCTCGCCCTCCCCTGTCGATGCCTGGAACAGCACCGAGGCCAGCATCCTTGTTAACACAGGAGTAGCTGAGTCTTCGGGAAGGGGGGCCGGACACCTAATCAATTCCACCTTCTTTTATCCAGCCCTGAAAAAGGATGATATCGTTGGTTTCTTGCAACTGGATATCTGACTATAAGGTATTCGGTAAACGTGTACTTAGCAGGGTGCCTGGATGGTTGCAGTCTAGGCCGACATCTCTGGCAGTGTCCGGCCATTGCCTTCATTTTCTGAAGACTAATCTCCACATTCCTTCAGGCGTTGCGCCGAATAAGTTCCGAAGAGTCCGTGGCCCTTCTGGATTGAACTCCCATAGGCGGAGAGGCCTTCGCTGGCACGGCAGGGTCTGACGAACTAGCATTATATGAACGACGCTGGCTATGTCGATATCCCTCTCAATGAGGCTCCAGATGCGACTTTGCCGAGTTTGCACATCATTTGTTGATCCCCAATCTAGCCCCTTATTAATCCACGATGCAAGTTGAGTTGGAGGGCTGGGTCGAAATAGGGGAGCAGTCGCCCACTTGGAGCTGCGGGGCTTGGTGATATAGAACCACCCCTACTGCCATAGATCGGAAGATTTGGCGAAGGATCCTTTCAGCCAAACGGCGCTAGCAAGCTTGGTCACTGCAGCGCCACCGCACTCGGTCAGCTCCCCCTCTACCACTTGTGGCTTCACATCGAAGGTCTTGAGCCACAAGCCGAAGTGCGGAGGAGTTCAGAGGAGGGCTTCACACGTGACCATAAGCATCAAGATAAGAAGAATAGAGTCCGGGGCCAAATCGTGGAAGTCTAGCCTGTAATAATACATGAGTCCTCGGACAAAGGGTTAAGTGCAAACCCCAACCCACGGAGGAAGTGGGACACGAACACGGCCCTCTCACCGGATCTGGGGGTGGGAATGACCTGCCCCTCGGCAGGAAGCTGATGATGGATTTCAGCAGTCAGGTACCACGCTGCCCGAAGCTTTGCAATGTCTTCCTCCATGATAGAGGAGGCTACCCACCGGCCTTGACGGCTAGATCCAGACATGATTGGGGCTGGTGGCGACTGAAGCCCGGGAGTTGGAGCTCGGGGTAGCAGGAGTTGAGGAAGAGGCAAGCGTGGAAGAAAAAGACGGGTCTGTACCCCTATATAAAGGCTGCAAATATCAAACGTCTCCTCTCGGGCCTCAAAAACTTGCTTGTTTCCAAGGAGTTGTACCCAAGTGATGGTTGGGATACCCACGTTCGGGTCGACAGGAATCCCTTAAAAAAGGAGACACGATCTCCGCTTGGATAAAGTACGCCAATAATGCCACGTCCTGGGACGTGGGGCGGCGGGCCAGCTAAAATGGTTCGTAGGCAAAGGCCGGGTAGGCGTGGTGTCATATTACCAAAAAGTGGTCAGTGGATTGAACCCATGAAATATTGTATCCTCTACGGTTGTGCATACAAGTCCGAATACAATCATTACATCTGAAGATCAACTAGGAGTTCGGAAGGGGGAACCCGCCTTGCAATGCCGATGATAATCTGCGCACTGGACCCCTCGTCGTTGAATCCAGGTTCAGGGGCTACTGAGGGAGTCCTGGACTAAGGGGTCCTCGGGCGTCCGGCCTGTTATCCATGGGCCGGACTGATGGGCTGTGAAGACATGAAGACCAAAGACTATACCTGAGTCCGGATTGGACTCTCCTTGGCATGGAAGGCAAGCTTGGCTACCGACTATGAAGATTCCTTCTTATGTAACCGACTCTATGTAAACTCTAGATCCCCCCGGTGTCTATATAAACCGGAGGGGATAGTCTGGAAAGGATACATTAATTACCATAGTCATACATGTTAGACTCCTAGGGTTTAGCCATTACGATCTCATGGTAGATCAACTCTTGTAACACCCATATCCATCAATATCAATCAAGCATGACGTAGCGTATTACCTCCATAGAGAGGGCCCGAACCTGGGTAAACATCGTTTCCCCTGTTTCCTGTTACCATTGATCCCAGACGCATAGTTCGGGACCCCCTACCCGAGATCCGCCGGTTTTGACACCGACAAATGGGAGGCAAATAGTAAGGCCGCCCGTATTAAGCAGTGGCTCGGGCACCATTAATGGAGAGGAAGGCGGGCGGCCATGGAAATCAAAGGGCTCACTTCCCAGTGAGCCTACACAGCGTACAACTCGCACGCTTCTTGGTGAGCCTCCGCAATGGAGGACAGCTTGCACGCCTCTCGCTCAGCCTGTGCATCGGACTGTGCTTGCACGCCTCCCGTTCATTTATGGTCAACCAACTATCCGCACGACACCTCCTATAGCCATTAAAACCAAGACACGTGGCGTCACGTGAATGGTTAGCACAACGCACACGGTTTGAATTATACAAATGTTTGAGATATTAGGGTGGCAACTATTTTTTCAAAATGCCTTTGTTGGCTGTTATTCAAGTGTGCCTTCTCTCAAAATGGATACGAAATATACCATGGCATGTCGGCTGCCATTCCATGATAGCATGCCAAGTTTCATGAATTTCAGACGAGTTTTGGATTTACTAGAATTTAAAAACAAAGTATCTCAATGTTTTGCCAGCAATCAACGGTGCCCTGTTGTTTGAAATTCATTCCCATTTCTTGCATGGGACCTAAGCATGCACCAAGGACACATATTTGATTTTTCAACCAATTTATGTGCACTGGAGCATGTGCATGTAGTTCAAATTTGAATTATGCACATAAATGCATTGAAAACTCAGTTAATGAATAAAAATGTCAAAACGAACCCCGAAAAATCACAACAATTGACAAAACACACATGTTGTTCTATGTTGACATGAGAAAACTTTTGAAAGCAATAAGAAGCAATGGATATCGTTTCGTCCCCAAATGTGGGACGTTCCCTACCAAAACCATCATTCTTGTTGTGAGAAGCTTTGGTTTGTGAGAAGCATATACCCAAACCTTCCCAAAATGGAACAAAAAATTTACCACGGCATGTTAATGCCGCTCCATGATAGCATGCCAAGTTGCATGAATTTCAGACGAGTTTCGGATTTACTAGAATTTAAAACCAGATTTCTCAACGTTTGCGGCCGAGTGGCGGTGGCAGGGTGTTTGACATTCATTCCCATTTCTTGTATGGGACACTACTGAGGATGCTGCTAACACAACACTATGATCAGAGACCCTTCGAGAAACTATGTGCGATGCAATAATCGCAAATGGTGGTGTATGAAAACCGTCAAAAAGGTGCAAAATGTTTGTGATGGAGGATGCATCAAACATGGTTCAGATTTTAGTTGCATGTGCGATGAAGAGCATATGTTTTAGTTCAATTAACTATTTGCGATGAGGAGGAACAAAAGAAACGGGCAGACGGATGAAGGCGTGTGTGATACATAGCATACGGTTCACTCGGATGAACCATTTGTGATTAGGTAACACTAAGGAAACGGGCAGCCAGATGAAGGTGTGTGTGATATACATCATACGGTTCACTTGGATGAACTGTTTGTGATTAGGAAACACAAAAGAAACGGTCAGCCAGATCAAGGTGTGTGCGATATAAGGCATGCGGTTCACTCGGATGAACTGTTTGCGTTGGCACAAGAGCACATAAACGGTTCAACTTAACAAGACATGTGTGTTATGCGATGGGATTGCATACAGAACAACAACATACACACACACACACACACACTTATAAGGACATGCTTGCATAACCAAATTAAACACCCACTTACATAGGTGGCTACTACAACCATGGCATTTGCACACACCAAAGTAAACTATTACATGCATAATTACATAGGTGGCTACTACACACATGACATTTCCACACACCAATAAAGTAAACTATATATTACATGCATGATTAACTAGCATAAACAAACAAATGATCATCATCTACTTCTTGTGACGCTTGCTCTACTTGTGGCTCGATCTGGGCTCGTCGATTTGGGTTACGAGGCACTTCCTCATGTCAACGATCCGCATGTGCATCTTGTAGCATGTGTACACGCTCTTGGCCGCGAACCTGAGGTGAGGTTCATCCAGTTGCCGCATCCGGGCCTTGTGCCAGGATACGGTACTTGTTTTTTTTGACCATGAAGACTGCAGGGCTTGCACCCCACAGTATTTTATTAATAAAAGCAAAAGGCATACAGGGTTTCCTCAAGGTGAGGAAAGAAAGAAAAGAATAAAAGAAAAGAGGGAAGGCTCTAAAGAAGGCTATACAGAGAAGGGGTGCACTATACCTAATAATTACAAAGAAACAAAGAAGCAACTCTCCTCAAGGAGGAAGAAAATCAATCCACTTAAGAAGGGCGTTTCTATATTTCCGTTTGATTTGATGAGAGAGCAGAGTAAGATCATGAATGAAGCCATTCCTCTATGCCCTGAAAGATGGTTGAATGTTCCTGAAAGCTCTATCATTCGTGATCTTCCAAATATTCCACCAGGCCGTGAAAACCACCTCCCCAAAGAAAGGCTTCTTGAAATCCTTCCTAGCATGATGAGAAATTTCCACCATAACATCACAATCTTTCCATTCAATTTGCAGATAGTTCCACACAAGAACACTAAAATTGCACTGGAAAAAGAGGTGATTTCTGTCCTCCAGTATTCCAGTCGGGCAAAGAACACATTCTGGTGCTTCATTAATCCTCCAATGCCTCCTCTGAATCATGTCCTTGGTGTTAACCCTGTCCATTATAACAAGCCAAGCAAACATCTTGATCGACATAGTACAGCAACTTTTCCATATCCACCCCAGAATGGGGTTTGATACCATTAGCTGATAGAAAAAATCATAAAACCTTTTTGCAGTATATTCTGATTTCTTGCCATGCCTCCATCCCCAGTGGTCATGGGAGTTACTGTCCAAATGGAAAGACCCCATTAAAGAGGAAAGCTGTTGTAGTTCCTGAAAAGCTTGTTCAGTAAGAGGCAAATAAAAAAGGTCCTGGAAACTACTAGCCTCAAAGACTTCCTTGACTGAGAGATTTTTGTGGAGACAAAAAGAATATAGCCTAGGAAATCGATCTTGCAGAGGGACAGAACTGTTTCCAATTTGCCAATAGTCAGACCAGAATTGCACCGTATCTCCACTATGAACATCAACCGAAGTAACTGCCCTGAAATTATCCATCAACTTACAAACATCTCTCCACCAAAAAGAGCCACAAAGAACAGTATCATGTGGAATCCTTTCAAAATAGTAAGAATCCCAAACTAACTGCACCCAGGGCACATCCAGCTTGTTATAAAATTTATTGAGATGTTTCAGAAGGAGAGCATCATTCTGCAAACCAAGGTTTAAGATTCCAAGCCCCCCCTTTGACTTAGGCCTGCAAACAAGTGGCCAAGCCGCCAGTGAATGTCCCGTTTCTTGACCATATTTCCTCCATTAACACCGCCTCTGGATTCTTTCCAATTGTTTCAAAATACCCTGAGGAATTGACAAACTGCAAAGGAAGAAGATAGGCAGTGAAGAAATGACAGAATTAACTAATTGCAATCTGCTCCCTTGAGGCAAGAACCAAGAACTTGTTGTCAATCTTCTCTCCATACAATCCACAAGGGGAAGTAGGTCCACAATTTTGGGCCTGGTGGTCCCCACTGGCAGACCCAGATAAGTAAAAGGCATATTGCCTAATTTGCAACCAAAATAGGCAGCAAGGTCAGAGGCATCCTGATCACTTACATTAATGGGATACATGGAGGATTTATGGAAATTAATCTGAAGTCCAGTTGCCTGTGAGAAGGAATGCAAAACTGATTTCAGAGCCCCCAATTGATCTTTATCAGCATTTAAGAAAAGCAGTGTGTCATCGGCATATTGGACCACTGGGAAATTAGGATCATGGGTAGGCAGAGGCCTACTTAGTAAACCTTGGTGAAGAAGATCATTAATCAATGTCTGCAAGAGATCAGCCACAATAACAAAGAGCAAGGGAGAAATTGGGTCCCCTTGCTTAACTCCACATTTGCATTTAAAGTGATTACTAGGAACTCCATTCAGAAGGACAGAAGAAGTGCCAGAAGACAGCAACTGCTTAATCCAAATAATCCATTGTTCATCAAAACCTTTTGCAATTGAAATCTTTATGATAGCCTCATGCTAGATAGAATCAAAAGCCTTTTCAAAGTCTAACTTAAGAAAAAGGATGGGCCTTTTAGACTGATTGCACTGATGGATATACTCAAAGGTCCAAGCAAGACAATCCTGGATTGTTCTCGATTTTATGAAACCATATTGATTTTTATGCACACATTTGGTGATCTCCTGTTGGAATCTGTTAGCAGCAAGATTTGTTAGGAACTTCAGACCAACAGAGGTTAGTGAAATTGGCCTAAAGTCTCCCACACACTCAGGTGTCTGCTTCTTTGGAATTAGGGTAATGTATGCATCATTCAAATTTTCTAACTGTACTGTTCCAGCATGAAACTCCTTAACCAGCTGTATAAAATCAGCAGAAATTATATGCCAACACTTTTAAAAAAAATCCCATTAAAGCCATCAGGCCCAGGGGCCTTATCAATAGGCAAATCCTTAATAACCTGCTTAATTTCTTTTAATTCAAACGGTTTTGTGAGCACCTCCAAACCCTGGACCCTAAGTATTAGAGACAATATGTTTTCATCCAAAGAAATTGACCAAACTGTCCCCATTCTGCTTTTGAAGGATGACAAGAATTCTTTGGCCATTTCCTCATGGTTTGATGTTACTGATCCATCAGACAGCAACAAGCTAGCAATAGAGTTTTTTCTATATCTCTCAGTTGCCATGGCCTGAAAGAACTTAGAGTTTTCCTCTCCCACTTTGATATACCTAATTGTACATCTCTTCCTCCAGTACAGATATTGCATGTGCAGCAGATGTTCATGGTGCAATTTTGTGATTTTCCTGAAATTAAACTCAGGCCTGGACAGAGATCTCATCTCCTCAAGATTGTCCAACCAAAGAATTACCCAGTTACACTTCTCAATTAATCTTTTAATATGTGATAAGCCTTTCTGCCATTTCTTCAATGCAAACCTCAACGCCTTTAGTTTGTCAACAATTATTGCCGAAATATGGGTCTTACGAGGGGGACGAGTCCAAACCTCCTGAACACACTCCATAAAACCAGCCTGATGGATCCAAAAGTTTTCAAATCTGAAGATATGTGCTTTTGGAATTGCTGTACTGATGGTCACCAGACAAGGTACATGATCAGACGCAGTCTTGGCCAAAGGGGTCAGTTGAGTCATGGGATAAATGTTAATCCAACTCGCAGAAGTAAAAACCCAGTCCAACTGTTCCGAAAGAGGCTTGTCCTGCATATTAGACCAAGTAAATTTTCGTCCTTTTAAAGGAAGTTCCAACAGTCCCAAATGGCCAATTATTTCATTGAAAATGAACATATCATTTATATCGCCCCCGGGGAGATTCCTATTATCAATGGAAATGATGAAGTTGAAGTCCCCCATCAACATCCACATCTGATCCGGATCAATGTCCAAGTTGTAAATCCAAGAAACAAACTCATCGTGCAACTCACCCTGACATGGACCGTACACATTAACCAGAAACCATTGCTCATTATTATGAACGAGGTAAATTGCATAACGATAGCGTAGGGTTTGACTTCGAGCAGGGTGCCACAGAACACATCATATCGCCACGCTGTTAAAAGACCCCCAGAAGCTCCACTAGAGGGAGACTCGGCGAATTGATCAAAACCATGAGGACAAATGCTTTTCATGATTGAACTCGAGCAAGATGATAGCTTAGTTTATTGCAAACAAAGCACTGAGCACTGACTCTCTGTCACTTTCTCCCTGACAGAGTGCTGCCTAGCATCCGAATTCAGACCGCGAACATTCCAACATAAAACTTTCCAACTACACGTTGTAACACGATTCATGAATAACCATTGCGTAGAGTAGCAAAAAGAGCATGGCACATAATGCCATACCATCCAAAATAAAGTAAAGTTCAGAACCCCAATGTGCCACATCCCAGACCGGACTCAGTTCAACAGAAAAGAAAACAAGCATAACAGGCGCCCTCTGCCTCAACATAGAAGATAACATAAATACTAAGCAGAAGATGCAGACGAGTCCACCTGTGGATTAGCCATAAGCTTGTCCACCAATAGAAGCGAAGGATTAATCTCTAGCTCAGTGCCCACAGCTTGGAGAACATGAAGCGGGGTGTGTGGTGGTGCAGTAGGCAGAGCATCTTCAGAATCATCCGCAGAAGTGGGCTGGGCGTTGTCCTGCATGGGCTTTGCACGGGGGCGCTTCTTAGATGGTTGTAGAGAAAGCTACTCAAAAACCACGTTTTTGTAGCCATCCAACTTTGCCGCACTCCGAGTGCAATGCCTTAGTGACGTATCGACAACAGGAGCCTTCTTCTTCTCTCTCTGCTTACGCGTAGAAGATTGTTCCACAGAGAAAACCAAAGGTGATGATTGAACCGAGACAGGAACAGCAGAACTATCAGACACAACTTCTTCAGAAACAGAATCTGAAACAGCCGGCAGCGCCTCAAATAAAGCTCTGGCCACCGGGCGCTTCACCGTGACAGGTTTTCTGACAGCAGGAACCACGGGCAAAGAAGCAGCCAAACAAGAAATCATCCTTGATTCGTCAAAAGCAATGGACCACGACCTCTTGGAGTAAATGATTGTGCCCATCGGCTTGAAGAAGATAGACCTTGGCACTTCCTTAACTGAGAAATCGAACATAAGGTTCTAGAAAGACCTTTTCCAAACCATCTCCGGAGGAAGAGGAGGTCCAGCCACAATGCGTGCCATGCCAATAAAGATTTACTGCTGCTGAATCACAGGAGGTTCGTAGGGCACAATGGCAAGCTGGTTCTCCTCAAAGACAGGGTGCTGAAGTGCTGGGAGTGGTAAATCATGCTATTGTTGGATTTCAACTTCTTGTTCTTGTTGCTCTACAGAAGTAGATCCTTCGGGCTGATCAATCACTATTGAAACTTGATCCTGTTCGGGAGCAGCAGGGTGTGGGGCCTGCTCACTCCCAGCTTCATCTCCCCACATGGCATTGCCCCAACCAGGCACTTCGTCATTCACAGGTGGAGGAGGTGGAGCGACAGGTGCATCATTCCAACCCAACATTGGGTATGGTGGTAAGACAAACATCAGATTATCTGGAACCAGATTACTAGGCAAAGGGTGAGGGTTTCCATCCAAGGGCATAGAGTCTTCGTCATTTGGCATCTGGTCTGCAAAATCTGCACCTAGAACATAACAAGCAGCAGTCCAAGACACTTGAGCACCTCCATACTCCGCATAATCACCAAACACAACATCTCTTGGAACCAATGGCGTATCTGGGAAACTAGCTTCAACCAAAGTCCGGACAACATAAGGATCCTCACTATCCCAAGAAATAAACTTTCCAAAAGTGCCTACGGCCTGCGAGATGTATTCAGTGGTGCGGTAATCGAGGGGAATCCCAATGAACATTAACCAACCCTTGCGAAAAGCATGTGTTCCTTTGAAATTTTCTCCCTCATCATGCTTCATAAATCTGACAAAACGATCATTGCCCAATGGAAAAGGTGCATGCTGAACCAAGGTTTACCTAACTGACGGATCCCTCACTTGAAATAGCCCTACCCCATGAAACCACGGCTGAGCAGATCGGACCAAAATACCTCTATTTTGCAGAAACTGGACAACTTCTTCCCGCACCGGGCCGAGTGGCCCCTCCGGCGCCGGCATCACCTCGGCAACCATGAAGTCCTCATGCCGACGGAGCGGACGTGCGGCGGGCGTGAAGAAGGTGCGTGGTAGCCGACGATCGCCACCATTAATGATGTGGTGGCCGGGGGGCACAAAGCGCTGTGGATCGAGCTCGTAGTTCGCCATGGAAGAGCCAGAAGCTTGTCGGGGGTTTTCTTTGGCTTGGGGAGAGGGAAGATGCAATTGAGGCGGCAGCGATGGGACTGGACAGTCTATCCCAATAACTCCGGCTCTGTTCCCATGAGAAGCAGCAGATTCCGATAAACTCGTTTTTTGTTGCACCGAAATTGGCCTCCAAACCAATCCATTGGAGCACGCGAAATCATTACAGTCATGGCTAGAGTGACCAGGACGAGAGCAAGCCGTACAGACTACTCGCATTCCACAAGTCGTTGACAAGTGGCCCTTCTGAGAACAAATAGTGCAGGTAACCACATGGTCCACCATGTCATCGACCATAGCTTCAAACTGCCTCGCAGCCTCCTGAGATGTAGGGATATCTGGACAATGGCCCAGAGGAGTTGGGACTGGAGGCGTGGAAGGCCCAGAGGCAGATGCGCTAAGCAGAAAAGGTGGGGTAGAGACCTGATGGGCCTCCAAAGCCACTGGGTTAGAAACCTAACAATTGTTTTGAATGGGTGACAAGCCCGCCTCTGCGAAACAAACGGGCAAAATCTCAGCATGCACGGGGGAAAGTTCCTCTGAAACCGGATCAATTACCGGTGAAGATGATTCCAGCCGGCTCAACACTGGCAAAGGAGTGACTGTACCAAAAAATAGGTGGACGAGCCACCGTCCAAAACAAGTTCGCGGGTGGCGATTGATGTATGACTACACGTTCATGAGCAGGAAGATCATACCCCGCATCTCTCATGGTGTCAATGCACTCTTGCGTAGCCGGATATCTATATCCCTTGCAAGTAGGGTATCGCTCAAACGTGGCAAACGAAAGCTTTTTATGAGCAGATGCAACAGTCTTAATAGCTGATCTAACCGGAGGCTTATTCATGGCCAAAAGACCTAAAGATGATTGACGCTTAGTAGGACTAACTAGAATCCATTCAGGGTCACATTCCTTCCTCCAGATTCGGAGCTCTCTAATCCAATTAGGTCCCCCATTTCCCCACAAATGAAAATAGCACTTGAACAGATCACATGCATAGGAACGGAGATCCATAATAAGAAAACCAACTTGCTTGCAAGAGACATGAAAGGAGTAAACCTTATCTTTGATGTGATCAACATGAAGATCAATTGCCGAACCTCCAATTACTGCCTCCAAAACCGCGGCCACAGAATCCTCCGAGAGACGAAAGGCATGGCGGCTGAATGAAACCACTAAGATGAATGACCTCCTGTGCCCTGAAGGATGGACCGTATGCCCAGTAGATCTGAAAACCTCATCTGCAAAAACCCAACCCTTGGAGAAATCCAAGCCAAGGGTAGATCCACCAGAAGAACCCATTGGAGATGGGTATTTCCTTGATCCAGAGAGGACGCCGGAATAGATGATCAGTGAGAATCCACAAATTAGTGGAGAAAGAGGGAGATCGCCGGAGAGGGTGGGAGTGCCGTGGTGGGGGGTGGGAGTGCCATTCCCTGTTATGATACGATACTTGTTCACTAGGCATCCTGCTTCATCTTTTCATAGTAGGGGTCAATGATGGCCGAGGCGAGTTCGACCAGGGAGTCCTGCTTCGTGCTGCCCGAGACCCTGTAGTGGTCACGGATTTCGACAAGGTTCTTGCAGGCCAAGCTCGTAACACTGAGCGCTTTTACATCATCTTTGGTTTCCACCATGGCGAACTTGTAGTCAATGCTGTTGACAAACCTGTTGAAACGGTCACAAGTCTCTGTGGCCATGCAATAGTGGTAGATGAGGACATGATGGCGCCCGCACAACTGGGCGAAGGCAACCTTTTGATCTATGACGGGATGACCAGCGGTGTACTGGAGGTCGATGCCGACCACCTTGTACTTGTCTCGAGCAAGCAACTGCTCAACGTTGTTGATGTAGTCATCCACCACGGCCGGGTCGATGGTGTACACCACTAAGAGATCCAACTCCCTCGCGTGGGTCTCCACTCTATGCTCCCCGAACTCCATTGGAGTGCTGCTAGACATCCCCTCTTTATGTGTTGTCGTGGGTGTGCTTGTTGTGTTGTGGGGCGTGATTGAAAGGCTGAAGAGACTAAGGTTATAATGGCCGCGGGAATTAAAGGGGAAGCTGGACGGCCAAGAATATCGGCAGGCCCTGATGGCAGTTCCAATTTGTAGTGCGTAACTCCATCGTGCCGCACGTAACGGCATCACGTGGCAACATGCGCGGCCCAACCGCATGCATATGGGGGCCCCGATGTGATCGTGCGCACGCCCAACAGTTGGCAGAGCGCGCGCGGAGGGACGCGGGCAGAGCGCTCTGCGGTCGCCTCACTGGCGAGCAGCCATATATATATATATGCATATAGCAGTTGAACGCACAAGGAAAAGCTATCCACAAGCCGAGCGCGCCGACGGACGCGAGCAGAGCGTGCAAACGGACGCGAGCAGAGCGCACAGCACCAACTAACGGCAAGCACAGCATGCTCTGGTGCCTAACGGCGGGATAAACCTTCATTCAAGCCAATCAACATGTGTTCAAAAAAATTTATCAAAAATTAACGAGATAGACACTAGCAGCACAACTTATAAATTGATGGATGGAGTACTAGTTACAATGATGCATATAATTAGGCAATAAGAAAGATGCATCCATCAACGTACGACCTCCTCCTCCTCAACTCAGTGTGTCGGGCCACCGACCGGCGGCTAAGGAGCGGCGGCTTTTATGGCAAGGTCAAGGTGCTTCTCAACAATGGCATCTAAGGATTCCAGCCGGTTGAACAAGGCCAACGTCATATCATCCTCACTGGTCTTGTAGATACCTATGTAAATGATTCGCTCATACACATGGATGTGTAGGTCGACGGTTTCTTGCAGGGCAAGGCGCCTTGCAGCGAGCGCGACCTCCAGGTGGACATTCTTCGTGGCGTCGGTGGGCAGTCACAGGGCCACCAGTGCTTGAAAGAGGTTCCGACCATGGAGGCTGAATAGGGTGGCAAGCAATGAGGAGCCCGGGCGCGCAGGCTGGAGGAGTACGGCGATGTCGTCCGTGAGCTTCTTGACGACGGTGAACCTGTTGGTGGTGCGGACGATCATCTGGTCGTACTGAGAGTCGTAGCTGGCGTTGACGGCGGCCATCCACCAGGCGGTCGCCAACACCGTGTGGAGACGATCCACCATGTGGAGATCTACGAGCAGTCCGGCCGCTTCGAGAGGGATCGTCTGGAGCGGCAGTGGGCGTTCGAGTTGGCGAGCATCGATGAACGTGCAGCAGCGGCAGTCACCGTATTGCATTTGTCCAGCTCGTCAGTAGGCTTTTCCTCCTCCTCTGCCTCTTACTGAGGGGATGAGCGTGCTCGGCAGGGGAGATGCTGCCGGAAGTAGCACAAAGCCCCTTCGTGGTAGTAGTAGTATTTAGGGGCTATTTTGTTCTGTTCATCTGACTATAGATGTGTGGTCGAACTATACAACATACTTAAAATTAGCTAGTATATATAGTTGAACTAGCTATCTCAGTACGTGGTTGGCAACAATTGAGGAGAAGTTTGGTCGGTTCAGCTATCGAGTTGAACTATTTGTATAAATTAAGAACGACTGCTTAATCTATGGATGAAATCTATGCTTAATTACTGAATTTTAGTTGCAAAAATTAGATAGTGATAATGATTTCTAGCTGCATATTTTGACAAATCGCAGTGTTACAAGGATTGACAAATGTCAACGTTCATAGATCAACAAATGCAAATATTTCCAGTTTGACAAATGGCAACATACCCAATAATTGTTTGTACGTGGTTGCACTCGGGTCATCCAAAACAACCGTTTGCGTTGAAGGGATGCACAAATCCTGCGCTGCTCTCACTTTCCATACAGGTGTTCTATCTAAATCATTTGCGATCAAGAGCTGCACAAATCTTGCTCGACACATTTTCCCTTGGCTTCCTGGGGAAGTTGTTGGTTTGCATACGGGTGTTATAGCTAAAACGTTTGCGATGAGTATTTTATATTTAAAAATCGAATTAAATTGGGGAAACCGAATTAAACCTGGGGAAGCTGACAAAACTTTTACCACGGCATGCTAATGCCGTTCTGTGATAGTATGCCAAGTTTCATGAATTTCAGACAAGTTCTGGATTTGCTAGAATTTAAAAACCAGGTATCTCAATGTTTGCGGCCGAGTGACGGTGGCAGGGTGTTTAAAATTCATTCCCATTTCTTGCATGGGACCTAAGCATGCACCCAAGGACACATATTTGATTTTTCAACCAATTTATATGCACTAGAGAATGTACATGCAGTTCAAATTTGAATTATGCACATAAAATGCCCGGAAAACCCAGTTAATGTATAAAAATGTGCAAACGAACCCGGAAATATTCCAAAATTGAACACAACACTCTTGTTGTTCTATGTTGACACTTGAAAAAATGTGGAAGCAATAAGAGGCAATGGATATCGTTTCATCCACAAAGGTGGCAAGTTCCCTACCGAAACCATCACGCTTGTTGTGAGAAGCTCTGGTTTGTGAGAAGCTTATACCCAAACCTGCCCCAAATGGGACGAAAATTTTACCATGGCATGTTGATGCCGCTCCATGATAGCATGCCAAGTTTCATGAATTTCGAACGAGTTTTGGATTTACTAGAATTTAAAAACATGGTATCTCAATGTTTGCGGCCGAGTGACGGTAGCAGGGTGTTTGAAATTCATTCCCATTTCTTGCATGGGACTTAAGCATGCGCCCAAGGACACATATTTGATTTTTCAACCAGTTTATATGAACTGGAGAATGCGCATGTAGTTCAAATTTGAATTATGCACATAAAATGCCTGGAAAACACAGTTAATGTATAAAAAGTCCAAACGAACCCCGGAAAATTCCAAAATTGAACACAACACTCTTGTTGTTCTATGTTGATACTCGAATTTTTTTGAAAGCAATAAGAGGCAGCGGATATCGTTTCATCCCCAAAGTGGCACGTTCCCTACCGAAACCATCACGCTTGTTGTGCGAAGCTCTGGTTTGTGAGAAGCTTATACCCAAACCTGCCCCAAATGGGACAAATTTTTTACCACGACATGTTGATGTCGCTCCTTGATAGCATGCCAAGTTTCATGAATTTCAGATGAGTTTTGGATTTACTAGAATTTAAAAACCATGTATCTCAATGTTTGCTGCTGAGTGACGGTGGCAGGGTGTTTGAAATTCATTCCCATTTCTTGCATGGGACCTAAGCATGCAGCCAAGGACACATATTTGATTCTTCAACCAGTTTATATGCACTAGAGCATGTGCATGTAGTTCAAATTTGAATTATGCACATAAACTGCCAGGAAAACCCAGTTAATGTATAAAAATGTCCAAATCAACCCCGAAAAATTCCAAAATTGAACACAACACTCTTGTTGTTCTATGTTGACACTCAAAAAATTTGAAAGCAATAAGAGGCAACGGATATCATTCCGTCCCCAAAGGTGGCCTTCCCTACCGAGACCATCACGCTTGTTGTGAGAAGCTCTGGTTTGTGAGAAGCTTATACCCAAACATGCCCCAAATGGGACAAAAAATTTACCATGACATGTTGATGCCGCTCCATGATAGCATGCCAAGTTTCATGAATTTCAGACGAGTTTCGGATTTACTAGAATTTAAAAACCAGGTATCTCATTGTTTTGCCGGCAATCAACGATGCCCTGGTGTTTGAAATTAATTCCCATTTCTTGCATGGGACCTAAGCATGCACCCAAGGAAACATATTTGATTTTTTTAACCAATTTATATGCACCGGAGCACGTGCATGTAGTTCAAATTTGAATTATGCACATAAATGCATTGAAAACTCACTTAATGCATAAAAATGTCCAAACGAACCCTGAATAATTCCAATTATTTTATTATCACTACAAATAAAAGGTCTAGCAATTCAAACACCGTCCATGGCCGCTGTGACCCCATTATGTAATTCAAATCAAGACGACAAATCAAGTAGATCCCACATAGTTTATTATAACCAACCGTGTGAGATGCAGCACAAAATATCTTCGGACCATGTCTGAATAAGGGACCGTGTGTGATGACACTTTGCGCGCTAGTTTTTTGGCTGAAGCGATTCCAAATTTTCAGTTTCCGCGGAAATATCTACCTTCCCGCCCCTCCCCCTTACCAAAAGTCACATTTCCCCTGTTTCCGCCTTCCTTTCCAAGTTGAAACCTTCACTCCTTGCTTGCAGCGCCACCGCCTCCTCGCTGGCGAACCTCCTTCACACTGCTCGGCCTCACCCATCCATGCAGGTAATCCACACCCGACCCCCATCCTCCTACTGCTTCCACATCCCACATGCCCCGACCGCCGGCGCGAGCGCGACACCTTCCACCCAAATCACCGACCCCTCCACCAAATAAGCGCCGGCCTAAGCCATGGTGCACGCAGTATAGCCAGGACCTCAACAAGCACTTGTCAGTGGAGAATCAAATCGTGGACGCACGCGCGAATGTGGTTGCGATGGCTGCCATTCGTGCCGACCCCCAGATCTTGAAGGAGCACCTTGGATTTGCTAGCTACGCCGGTTAAGCATGCTCGGTTTACCCGTTGTGTGTGCTGCTCCTGCCTTTCCTTCAAAAATTCTAGTGAATTGTGCTATCTAATTTTACCAAGCAATCTGTTGCTCTAGTGTATATGTTCTATATGTCGTGCAGTGTGGTGCTCACTTATGAACTATTTTGTTAATTAGTTGTCGTCTTCAGTTAACTGTTTGGTTCAATTCTGCAAATGTGATGTTCAATTCTTCAGGCTGCAATTTTGTATTGTCTTCCATGTGAGAAATAAATCGAATTTATCTTTACAAAATAGATGAGAAACGAATACAATTGCTATATTTCCAAGTTGTCAAGCATGCTTGGTTTGGTTATACATTATGCAATGTGGTGCTCAGTTAATGTTTGGTTCATTTGTGTTGTGGTGTTTAGTTATCTGTTTGGTTCAATTCTGCAATGCGATGTTCAATAGTTGTGGGTGCATTCTGTTATTGTATACCATGTGAGGAATAAATTGAATTTGGCTGTAGTAAATACATGAGAAACAAATACAATTGCTACAATTGGTTGTAGTTAACTGTTTGGTTAACTGTCTGAACTTCTATTAGGAGTATGTTATATTGTGCAATGTGGTGCTCAGTTAATGTTGGTTCATTTGTTGTGGTGTTTAGTTAACTGCTTGGTTCAATTCTGCAATGCGATGTCCAGTTGGCGTGGGTAGAATTTTGTATTGTTGTGCATGTGAGGAATAAATTGAATTTTTCTGCACTTAATACATGAGAAACATATACAAGTGCTATATTTCCTAGTTCTTAATCATGCTTGGTTTGGATAAATGGGTTTTCCGTGTGGCTTGAATTAATCTGATGAATCTACAATGTGCTTATTTTTCATCAACATATTTTACTAATAGCATGCGAACCCTTACTTAACCTGATGACTAACTACCTTATATGTGTTGCAGGGAAACAATGGGAAGCACTGAGGTTTACAATCGTGGTTAGCACGCGCATGGTCCGTTGTCTAATAGCACATTATTGTGCAATTGCAGGAAGCATTCTAATATTTAGGTTTTTAACAATTTGGTCTTGCACATGTAGGTCCTTTTTGCATATGGGGAAATGAGTTCTCCATGAATATCAGTCAAGTCAAGAATCTCAGAAAGATTGTTAGGATAGAGAAATTAGCGACAAAAAACAACAAGATCTTTGTCTGCACAATGAAGAAGACATAAGTTCACTACTAGATGGTACTAACTATTATACCTTGCCTTTTTTTATTCCTTTGCCCCATTTCCAATATCGAGAAGATATTTATGCACATCCTTGTTTTCAGGCCTTTCCAAAGCAGTTCACTGATGATTACCTCTGAAACCACCTGTATGGTCAGGAGGTGAGGAAGGTATTCATACAACACCCACGGTTCAATATTGAAGTGTTCCTAAAGAGGGCGAAGGATGGACGGTCAATCATCCAAAGGCACTGGCCTAAAGTTACAAAGACCTTCAACATCAATGAAGGCTCAATATTCGCCTTCTGCTTTAGTAGTTTTCCAGGCAAGATACATCTGTCTATGTACCGTCTATGATGCTAATTTCAAAAGGTTATAGATGTTGCATGTGAAACTTGGTCCTGGTGTTGTTGTGTAATGGGGTAGCTGAGTGCTGAAGCTATATGATGTTGTACTCTGATGTATTTCAATTATGAAAATGAAATATATTGTGTACTTAATATGAAATGTCAATTAGATTAAGAAATGGATTATGAATAATTGGATAATTAGCCTGCTAATGGCGAAATAGCCTGCTAATTGGGTTTTTCTATTGCAAACGGTTGTTGAAAAAATACCGTGGGCGATGACCTCAGGCAACTCACACAATTTCTAGCAATAAACCGTGTTGGATCAATGAACAATCACACACGAGTTTCTCTTGAAAACTGTTTACGTTAGGCCACCTTGCGCAAACGTTTACCACATAAAAACTGTGTGTGAATGGAGAGCCTTTGCCACACAGTTTCTTCTACGGACCGTGTGTGATACATTCAATAATGCAAATGATTTAACGAGAAAATTGTGTGTGATGTCCTGTGAATGGAAACGTTTTCCTTGGAGCGACTGTGTGGGATGTACATACGAACGGAAACGTTTGGTGAGGACTGACTGTGTGGGATGTACTTGCGACCGGAAACAATTTCACCGTATAATTGTATTTTTTAGCTCTATTGTATGTATTTCTGTATTTGAGCGCTCGCCGATCACACACGACCTCATTTTGCCGAGCGTATGTTCCAGGAGGGCATATCCCCAACGTTTTTTGGGTCGTGTGGGAAGGACCCCCCTATCGCCCACACTCACTTGGCAACGGTTCCAAATGCCGTCGCGGAAAGGGGTTAAAAACCGTTTGTTTAGCAGCTCAATGTACTAGTGGGACCTAAGCATGCAACCAAGAACACATATTTGAATTTTCAACCAATTTATATGCATTAGAGCATGTGCACGTAATTCAAATTTGAATTATGCAGATGAATGCATTGAAAACTCAGTTAATGCATAAAAATGCTCAAACAAACCCCAAAAATCACAAAAATTGACACAACACTCCTGTTGTTCTACGTTGACATGAGAAAATTTTTGAAAGCAATAAGATGCAATGGATATCGTTTCGTCCCCAAAGGTGGGACGTTCCCTAGCAAAACCATCATGCTTGTTGTGAGAAGCTCCGGTTTGTGAGAAGCATATACCCAAACCTGCCCGAAATGGGATAAAAAATTTACCATGGCATGTTGATGCCGCTCCATGACAGCATGCCAAGTTTCATGAATTTCAGACAAGTTTTTCATTACCTAGAATTTAAAAACAAGGTATCTTAATGTTTGCGGCCAAGTGACGGTGGCAGGGTGTTTGACATTCATTCTCATTTCTTGCATGGGACCTAAGCATGCAACCGAGGACACATATTTGAATTTTCAACCAATTTATATGCATTAGAGCATGTGCATGTAGTTTAAATTTGAATTATGCACAAAAATGCATTGAAAACTCAATTAATGCATAAAATGTCCAAACGAACCCCCCAAAATCCTAGAAATTGACACAACACTCCTGTTATTTTGTGTTGACACTAGGAAATAATTTGAAATCGAGAAGAGGCGATGGATATCGTTTCATCCAAAAAGGTGAACGTTCCCTACCGAAACCATCAGGCTTGTTGTGAGAAGCTCTGGTTTGTGAGAAGCATATCCCCAAAGCTACCCCAAATGAGACACAAAATTTACCACGGCATGTTGATGCCGCTCCATGACAGCATGCCAAGTTTCCTGAATTTCAAATGAGCTTTGGATTTACTAGAATTTAAAAACGAGGTATCTCAATGTTTGCGGCCGAGTGACGGTGGCAGCGTGTTCGGCATTCATTCCCATTTCTTGCATGGAACCTAAGCATGCAACCAAGGACAAAGATTTGAATTTTCAACCAATTTATATGCATTAGAGCATGTGCATGTAGTTCAAATTTGAATTATGCACATGAATGCATTGAAAACTCAGTTAATGCATAAAAATGCCCAAGCGAACCCCAAAAAATCAGCAAAAATTGACACAGCACTCCTGTTGTTCTATGTTGACACGAGAAAAATTTTGAAAGCAATAAGAGGCAATGGATATCGTTTCGTCCCCAAAGGTGGGACGTTCCCTACCGAAACCATCATGCTTGTTGTGAGAAGCTCTAGTTTGTGAGAAACATATACCCGAACTTGCCCAAATGGGACAAATAATTTTCCATGACATGTTGATGCCGCTCCATGATAGCATGCCAAGTTTCATGATTTCAGACGAGTTTTGGATTTACTAGAATTTTAAAACCATGTATCTCAGTGTTTGCGGCCGAGTGACGGTGGTAGGGTGTTTGAGATTCATTCCCATCTCTTGGATGGGACCTAAGCATGCAACCAAGGACACATATTTGAATTTTCAACTAATTTATATGCATTAGAGCATGTGCCTATAATTCAAATTTGAATTATGCACATGAATGCATAGACAACTCAATTAATTTATAAAAATGTCCAAGCGAACCCCGAAAAATCCCAAAAATTGACACAACACTCCTGTTGTTCTATGTTGACACTAGAAAAAAATTGAAATCGAGAAGAGGCAACGGATATCGTTTCGTCCAGAAAGGTGAAAGGTTCCCTACCAAAACCATCACACTTGTTGTGAGAAGCTCTGGTTTATGAGAAGCTTATACCCAAACCTGCCCCAAATGGGACAAAAAATTTACCATGGCATGTTGATGGCGCTCCATGATAGCATGCCAGGTTTCATGAATTTCGGATGAATTTTGGATTTACTAGAATTACAAAAGTAAGTACGTCGACGTTTGCCGGAGAGCCACGGTGTCGCGGTGTAAGAATTTCATCCCCATTTCTTGCATGGACATAAGCATAAACCCATGGACACATATGATTTTACAACCCATGTTGGTGCACCGGAGCATGTGCTTGTAGTTTAATTTTGAATTGTGCACCTGAAATGGCTAGAAAACCAATTTAATGTATAAAATGTTCAAACAAACCCTGAATAATTCCAATTCTTTTATGACACACATATAGTTGCATGTTCACTACAGATAAAAGGTCTAGCAATTCAAACACCATCCATTAATTGCCGTTGTGACCCCATTATGTAATTCAAATCAAGATGAAAAATCAAGTAGATCCCACATAGTTTATTATCACCAACAGTGTGAGATGCAGCACAAAATATCCTAGAGCACCGTCGGTGTATAGTACGCCTATGGCTTACACGAGAAGGTGCGTCGGCTACAGTCCGCAGCCAGCGTCTCAAGCACACTAGCTCGCTCCCTAAATATCATTTCACTGTTCAATCATCGTCGGTGAAAGATGGGTACGTGGACCCGCATCGTGAGGGCAACTTCGGTGGCCCACTCCGGCAAGAGCGGCACCGCAACTGCCATGCATGTGCTAACAAGGTGCATGCGCGTGCTAACAAGGTGCATGAGCGCAGCCACCATGCACGTGCTAACAAGCATCTCAAGGAGCATTTGGTAGTGGAGAAGCAAATCGCGACCACACGCACGGATGAGATCGCGATGGCTGCCATTCGTGTCGACCCCTAGATCTTGGAGGAGCACTTTTCCATTTGCTAGCTATGTCGGTTAAGCATGCTCGGTTTACCGGTTGCGTGTGCTGCTCCTGCCTTTCCTTCACAAATTTTAGTGAATTGTGCTATCTAATTTTACCATGAAATCTATTGCTCCAGTGTATATGTTTTATATGTCATGTCGTGTGGTGCTCACTTATTAACTGTTTTGTTAATTAGTTATCGTCTGTAGTTAAATGTTTGGTTCAATTTTGCAAATGTGATGTTCAATTCTTCAGGCTGCAATTTTGTATTTTCTTCCATGTGAGAAATAAATCGAATTTATCTTTTCAAAATACATGAGAAATAAATACAATTGCTATATTTCCAAGTTTTCAAGCATGGTTTGTTTGGTTATACATTGGGCAATGTGGTGCTTAGTTAACATTTGGTTCATTTGTGTTGTGGTGTTTAGTTAACTATTTGGTTCAATTCTGCAATGCGATGTTCAATAGTTGTGGGTGCATTCTGTTATTGTATACCATGTGAGGAATAAATTGAATTTGGTTGTAGTAAATACATGAGAAACAAATACAATTGCTATATTTCCAAGTTTTTAAGCATGCTTGGTTTGGTTAACTATCTGATCTTCTATTAGGAGCGTGTTATATTGTGCAATGTGGTGCTTAGTTAATGTTTAGTTCATTTGTTGTGGTGTTTATTTAACTTCTTGGTTCAATTCTGCAATGCGATGTCCAATTGTCATGGGTAGAATTTTGTATTGTTGTGCATGTGAGGAATAAATCGAATTTGGTGGCACTTAATACATGAGAAACATATACAAGTGCTTTATTTCCTAGTCTTAATCATGCTTGGTTTGGATAAATGGGTTTTCCATGTGGCTTGAATTAATCTAATGAATCTACAATGTGCTTATTTTTCATCA
Source organism: Triticum aestivum (assembly GCF_018294505.1). Classification (NCBI taxonomy): domain Eukaryota; kingdom Viridiplantae; phylum Streptophyta; class Magnoliopsida; order Poales; family Poaceae; genus Triticum; species Triticum aestivum. The sequence continues at coordinate 64,269,964 of NC_057806.1, forward strand.
ACATATTTTACTAATAGCATGCGAACCCTTACTTAACCTGATGACTAACTATCATATATGTGTTGCAGGGAAACAATGGGAAGCACTAAGGTTTACAATTGAGGTTAGCACGTGCATGGTCCATTGTCTAATAGAACATTATTGTGCAATTGCAGGAACCATTATAATATTTAGATTTTAAACAATTTGGTCTTGCACATGTAGGTTTTCAGGACCCCGACTCGATGTCACATCGATCTAGCCGGTAACACCTCATATCACTTTGCGGCCTCACGCACGGTATCCCCACGGGTGTCGTCTTACCTTTTCCCGGGACCGTTTGCGCCTTTTGGCTCACGTATATGATAGTGTCGCTAGCATCCATATGATAAGGAGCCCGGGCTGACATGACTAGTCGTAAACCCAAAGTGGCACAGACTTACAGGGACAGGCATCCATGACCCAGCTTCGAACGTGTCGGTCATCAGCAAGTGGGTCCGGGCTGTAGCACTGGGCTAGCAGGACTCTGGTAAACCGGGCTGTAGCGGGCTAACAGGACTCCGGTACTCAAAGCGTGACATTTCCCCGAAGGGACAGACACAGGAACGAAGAAGGACACATGCCGGCCAGCCTAAGTGTTCCAGAGCAGTAGCAAGCTACCATGGCTCAGCGGTAAAACTAGGAGACATTTCCCGGTAAGAGAGGCTACTAAAGATAAACAAGTAGATAGTCAGATCCCACACATACCAAGCATTTCAATCATACACACAATATGCTCGATATGTGCAAATACAACGAAGCATCACAACATGACTCTATGACACAAGTACTTTATTTAAGGCTCAGGGAGCCATACATAACATACACCAAGGTACGGGTCTCACGACCCAACATACAAGTCATACAGTCATACAAGCCAGCAGCGGAAGTAACTTGTCTGAGTACAGGCAACTAGTAAAATAAAAGAGGCTTCGAAAGCCTAGCTATACTACGTGGTCCATCACAAGCTCAGGGTCACCACCTGGGTCTTTAGCCTACTCGTTGATGTCAACGTCTACATAGAACCCATCAGAAGGGGTTGCAGCGTCTTCTGTAAAAATGTAGATTATAGCAACATGAGTACAAAGGTACTCAGCAAGACTTACATCAGATCCTACATACATGCATAGTATCAAGAAGGGTTGGTGGAGTTATTGCAGCAGGCCAGCTTTGACTCTTGGCTAGGCTATCCTACGATACTCCGACTTGAAATGGTTTTGCGCACTCGAGTCCACTACTCACCACTTCAATACACTACCGAGGATCCACCTCCGTCTTCCTACGGAAGAGCCATCCTCGGCACTCACACTTATCTTGAGACTTTTAGTAGTTTCCATTTACTTGTCTATGAACTGTATAGGCAACCAAGTAGTCCTTTACCACGGACGCGGCTATTCGAATAGATCATGTTAACCCTGCAGGGGTGTACTTCTTCATACACGCTCTCACCACTTACCGTCGCTTACACGACATGTACTCGGCAACCTTCAAGCGGAAGCCCAACGTGGGTGTCGGCCACGACCTACCTAATCACCTAAGCCTCCAGTCCGGGTTTATCGCCTATTCAGGTTCCATCCGCAGGGAGTCCGGCCGAGGTTTCCCATACGGCCCCGAACGATGTGAACAGGGTTCCCGAGATACCTAACGGGTATTCGGTACACCGTGCCATGTACCTACCGCATCACAGCCCACCCCTACGGTCAGCGCTGTCCACGGCCTCCAGTAGGCTACAAACACCAGAAACTACTTGCAACTCCTGGACGGAGAGCTAGGGTGAATAAGAAGCCGAGAGGGTCCATTGGTTTCGGGCCCAATGCATGGTAGTAGCTGATTCTTAAATCACACATACAGATCTCAGTGCTTAAGGTCGGCTTCAATGAAACAACCCACCATGTACTCCTACATGGCCTCTCATCGATACCTTTACCAAATCGTGTTCACCACACCACTCTCATTACCGACATAACCATTTCACTCTAGCCCATCACCCAGATGAACCAGACCTGACACGACTCTAAGCATAGCAGGCATAGCAAGGTAGGAACAACACATACATATGGCTCAATCAACTCCTACACATGCTAGTGGGTTTCATCTAGTTACTGTGGCAATGACAGGTCATGCAGAGGAAATGGGTTCAACTACCGTAGCACACAGCAGTTTGAAACGTGTTGTCTTAATGCAGTAAAAAAGAGCAGGAGCGAGAACATGGGATTGTATCGATATGATCAAATGGTTGGTTGCTTGCCTGATGGTTCGATGCACTGATACGGTTCTTCGTTAGGGTAATCACGGTACTCCTCGGGGGCAGAACCTGTCGCAAAGGACACCGATACACAACCATCACCAAACAATGTGCAACAATATGATGCATGCATGAAACATAGCAATATGAGTGTGTTGGGCTAATGCAACTAAAACCAGAAGGGTTTGAACAAATTTGAATCAAGGATTCAAATTTCAAATTCAAATATGGCCTTTTAAAGTGCTTTTCCTTGTTCTGCTTAAAACATCAATTTAACTTGTTTGATCATGCATGAAAATAGTACAGATGGATAGATTGGATTTTTCTGATCATTTTTCATATATAATTTGTCCAATTTGGAGTTACAGAATAAAAGTTATGAATTTTTGAAGTTTAAATAATATTCTGGAATTTCCTGATTTAAATTAAATCCAGAAATTAGTTACTGCGTCAGCCTGACGTCAGTGTGACGTCAGCAGGTCAACGGGACAGGTCTGGGTCAAACCTGACAGTGGGTCCCGCATGTCAGGGTGATTATTTTAATTAAGATTTGATTAAAACTAATCCTGTATAATTAGCAGGGCTGGGCCCCACCTGTCATTGACTCAGGGGAGTCAACCAGGGCCCACCCGTGGTCAAAGTCAAAGCCGGTGACGCCGGCGTTTAGCCGCCGGCGAGCCAGACGCGGCGGCGGGAGTGGTTTTGGCCATTTCGGCCACCAAAGGGGCCGCGGAGACCACCGGAGTGGAGCTGAGGACAAACCGCAGCTCTTGGCGGAGTCCGTTGGGGTCGGGGTGGCCGGAGTTGGCGCCGGCGATGACTTTGGCGGCCACCGGGGTTCGGTCGAGGATGAACTTGGCGCTAGAGGGGTCGGTGAGGCTCGTGGAGTGGCTAGCTAGGTGCTGTGGGACTCGGTGAGTAGGATGGACACCATCTTGTGGCCGGAGTGTGGCCGGAAGCACGTCGGCGACGAGGTCCGCGACGGCGTGTGCGGGTGAGCTTGGTGCGCTCGCTGTGGTGCTCGAGAGAGAGAAAGAGAGGAAGGGAAAGTTAGCCCAGCTCACTGCGGTCTTGATGGAAAGGACGGCGTGGTCGGGGACGAGCTGCTGCGGCGGCGACGGCGAAGGGGATCTCCGGCGATGGCGGTTCGGGCGAGGTTGGTGCGGCGGCTTCGAGGCACGCGAGCGCTCGGGGCTCGGCTAGCTCGAAGGAGTAGAGGGCGGCGGAGCTTCTGGACAGGGTGGCGCGGCGTGGAGACGACGGGGAGCACGACTACGGCGGTGGTGCGGCGACGGTGGCGTCGGCCATGGCGTGGGAGCGCGAGGGAGAGGAACTGGGGGCGAATGGAGGTGTCCAGGAGGGTCGGGGCGCGACGTGGAGCTCGTCCAGGCCATCAGGGCGGCGAGAGGGGGAGGCCGGGCGGCGTGCAGCTGCGTGGCGAGCTGCGGTGCCGCCGCCGAGCACCTTGGCTGCCTGCCTGGCAAGCCAAGCAGCTCGCTGGAGCGGTGGCCGGGCTGGGCCGGCCAGGTGGGCTGGCTGGTGGGCCTGTGGTGGCGCCAGGTAAGTTTTCCCCTTTTTTTCTGTTTCTGTTTTATTTAATATATATCTGCAACTTTGTTGAATTTAATAAAATACCTAGGCAACTTCAAAAATCACCAAACCATTCCTGGCCCATAGTTGGATTATTTCCAACATGAAACATTTTAGTTTGGAGATATTTGAGCATTTAAATATTTTATATTATTTTAAATGCCCAAATTCAAATATTTATGATTTAATTCAAAAACCCTAGGATGGCCTAGGAAAATGTGCACCACTTTTGGCAGAGGTTCTGAACCAAGACAAAAATGATGGGCATTTTAGAAGGGCATTTCAGGTTCATTGAAAAATTATTTTAGTAACCCTAGTTGGTTTCAGAGGGGACTGGGGGTTCTGTCATCCCCATTTCAAGTTTCTGATGAAAGAGTAAACATGATGCAACACTCTAATGCATGACTAGCTAGGGTGTGACAACTCACCCCCACTCAAAAGAATCTCGTCCCGAGATTTGGGTTCCTCCGAGAAGAAGGCGGGATATTCAAGTCGAAGACGATCCTCCCTTTCCCAAGTTGCTTCATCCTCAGAATGGTGCGACCATTGAACCTTGAGAAACTTGATATTATGACGTCGCGTGGTACGTTCGGCTTGATCGAGGATACGAATGGGGTACTCTCGATATGTAAGATCATCTTGAAGATCAAGCGTTTCGTGGTCCACTTCACGGATAGGATCCGAGAAGCAACGCCTGAGTTGAGAAACGTGGAAGACATCGTGAACTCTGGAGAGGTGCGGAGGTAGTTCCAACTGGTAGGCAACTTCTCCTCGTTTGGCAAGAATGCGAAAAGGTCCAATGTAACGAGGAGCCAATTTGCCTTTGATACCGAAACGATGGGTTCCCTTCAGAGGGGTGACCCGAAGATAAGCCTTCTCGTCAACCTCGAAAGTCATAGCCTTATGTTTTCGGTCATATTGACTCTTTTGACGAGATTGGGCTGTTTTCAACTTTTCACGAACGACACGAACTTGTTCTTCTGCTTCCTGAATCATATCCGGGCCAAAGAATTGTCTTTCCCCGGTCTCTGACCAGTTAAGGGGTGTTCGACATCGTCGTCCATAGAGAACTTCAAAAGGGGCTTTACCCAAGCTAGATTGATAGCTGTTGTTGTAAGCGAATTCGGCAAATGGAAGGCACTTCTCCCAGTCCATTCCGAATGAGATAACAGAGGCTCGAAGCATGTCTTCTAGAATCTGGTTGACGCGTTCCACTTGACCACTTGACCGAGGGTGGAAAGCGGTGCTAAAGGAGAGACGAGTTCCCATAGCATTTTGGAAACTTTCCCAAAATCGAGAGGTGAAAAGACTTCCTCGATCCGAGTTAATTTCCAAAGGAACACCATGGAGAGACACTATTCGGGAGATGTACAAATCTGCCAGCTGACTAGCGGTTATACTCTCACGAACAGGTAAGAAATGGGCTACTTTGGAAAGACGATCGACCACAACGAAAATAGCATTATTCCCTCTCTTGGTCCTGGGAAAACCGGTAATGAAATCCATGCCAATTTTATCCCATTTCCATTCAGGAATAGCTAAGGGTTGAAGGGTGCCAGCAGGCCGTTGATGCTCTGCTTTTACACGACGACAGACGTCGCAATTTGCAATATACTGAGCAATTTCTCTCTTCATCCTAGTCCACCAGAACCTCTGGCGTAGGTCCTGATACATTTTAGTGCTACCGGGATGAATGGTGAGAGGAGATTCATGAGCTTCCTTAAGGATTAACCGCCTTAGGTTGCGCACTTTGGGAACCACTAGTCGATTCCCGAAGTATACGACTCCTTGATCATTAATGGAGAAACAATTCGCAATTCCTTTCTGAATGTTCCTCTTGATGCGGGAGATTCCCGGATCTACCTTCTGTGCTTTGATAATTTGATCCGTAAGGGTAGGTTTTGCCACCAAGGTGGAAAGAAAACCTTGAGATACAATGTGAAGGTTAAGTTTCCGAAATTCCTCATGGAGAAACGGTTGACTTTGTTGTAACATCAGGTTGTTACAATAAGATTTACGACTTAGCGCATCAGCCATGACGTTGGCTTTCCCTGGGGTGTAGGTTATTCCTAAGTCAAAGTCTGTGATCAATTCAACCCAACGTCTCTGCCTGAGATTCAAATCCGGTTGGGTGAAAATGTACTTCAGACTTTGGTGATCAGTGAATATTTCGCAACGATTACCGAGGAGGTAATGTCGCCAGGTCTTAAGTGCATAAACTACGGCTGCAAGCTCTAGATCATGAGTAGGATAATTCTCCTCATGTGGGTGCAATTGCCGTGAAGCGTAAGCAATTACGTGTCGATCTTGCATAAGAATGCAACCTAGTCCTTGTCGCGAGGCGTCGCAGTAGATAACAAAGTCCTTGGAGAAGTCTGGCGGTACCAGTACGGGAGCAGAGGTCAGGCGTCTTTTCAGTTCCTGAAAGCTGTGCTCACATTGTGGAGTCCATTCGAACTTCTTATCTTTCTTGAGGAGTTCGGTTAGAGGTTTAGCAACCTTGGAGAAGTTCTCGACAAAGCGACGGCAATAGCTCGCTAAGCCCAGAAAACTCCGAACTTGCTTGACTGATTCAGGTGGAGTCCAATTAAGGACGGCTTGAACTCGCTCAGGGTTAACAGCAATACCTTTACCAGATATTACATGACCCAGATAGGTCACTTCTGACAACCAGAATTCACATTTAGAAAATTTGGCATAAAGGCGATGCTCTCGAAGTTTCTTCAACACTAGCCTTAGATGTTCGGCATGTTCTTTCTCGTTCTTGGAGTAGATGAGTATATCATCGAGGTAAACAACGACGAATTTATCCAAATACTCCATGAAGATTGAGTTCATTAACCGAGAAAAGGTGGCTGGAGCGTTGGTTAAACCGAAGGACATGACGGTGTACTCGTATTGGCCATAACGAGTGACAAAGGCCGTTTTAGGAATGTCCCCGTTTCTGATTTTTATTTGATGGTAGCCCAACCTCAAATCCATCTTGGAGAAGACTGAGGATCCAGCGAGCTGATCGTACAGGTTGTTGATCCTGGGAAGTGGATATTTGTTCTTGATTGTGACCAAATTGGCAGGTCGGTAATCTACAACCATCCGGTCCGTACCATCCTTCTTCTTGACGAATAGGACGGGGCAAGCCCACGGAGATGAGCTAGGTCGGATGAAACCCTTTTTCAAGGATTCATCGAGTTGTTTCTTAAGCTCGGCTAGTTCTAGGGGTGCCATCTTATAAGGTCTTCTAGCAATCGGAACGGTTCCGGGGATGAGGTCGATTACGAACTCAACATCCCTGTCAGGTGGAACACCTGGAAATTCCTCTGGGAAGACATCCGGGAAGTCACAGACTACCGGCACGTCCTCAAGATCTGGCAAGGGGCTGGCGTTAAGAGAATATAATTGCCGCTTGGCTATTCGGGTCAAGACATTGACTATCTTCCCCGAAGGATGGGTGAGTTGAACAGTCCTAGAGAAGCAATCAATTTTGGCTTGATGAGCTGACATCCAGTCCATACCCAAAATGATATTAATATCTGAAGATTTAAGGGCTATCAAAGATGCGAGAAAAACAAGTCTGTCGACTTGGATTTCATTTCCATGGCTTACTCTAGAAGTTTGCCATTTGGATCCCGGAGTTTGAATTACCATAGAGGTTGGCATATCACCGAATGCGACGTTATGCAAGCGAGCATAGTTTTCAGATATAAAAGAATGAGAGGCTCCTGTATCGAAAAGAACAGATGCCGGGTGGCAATTAACAAGAAGCGTACCGAGAACGACGTTGGGATCCTCTTGAGCTTCTTCGGCAGAGATACAGTTAACATGGCCACGTGAAGCGGTGACCGGCTTGGCGTGGAATATTTTCCCTGTCGGCTTGCCATGGCCAACAGCTTTAGCAGATTGATTGGGGTTGGTCTGGGGACACTCACGCATATAGTGACCAGATTCCCCACACTTGAAACAAGTCACGGAACTGGTACGTGGAGGAGCATTATTGGTTGGACCCCCATAGGGCTTGGCTGGAGCAGACTGTTGAACGGGGCGAGGCGCCTGGAAAGATGGCCTCGGTGTGAATCTGGGTGGCAGGGCGGTGTTGGGCACCCACACGTGGCGCTTCTGAGGACAAGCACCGGATGAGGAACCCATGTCACGGCCATGCTTGCGTGTTGCGTCATAGTCAGTCTGACCAGTTTCAGCACTGATGGCTTTGTTGACAAGTTTCTGAAAAGATGTGCACTCATGCAGACGGAGGTCACGGCGAAGCTCAGGACTAAGGCCCTTACGGAACCTTGCTTGCTTCTTGGCGTCAGTAGACACTTCCTCAGTTGCATATCGGGCGAGATTACCAAACTCTCTGCTATAGGCATCCACAGAAAGTCGGCCTTGGGTGAAACTGCAAAATTCTTCACGTTTACGGTCCATGAGACCCTCCGGAATGTGATGTTCACGGAAAGCCTCGCTGAACTCAGCCCAAGTAGTGACATGGCCCGCTGGGCGCATAGCTCCATAATTCTCCCACCATAGACTGGCGGGGCCTTCAAGATGATATGCAGCAAAGGTGACCTTGTCAGCCTCCGCTACCAGCGCGGAACGCAGTTTGTGAGAGATACTGCGAAGCCAGTCATCAGCGTCGAGAGGCTCGACGGAGTGGTGGAACGTAGGTGGATGCAATTTGATAAAATCACTGAGTGACACCACGTTAGCCCTCTGATGGTGTGCTGTATTCTGTTCAATACGCTCCAACAAACGGTTGGTCTCCCGCTTGTTTCTCTCAGCTTCCATCATAACCTCGGCTAGTGAAGGAGGATGAGGCAGATTTGCATCCCTGACTTCACTGCCTTCGGCCTGCTCTTGAGAAGCAGGGTTAGCGCGCGTGTTGACCATCCTAGGTAAACAAGACAATGATTTAGTCAGGATGATAAAATTCCGACATAGGATACAAAATGTAAGGAATAACTCGGAATGCAAGATGATCATCCGTATGACATGGTAGATACAGAAACTGCTTCTTTTATTCCATCGTCATACACACCATACAGGGTTTAGTACAAGACCAAACAAAGTACTATTACGGTGAAAAAGGATTACATCTCATCGAAGGCATCCCAAGCTCCTATACATTATTTTTCTACACCTCCGGAAAGAGTACAAACTAGGTCATATCCCACGAGTCACGCGGGACGATAGACGACACAGCTAGTGCAAACTAGGGATACTACCACTAACTCAGACCGATCCGTAGTAGTCCTCGTAGAAGTCGCCTCCATAGCCTGGAAGTTCAACATGATCATCCGGAAACAGACGGTCTCGCGGAGCTTGTGGACCATAGGGGCTAGGATGAGGCCTTGGACCAACAAACGGTGGCCTACGGGGACCGCGAGGTGGGGTGATGCCTCCTACATCATGCCAAACCATCACGTCCGGCAGAGCAGATCTCACAGGATAGAGATCGCGCATATCTGAATATCCAGCTTGCACCGCCGGTGCGAACCGAGTCAAAGTAGCCCAGTGGTCAGCACGGGTATTGAAGAGCTCTAACCTTAAGGCCCGATTTTCACGGTCCTTATCCTCGAGCATCTCAGCAGTGGTGCGAGTCCGTGAATCCTCCTGAGTGGGGTCAGCATAGATAGCCTGGAGATACCCTTGTGCTCCCGGAAGTGATCCTGGCATATACCGGAAGTCAGAGTCCCGAAATAGACCAGATCTGACTCGCATAATGGTCATCATAGAGTAGGCGGCGTCCTGCACAGCCATCTCAATAGTAACCCCGAGTCCATAGGAGCAGTGAAGAGGCTCGGTGGATCCAGGATAAGATGGAAATATCCTGTCAGTGCAGAGATACTGGCTTTGATTGAAGTCCCGGAATTGCTCTTCGACCGTGTACTCAGGATACCAGCGGTATCCAGCCTCAGTCATTACCCTGACCAACTTAGCAGTATGGCCGGGTACATCTAGGCATCGAGTCAGGCGAACCACTTGATTGAGGTCGCGAGTGGCCATCTGAAAGCATAATCATAATGCAAAGGCATTAGAATTTCTAGCAAAATTTCGGCAGCATAACAGCTGTAAATGCTCAAAAAGGATTTTGAGACATTTGACAAAGGATTTCGTACATACTCAACATCATCATATCAAAGTTCTGAAACCATTCTGGCAACATAATGTGGTAGTAGAACTGAACTAGGCTTGTAACCATCAAACTTATAAGGTACTACTGATTAGTAACACGTGATCCTGATAGAGAGAATAGATCCTAATTCCTTATCCCCGGTGGAAGAATGGACTGACTCAGATCAGAAAGTCATAAGGTATACGGAGTAAAAAGAGCCTTACGTTCCAACCCACAAACAATTCCCCTACATATAACTAAAGAATTTCTAGACTCAACATCGACCAGTTTGGCTTGGAGAACCTACAGGCAGTCCGGCTCTGATGCCAACGCTATCAGGACCCCGACTCGATGTCACATCGATCTAGCCGGTAACACCTCATATCACTTTGCGGCCTCACGCACGGTATCCCCACGGGTGTCGTCTTACCTTTTCCCGGGACCGTTTGCGCCTTTTGGCTCACGTATATGATAGTGTCACTAGCATCCATATGATAAGGAGCCCGGGCTGACATGACTAGTCGTAAACCCAAAGTGGCACAGACTTACAGGGACAGGCATCCATGACCCAGCTTCGAACGTGTCGGTCATCAGCAAGTGGGTCCGGGCTGTAGCACTGGGCTAGCAAGACTCCGGTAAACCGGGCTGTAGCGGGCTAACATGACTCCGGTACTCAAAGCGTGACATTTCCCCGAAGGGACAGACACAGGAACGAAGAAGGACACATGCCGGCCAGCCTAAGTGTTCCAGAGCAGTAGCAAGCTACCATGGCTCAGCGGTAACACTAGGAGACATTTCCCGGTAAGAGAGGCTACTAAAGATAAACAACTAGATAGTCAGATCCCACACATACCAAGCATTTCAATCATACACACAATATGCTCGATATGTGCAAATACAACGAAGCATCACAACATGACTCTATGACACAAGTACTTTATTTAAGGCTCAGGGAGCCATACATAACATACACTAAGGTACGGGTCTCACGACCCAACATACAAGTCATACAGTCATACAAGCCAGCAGCGGAAGTAACTTGTCTGAGTACAGGCAACTAGTAAAATAAAAGAGGCTTGGAAAGCCTAGCTATACTACGTGGTCCATCACAAGCTCAGGGTCACCACCTGGGTCTTTAGCCTACTCGTTGATGTCAACGTCTACATAGAACCCATCAGAAGGGGTTGCAGCGTCTTCTGTAAAAATGTAGATTATAGCAACATGAGTACAAAGGTACTCAGCAAGACTTACATCAGATCCTACATACATGCATAGTATCAAGAAGGGTTGGTGGAGTTATTGCAGCAGGCCAGCTTTGACTCTTGGCTAGGCTATCCTACGATACTCCGACTTGAAATGGTTTTGCGCACTCGAGTCCACTACTCACCACTTCAATACACTACCGAGGATCCACCTCCGTCTTCCTACGGAAGAGCCATCCTCGGCACTCACACTTATCTTGAGACTTTTAGTAGTTTCCATTTACTTGTCTATGAACTGTATAGGCAACCAAGTAGTCCTTTACCGCGGACGCGGCTATTCGAATAGATCATGTTAACCCTGCAGGGGTGTACTTCTTCATACACGCTCTCACCACTTACCGTCGCTTACACGACATGTACTCGGCAACCTTCAAGCGGAAGCCCAACGTGGGTGTCGGCCACGACCTACCTAATCACCTAAGCCTCCAGTCCGGGTTTATCGCCTATTCAGGTTCCATCCGCAGGGAGTCCGGCCGAGGTTTCCCATACGGCCCCGAACGATGTGAACAGGGTTCCCGAGATACCTAACGGGTATTCGGTACACCGTGCCACGTACCTACCGCATCACAGCCCACCCCTACGGTCAGCGCTGTCCACGGCCTCCAGTAGGCTACAAACACCAGAAACTACTTGCAACTCCTGGACGAAGAACTAGGGTGAATAAGAAGCCGAGAGGGTCCATTGGTTTCGGGCCCAATGCATGGTAGTAGCTGATTCTTAAATCACACATACAGATCTCAGTGCTTAAGGTCGGCTTCAATGAAACAACCCACCATGTACTCCTACATGGCCTCTCATCGATACCTTTACCAAATCGTGTTCACCACACCACTCTCATTACCGACATAATCATTTCACTCTAGCCCATCACCCAGATGAACCAGACCTGACACGACTCTAAGCATAGCAGGCTTAGCAAGGTAGGAACAACACATACATATGGCTCAATCAACTCCTACACATGCTAGTGGGTTTCATCTAGTTACTGTGGCAATGACAGGTCATGCAGAGGAAATGGGTTCAACTACCGTAACACACAGCAGTTTGAATCGCGTTGTCTTAATGCAGTAAAAGAGAGCAGGGGCGAGAACATGGGATTGTATCGATATGATCAGATGGTTGGTTGCTTGCCTGATGGTTCGTTGCACGGATACGGTTCTTCGTTAGGGTAATCACGGTACTCCTCGGGGACAGATCCTGTCGCAAAGGACATCGATACACAAACATCACCAAACAATATGCAACAATATGATGCATGCATGAAACATGGCAATATGAGTGTGTTGGGCTAATGCAACTAAAACCAGAAGGGTTTGAACAAATTTGAATCAAGGATTCAAATTTCAAATTCAAATATGGCCTTTTAAAGTGCCTTTTCTTGTTCTGATTAAAACATCAACTTAACTTGTTTGATCATGCATGGAAATGGTACAGATGGATAGATTGGATTTTTCTGATCATTTTTCATATATAATTTGTCCAATTTGGAGTTACAGAATAAAAGTTATGAATTTTTGAAGTTTAATTAATATTCTGGAATTTCCTGATTTAATTCAACGCTGTCAGGACCCCGACTCGATGTCACATCGATCTAGCCGGTAACACTTCATATCACTTTGCGGCCTCACGCACGGTATTCCCACGGGTGTCGCCTTACCTTTGCCCGGGACCGTTTGCGCCTTTTGGCTCACGTATATGATAGTGTCGCTAGCATCCATATGATAAAGAGCCCAGGCTGACATGACTAGTTGTAAACCCAAAGTGGCACAGACTTACAGGGACAGGCATCCATGACCCAGCTTCGAACGTGTCGGTCATCAGCAAGTGGGTCCGGGCTGTAGCACTGGGCTAGCAGGACTCCGGTAAACCGGGCTGTAGCGGGCTAACAGGACTCCGGTACTCAAAGCGTGACATTTCCCCGAAGGGACAGACACAGGAACGAAGAAGGACACATGCCGGCCAGCCTAAGTGTTCCAGAGCAGTAGCAAGCTACCATGGCTCAGCGTTAACACTAGGAGACATTTCCCGGTAAGAGAGGCTACTAAAGATAAACAACTAGATAGTCAGATCCCACACATACCAAGCATTTCAATCATACACACAATATGCTCGATATGTGCAAATACAACGAAGCATCACAACATGACTCTACGACACAAGTACTTTATTTAAGGCTCAGGGAGCCATACATAACATACACCAAGGTACGGGTCTCACGACCCAACATACAAGTCATACAGTCATACAAACCAGCAGCGGAAGTACATTGTCTGAGTACAGACAACTAGTAAAATAAAAGAGGCTTGGAAAGCCTAGCTATACTACGTGGTCCATCACAAGCTCAGGGTCACCACCTGGGTCTTTAGCCTACTCGTTGATGTCAACGTCTACATAGAACCCATCAGAAGGGGTTGCAGCGTCTTCTGTAAAAATGTAGATTATAGCAACATGAGTACAAAGGTACTCAGCAAGACTTACATCAGATCCTACATACATGCATAGTATCAAGAAGGGTTGGTGGAGTTATTGCAGCAGGCCAGCTTTGACTCTTGGCTAGGCTATCCTACGATACTCCGACTTGAAATGGTTTTGCGCACTCGAGTCCACTACTCACCACTTCAATACACTACCGAGGATCCACCTCCGTCTTCCTACGGAAGAGCCATCCTCGGCACTCACACTTATCTTGAGACTTTTAGTAGTTTCCATTTACTTGTCTATGAACTGTATAGGCAACCAAGTAGTCCTTTACCGCGGACGCGGCTATTCGAATAGATCATGTTAACCCTGCAGGGGTGTACTTCTTCATACACGCTCTCACCACTTACCGTCGCTTACACGACATGTACTCGGCAACCTTCAAGCGGAAGCCCAACGTGGGTGTCGGCCACGACCTACCTAATCACCTAAGCCTCCAGTCCGGGTTTATCGCCTATTCAGGTTCCATCCGCAGGGAGTCCGGCCGAGGTTTCCCATACGGCCCCGAACGATGTGAACAGGGTTCCCGAGATACCTAACGGGTATTCGGTACATCGTGCCACGTACCTACCGCATCACAGCCCACCCCTACGGTCAGCGCTGTCCACGGCCTCCAGTAGGCTACAAACACCAGAAACTACTTGCAACTCCTGGACGGAGAGCTAGGGTGAATAAGAAGCCGAGAGGGTCCATTGGTTTCGGGCCCAATGCATGGTAGTAGCTGATTCTTAAATCACACATACAGATCTCAGTGCTTAAGGTCGGCTTCAATGAAACAACCCACCATGTACTCCTACATGGCCTCTCATCGATACCTTTACCAAATCGTGTTCACCACACCACTCTCATTACCGACATAACCATTTCACTCTAGCCCATCACCCAGATGAACCAGACCTGACACGACTCTAAGAATAGCAGGCATAGCAAGGTAGGAACAACACATACATATGGCTCAATCAACTCCTACACATGCTAGTGGGTTTCATCTAGTTACTGTGGCAATGACAGGTCATGCAGAGGAAATGGGTTCAACTACCGTAGCACACAGCAGTTTGAAACGCGTTGTCTTAATGCAGTAAAAAAGAGCAGGAGCGAGAACATGGGATTGTATCGATATGATCAAATGGTTGGTTGCTTGCCTGATGGTTCGATGCACTGATACGGTTCTTCGTTAGGGTAATCACGGTACTCCTCGGGGGCAGAACCTGTCGCAAAGGACACCGATACACAACCATCACCAAACAATGTGCAACAATATGATGCATGCATGAAACATAGCAATATGAGTGTGTTGGGCTAATGCAACTAAAACCAGAAGGGTTTGAACAAATTTGAATCAAGGATTCAAATTTCAAATTCAAATATGGCCTTTTAAAGTGCTTTTCCTTGTTCTGCTTAAAACATCAATTTAACTTGTTTGATCATGCATGAAAATAGTACAGATGGATAGATTGGATTTTTCTGATCACTTTTCATATATAATTTGTCCAATTTGGAGTTACAGAATAAAAGTCATGAATTTTTGAAGTTTAAATAATATTCTGGAATTTCCTGATTTAAATTAAATCCAGAAATTAGTTACTGCGTCAGCCTGACGTCAGTGTGACGTCAGCAGGTCAACGGGACAGGTCTGGGTCAAACCTGACAGTGGGTCCCGCATGTCAGGGTGATTATTTTAATTAAGATTTGATTAAAACTAATCCTGTGTAATTAGCAGGGCTGGGCCCCACCTGTCATTGACTCAGGGGAGTCAACCAGGGCCCACCCGTGGTCAAAGTCAAAGCCGGTGACGCCGGCGTTTAGCCGCCGGCGAGCCAGACGCGGCGGCGGGAGTGGTTTTGGCCATTTCGGCCACCAAAGGGGCCGCGGAGACCACCGGAGTGGAGCTGAGGACAAACCGCAGCTCTTGGCGGAGTCCGTTGGGGTCGGGGTGGCCGGAGTTGGCGCCGGCGATGACTTTGGCGGCCACCGGGGTTCGGTCGAGGATGAACTTGGCGCTAGAGGGGTCGGTGAGGCTCGTGGAGTGGCTAGCTAGGTGTTGTGGGACTCGGTGAGTAAGATGGACACCATCTTGTGGCCGGAGTGTGGCCGGAAGCACGTCGGCGACGAGGTCCGCGACGGCGCGTGCGGGTGAGCTTGGTGCGCTCGCTGTGGTGCTCGAGAGAGAGAAAGAGAGGAAGGGAAAGTTAGCCCAGCTCACTGCGGTCTTGATGGAAAGGACGGCGTGGTCGGGGACGAGCTGCTGCGGCGGCGACGGCGAAGGGGATCTCCGACGATGGCGGTTCGGGCGAGGTTGGTGCGGCGGCTTCGAGGCACGCGAGCGCTCGGGGCTCGGCTAGCTCGAAGGAGTAGAGGGCGGCGGAGCTTCTGGACAGGGTGGCGCGGCGTGAAGACGACGGGGAGCACGGCTACGGCGGTGGTGCGGCGACGGTGGCGTCGGCCATGGCGTGGGAGCGCGAGGGAGAGGAACTGGGGGCGAATGGAGGTGTCCAGGAGGGTCGGGGCGCGGCGTGGAGCTCGTCCAGGCCATCAGGGCGGCGAGAGGGGGAGGCCGGGCGGCGTGCAGCTGCGTGGCGAGCTGCGGTGCCGCCGCCGAGCACCTTGGCTGCCTGCCTGGCAAGCCAAGCAGCTCGCTGGAGCGGTGGCCGGGCTGGGCCGGCCAGGTGGGCTGGCTGGTGGGCCTGTGGTGGCGCCAGGTAAGTTTTCCCCTTTTTTTCTGTTTCTGTTTTATTTAATATATATCTGCAACTTTGTTGAATTTAATAAAATACCTAGGCAACTTCAAAAATCACCAAACCATTCCTGGCCCATAGTTGGATTATTTCCAACATGAAACATTTTAGTTTGGAGATATTTGAGCATTTAAATATTTTATATTATTTTAAATGCCCAAATTCAAATATTTATGATTTAATTCAAAAACCCTAGGATGGCCTAGGAAAATGTGCACCACTTTTGGCAGAGGTTCTGAACCAAGACAAAAATGATGGGCATTTTAGAAGGGCATTTCAGGTTCATTGAAAAATTATTTTAGTAACCCTAGTTGGTTTCAGAGGGGACTGGGGGTTCTGTCATCCCCATTTCAAGTTTCTGGTGAAAGAGTAAACATGATGCAACACTCTAATGCATGACTAGCTAGGGTGTGACATAGGTCCTGTTGTCAGAGGTTTTGGCCCACTGTTCGACCATTTTTGCATATGGGGAATGAGTTGTCCATGAATATCAATCAAGTGAAGAAACTCAGAAAGATTGTTAGGATAAAGAAATTAGCGACAAAAAATAACAACATCTTTGTCTGCACAATGAAGAAGACAACAGTTCACTACAAGATGGTACTAACTATTATACCTTGCCTTTTTTTATTCCGTTACCCCATTTCCAATATAGAGAAGATATTTATGCACATCCTTGTTTTCAGGCCTTTTCAAAGCAGTTCACTGATGATTACCTCTCAAACCACCCCTATGGTCAGGAGGCGAGGAAGGTTTTCATACAACACCCACAGTTCAATATTGAAGTGTTCCTGAATAGTACGAAGGACGGACAGTCAATCATCCACATGCACTGGCCTAAAGTTGCAAAGACCTTCAGCATGAATGAAGGCTCAATATTTCCCTTCCGCTTCAGCAGTTTTCCAAGTGAGATGCATCTGTCTATATATCGTCTATGATGCTAATTTCGAAAGGTTCTACTTTTTGCATGTGAAACTTGGTGCTGGTGCAGTTGTGTAATGGGGTAGGTGTGTGCTGAAGCTATATAATGTTGTACTCTGATGTATTTCAATTATGAAACCTAGCTTCCTTAATATGGAAATGAAATATATTATGTGCTCAATATGAATGTCAATTAGATTAATAAATGTATTATTAATAGTAGGACAATTGGCATGCTAATGGCGAATTAGCCTGCTAATTGGGTTTTGCTATTGCAAACGGTTCTTGGGAAAATACCGTGGGCGATGACCTCAGGCAACGCACACAGTTTCTAGGAATAAACCGAGTTGGATCAATGAACAATCACACATGACCTTCTGTTGAAAATTGTTTGCGTTAGGCGACCTTGCGCAAACGTTTACCACATAAAAACTATGTGTGATGGACAGCCTTTGCCACATAGTTTCTTCTACGCGCTGTATGTGATGCATTCAATAACGCAAACGATAAAATTGTTAATATCGTGTGCAATGCCAACGCTATCACAAACGATTTAATGGGGAAAATTGTGTTGATGTACCTATGGACGGAAACGTTTTCCTTGGAGCGAATGTGTGGGATGTACATACGAACGGAAACGTTTAGCGGAGACTGACTGTGTGGGATGTACTTGCGATCAGAAACAATTTCGCCTCTATAATTGTATCTTTTTAGCTCTACTATACGTATTACCATATTTGAGCGCTTGCTGATTGCACACGACCTCATTTTGCCGAGCGTGTGTGCCAGGAGGGCATATCCCCGACGGTTTCTGGGTCATGTGGGAAGGACGCCCCCCCTATCGACGTCCCTCACTAGGCGACGGTTCCAAATGCCATCGCGGAAAGGGGTTAAAAACCGTTTCTATAGCACCGACGCGTACCAGTGCATTGTACTTTTTTGTCAAATTTGTGACCGGTTTTGATGTAATCTTTATCTTCTTACAAACGGGAGATTATTAATAATTGGGAACCAATATCCCAAACGGATTATTTATTCGAACCGTGAGCGTAGACCAACAATGGATACGTGACATGCTTCTGTTAAGCAATAAAGCGGCAACATTAATAATCCAAATAGAAAAACAATATATGTGCCGCCACGCGACCCGCGTGCCGTGCGAGCAGGCGTGAGTTGACGGGACGCATGTGAGCAGTCCACTGCACATGCAGACCGGGAAGCATGCCTGCAGGTGTGTGAATTGATGGAGGCGTGCTCACTGCGCAGTGTCATCGGGGGGTGTGTGAGTAGTTGTGTGAAACGATGGTAGGCATGTCAGCAATCTGGTGCGCGGGCTCATTGGGAGGCGAGCCAGCGGTTTGACCGCCGCCCGCCGCTCTCCCACTACTCCATATTAATGGTGCGCTTGAGTGTCTGCACCCCCATCCTCGCCACACACACAATCCTCTCTCTCCGCTTGCATCCTCGATGCAGCTCTCAATCCTCAAAGCCGTTAGTGTATGACGATGCCGCCGAAGCACCCAATCGGAGGGAGTGGCGACGCCAGGGCTGCTGAAGCACCGGAGCACGGCGTGGAGATGGAGATAGAGGTTGCCATCACGACTGGTGAGGTATCTCTGCACCCTGACATCGTCGATGGCGTCGAGCTTCCACATTTGGAGGCGGAATTCCACACCGACTCTGGTGAAAACTCGTGCGATGATCCTGGAGACGACTCCGACAACCACTCCAACGAGGACGGACAACTGGTTAGTCATCTATACCCATTTATGTGTCAAATAGATCCAAGGGTTTCTCTAGTTTCTCCTACCTCCCCCTTTTCCGAATAGAAATCATATGGTTATGTTCTCTCAATCCATGAAATTTGAGTAAGTATTGTTAGATCCGTGTAGTGTATTGATTGTTTGAATGGTAAAAGTGATAAGTGATTAGTTGTTTCATCTGTGCAAATGCTTTATGCGAGTAATCTAACTAGGGTTAGTGTTTGTGCTAATAATTCCTAGCCAAGACTTGAAAATTGATTTTGAATTACCTACATATATGTTTGTGAGGGAGTCCTGGATTAGGGGGTCTCCGGACAGCCGGACTATCTCCAGTGGCCGGACTGTTAGACTATGAAGATACAAGATTGAAGACTTTGTCTCGTGTTCGGATGGGACTCTACTTGGCATGGAAGGCAAGCTAGGCAATACGGATATTAATATCTCCTCCTTTGTAACCGACCCTGTGTAACCCTAACCCTCTCCGGTGTTTCTATAAACCGAAGGGTTTTAGTCCGTAGGACAACAATCACAACATACAATCATACCATAGGCTAGCCTCTAGGGTTTATCCTCTCTGATCTCGTGGTAAATCTACTCTTGTACTACCCATATCATCAATATTAATCAAGCAGGACGTAGGGTTTTACCTCCATAAAGAGGGCCCGAACCTGGGTAAAACTTCGTGTCCCCTGCCTCCTGTTACCATCCAGCCTAGACGCACAGTTCAGGACCCCCTACCCGAGATCCGCCGGTTTTGACACCGACATTGGTGCTTTCATTGAGAGTTCCGTTGTGCCATCGTCACCAGGAAGGATGTCTAATCTCGTCTTTAAAGACGGCACTATCGCTGAGGGAGCTTTGGCTATCAGCCAAACTCTTTGGCTAGGTGGTTTTCTTACGACCGCGTGTTCGGCCGCCGCTGCGCCGATGATGACGTCTCGGGTCATCGAAAGCAATCTTCACGTCAACTCAGAACTCGCCGAGCAGTTAGATCCAATGGAGCTCTCTTCCCTGAACGAGCTCTTGGATCGCATCGCCGCCCTGGGAGTCGCTACAGACTACGATCAGATTGGGCCTAAACCCGATATGAGAGAGATTAACTATCCCCAGGTCACCCATAAGGTTGCAGTGGTGGAGGAACAATGCGGCAACCCTTCATCTATCTTAAGGACTAGCTATGTCTGGATTCCCGATCCCTCCAATCCGGATACCCCTGGAGGGGAGGACGTCACTCAAGGCCTGAACCTAGAATCAGACAGCGGGCTAGATTTATTGGAAAACATCCAAGAATCCAAACTTTCGAGTTCGAAAACTCCTTGGCCCCTGAGTCTCAGATCGGGTGAGGATTCGGATTCAATTCCACCCACCCACCCAAACATACGCAATCTACCCAAAATTAGGCAAGAGCCCGAAGAAACAGTACACCATTACTGGGCCAGATTCCTCCTAGTCATGAACAGGATAAAGGACTACCGCGAGGAACACGCAATTTCATTCTTTCGCAATAATTGCACGAACAAGGGAATCCTCAATGCCATAAGTCGCCGTGAAATTACATGCTTTGCCAACTTGGTGTCCATAGTACGAAAGTACTATGCAATGGAAAGCGCCTGGAAAACCGAAATAAAATTTTGGGATAATCCGGCCCTGAATACAAACCCAGTCCAAAATAAAAGGGTGCATTATCACAATACACCTGGGTTAACTACCAAAAAGCAAAAGCCCTCAACGGGGCAAGGAACTGTACTGGAGGGATGGCTCAATGGACCCTGCAAAATTCATACTACAGCGGATGCAATACCAACGCATAGCCTTAGAGCATGTTGGATACTCCGGCAGGTGGCCAAAAGTGGTGAGGATCTACTCCTCCCAAAAACCACAGAGCACCATCCCGCGGACAACAATACGGTGTTAACGGTCTTTGAGACCTTCGCATCAAATAATAGACGCAAGCGAACACTCCACAGCATGTCGAAATCTGCCACATAGCAGAAATAAATCCTTGGAGTGACACGGCTATTACCTTCAATTCCAATGATGAATCCAAATTCCGAACAGCCCGAGCACCAGCCGCACTGGTCCTCAGTCCAATCGTGGACGGCTTTCGACTCACCAAGGTACTCATGGACGGCGGCAGTGGATTAAACCTCATCTATGAGGAAACTCTTCAAAAGATGGAAATAGACTGGAGCCGCATTGAGCATAACAGCACAACCTTTAGAGGAATCATCCCCAGTCGGGAAGCACGCTGTGCTGGGAAAATCACACTAGATGTGGTATTCGGCACGCCGGATAATTACAGGTCCGAAGAAATTACATTCCAAGTGGCCCCGTTCAGCAGCGGATACCACGCTCTACTAGGGCGGGAGGCGTTTACAATCTTGCAAGCCATACCCCATTACGGGTACATGAAGCTCAAAATGCCTGGGCCCAACGGAATCATCACTCTTGCTAGTGATCCGGACATAGCACTCTGCACCGATAATAAGACAGCCGCACTGGCCCTCGAGGCACTATCCGAAGCCCTAGAGGCCGAGGAACTAACTGCGCTGCGCTGCACGGTGAATAGGGACAATGTGATACTCGATAAAAGATCCAAGTCCACCTCCTTTAAACCGGCGGACGAAATAGTCAAATTCCAAGTCCATCCAATGGACCCTACAAAAATAGCTTCCATCGGGTCATAATTAAACACTGATGTCGACGCCGCACTACGAGAGTTCCTATGCGAGAACTGGGACATTTTCGCCTGGCACCCTTCAGACATGCCAAGAATCCCACGCAGGCTGGCTGAGCACCGCCTAACTATCCTAAAAGGATTCAAGCCAGTCACGTAGGCTCTTCAACGTTTCTCCGAGCCTAAGAGACAAGCCATGGGAGAGGAACTAGCCAAGCTATTGGAGGCCGAATTCATCAGAGACATTAAACATCCGGATTGGCTAGCAAACCTGGTGATGGTACCAAAGAAGGACAAATCCTGGCACTTGTGCGTCGATTTTAAGGACCTTAACAAGGCCTGCCCAAAGGATCCCTTCCCCCTCCACCGCATTGATCAAATCATCAATGCTACGAAGGACACGATTCATTGTGTTTCCTCGATGCATACTACGGCTACCATCAAATTAAAATGGTGGAGCCAGACCAAGCCACAACGGCATTCATCACACCATACGGCCCATTCTGCTTCAACACAATGCCCTTCGGGCTCAAAAACGCTGGCACAACATATCAGCGCATGATTCAGACATGTCTGGCAAACCAGATCGGCAAAACAGTGGAGGCATACGTGGACAACGTGGTCGTTAAAACCAAGCATGTCGAAACTCTAGTAGACGACTTGAGGCTCACATTCGACAACCTTCGAACATATGACATCAAGTTCAATCCAGAAAAATGCGTTTTTCGCGTACCAGCCGGAAAGCTCCTGGGATTCATTGTCTCCAGTAGAGGTATTGAAGCTAATCCGGCCAAAATCCAAGCGTTGTCACAGTTGGCTACCCCAACAGACCTCAAACAAATACAAAAATTGACTGGATGCGTGGTGGCTCTAAGCCGCTTTATCACCCGCTTGGGAGAAAAGGCATTACCCCTTTATCGCCTCCTCCGGCGCACAGAACACTTTGAGTGGACGGATGCCGCCACGGCCAGACTCAACGAAATAAAAGCCATATTGGCAACAAACCCAGTCCTGGCCGCGCCAAACATTGGCGAACCAATGCTATTATACATTGCTGCAACTCATCAAGTAGTAAGCGAAGTGCTCGTCGTCGAGCGAGAAGCGGATGGACACAAATTCCCCCTTCAAAAGCCGGTTTACTATGTGTCCATTGTCCTTACTCCATGCAAATCACGGTACCCGCATTATCAAAAGATAGCGTATGTCGGTGGGAACGACACCTATGGGATCACAAGAATCCCTACTGTGGTTGGCGGGGCACGGGGTCGTGAGAAGAGCGGATCAAACAGATAGCACACGATTCGTTTATCCAGGTTCAGGCCGCGAGGATGCGTAAAACCCCACTCCTGCTTTGGTGGATTGTATATGTGTGTTCTTGAGCTAGCTATGGGGCGTGAGGAGCTCCAAAAAGCCGAATCCTTCCTCTGGTCGCCTTGGGCCTCCTTTTATAGAAAAAGGGGTTGCCACAGTGGCACACAGGAGGTGGAAAGGGTACAGTGATGCGAGGTTATCCCTTGAATTACATGACAAGGCGCATTCAACGCGTCTTGCTTAGGTGTCCTTGCTTTATCGGGGACGGGGGAGAAACATTTCTCGTCCATCGCCGCTTCTTCTTGTGTCGACACGCACCCTGGCCAGCGACGCCTCCGATGCCACGTAGGTAGGCAGGCAGCTGAGGTGGCGCAGTGGTGGGTCTTCACGAAGATTTGCATGCCTCCACGCAGGTGCCTGCCCAGCTGGTTGGGTCGGCAGCTGCATCTGAACGGCGGTGGAGGTTTGGTCGGCGTGGGCCTGATGGTGGCCCTGCGGGTGTCCTTGGTAAGGGCCTTGTCGGGGCCCTGGCAAGGGTCTTGCCGGGGCGCCTGCTGTCATCCCCGCCAAGGGTTTTCATCTCCTTTGTGCGTATATGATCTTGAATGTCTTCACAAAGATCTGCATGCCGCCACGGGGATGTCTCCCGAATCCTTGCCCTTTGGGGGCAGTGGACTCAAGGGTAGTTTGCTCCGTAGGCGCGGGACGAGTCGCCGCAGCAAGGGTCTTGCCGGGGCTGCTAGAACTGTCTCCCGGCAAGGATCTTGCCGGGGGAGTCTGCTTCGTCCCCTTTGCTCTTCGTGGTCTTGGCCTTGGCGTTGTTCTAGTTCTCTTGAGCTTCGATCTTACTCTGGCTCACTTCCCTTGCCTTGCTTGGTGTGGTGGTGCCCGTAGCGCAGACTGCCCGTGCACAGTTATAGGGGGACAAAAAGTGTACCCCTATTTTTGTACACAGACAGGAGCCCCCGGGCCTGGGCCACACATAAGCGCAATGCGTTGTTGGGCTAGGCCCAAAAACGGTGTGCGGGCAGGCGGGGCGGTTTTTACCGCGGTAAGGTTCTTCGCGCGCTGCGCTTCCCATGACTCCCGCGCGTGGCGCGGCGTGGGGAGGCTCGTGTGTCGTGGGCGGCATGCGTGGGGTTTGTTCCCGCAGGCATGCGTCACATCGTAGTAAAGGGACGGTTCGTGCCTTCCCCATAAACGGAGGGAGGCGTGGAGGGGCGGCCCATTTACTAAATGGGGCTGAGGCGCGTTCTTCAAGGTGTCCACTCCCCATGATCACGGGGTGGGGAGTGGTCGTCTCACCCGTCCCCTAGGTTCTACATGTCCGCCACATGTCTCCCATGCGCCTGGGGTGGAAAACGGTGGAGGCGGGAAACCGGGCCGTCGCTGGTTGGGGTGGCGGGTCGGTCCTGGCTCCCTGCGCCTTCCGTATCTTGATTGTCCGAGCGGGGCAGCCGAGCCCCAACCCCGATCCTTTATGAAGAGCGGGAGGGGGGATGGCGTCCCGCATTCTTTCATCTTCTTCTTCCTTCAGCTTCTGCTCCTCCCTTCCATCCGTCATGGAGAGAGGCAATCCCGGTCCTTCAACAGTGGCGACGAGGGTCGCCGCTCGACAACGCGTCCCTCCTTCTCGTGCGCCTGCGGTGACAGAGCCAGCCGTGAGGGGAAGGGGGAGGGGGCGAGGCCATGGGCGAGGCTGGGGCGCTCGGGGAAGATGAGGACGGGGCGGCGCGCCGGCCTCGCCTCCGCCAGCAGCTCCTCCTCCAATGGAGGGCCATGTTGGGGATGACCCTTGTGAGTTCTTCGTCAGGCTGCACCGGCCGTCGCGCCGTCGCCTTCGTCTCCCGACTCCATTTGCGCGGGAGATGGAGCTGGATCCGCTGGAATCGTTGCGGCTGCACATGAGGGGGTGCGGGATCAGTGGCACGCGGGTCCGCATCGACTTCCCCGCCCCTCACGTAATGTATCCACCACTTGATGGAGGGGCTCACTCTCCATTTTAAGCTGATGGAGGGTGGCCTTCTCTTCGTCAAGGTCTTCGGGTGCTTTGGGACCCGTGCAAGGTGCTGCGTGGAGAGCTCTTCTGATACTGAAGACTCCTCCTCGGGCGGCAGTGACGAGGAGGATAGCGGCAGCGACGACGAAGGTAGTAGGCGGCAGAAAGATGGGTCTGACTAGGTGTCGGGTGCCGCTCCGTGCGGCACCGGTGACCCCATCATCCGTGTCGCCGGCTCCTTGAACTTCTCGGGGTCGTCTCCTTGAGCGGCTGCCGTTGGGAGGCTGCGGAAGAGGAAGACTGCGGGCGGCAAGGCCATCAAGTCGGAGTACGCGGGCACTGACGCCTTCGATGCGTGCTGACGTCCTGCCGCCTCGTCTTTGAGCTCTGCTTCCGGCGCCGCCATCACCATCCAGCCTTTGGACGGCCACCAAGATGTTCTCTTGGTGTCGTCTGCCACCCATAGCTCGCCTAGGCGCTCCTTTTTCCCCTTTCGCCTCCTTGGCCTGCCTCCTGAAGAGAGGGACAAGAAAGGGATTACAGGCACCTTATCTCTTTTTAGTTTGTAAGCCTTCGGGCCTTTGTTGAATTTAAAACTTGTAATCCCATCATTCATGTTTTTCATTCCCTATGGACTGTACCTGAGTGGAATGTTTTTTTAATGAAAAAGGGATGCTTGACGGGTCTTTTGTTTGCGGGTGGAACCCACAACAAGGAGTAAATCCTTGATATCTTCAAGACAAACATTTCCTTGCCCGGCAACAGGCCTTACCGTCTCCCCACTTTGCTCGACCTTCCTCACACCTTTGGCGGAGGCAGGGATGAGGCAGGTTCAGGCTCCTTGTTTCATCCTTTCGATACCGCGACTACGACCAAACTTGGCCCCAGGAACGAGCCCTAGGGCCTAGAGTTATAGGAGCACGGTAGCTTAGGGGAAAACGAGGTTTCACATACCTCAGTCCATAATGGAATGCATGATAAGGGATGAAGAACTTATCTGAAGCTACAGTCCCCGGCAACCCTGGTTCGCCGTGGGTGAATCTTTGCTCTTGCAGCCCCCGGCAATACTGGCTTGCCGGGGGCTAGATGCTGGTCTGTTCCTCTCTTTTTTTTCTTCTCCCCAAGTGGTTCGGCACAGATATCTGTGTGTCCTGTGAACCAAAGAAGACAAAAGAAAGACAAAGAGACGCACACTCGACCTCTAAGCTAGGGGTTAGTCGCCGCTAAGCACTATCAACCCTAACCAAGGACGAGACTCAACCTAGCATGCATGCTATTACTTAGGGCGCCAGCGCTTCATTTATTTATACTCAGGGTCTGCGTCTGGCTTTGTACAGAGGGTTACATGCGTCATCGGCAAGGCTCGTACAAAAGGTGTCTTGCCGGGGGGCCCGGCAAGCCGCACCCCATGGGTAAAACTTGCGAAGATGCTCAATGTTCCAGGAGTTACTCACCGGAACGGCATCTTCGGTCTCCAGGCGGACTGCACCGGGCCTGGTGACTCGTATTACCCGATAAGGGCATTCCCAATTTGGCGTCAACTTGTTGGTAATCTTGGCCGATTGAACGAGCCAAAGAACAAGGTCGCCTTCCTCAAAGCTTCGGGCATGAACCTTGCGGCTATGGTAGCGGCGCAAGGCTTGCTGGTAGCGCGCTGCTCTCACAGCCGCCCGAAGACGATCTTCCTCTAGGAGCGTTGCGTCATCTTGTCGCAATTGCTCTTGCTCAAGCTCGTCATAAGCGAGTACTCGAGGTGACCCGTATATGAGTTCCGTGGGGAGAACTGCTTCTGCCCCGTATACCAGGGCAAAGGGTGTCTGGCCAGTGGCTCGATTTGGTGTCGTTCTGGTTGACCAAAGAACCGCCGACAATTCATCAATCCAGCGCCTTCCACTCTTGTGCAGTCTGCCAAAGGTCTTTGTCCTCAGGCCTCGCAGTACTTCAGCCTTTGCCCTCTCAGCTTGACCATTGCTTCGTGGGTGAGCAACAGAAGCGAAAAAGACCTTGCTGCCAAGGTCTTGAATATATTGCATGAAGGTGTGGCTTGTGAACTGCGTGCCGTTGTCGGTGATAACCCTATTGGGTACACCAAAACGGCACACCAGTCCTTTGAAGAACTTGACGGCTGACTGTGCTGTGACCTTCCTCACTGCTTCCACTTCTGGCCACTTTGTGAACTTGTCGATTGCAATGTACAAGTAATCAAAGCCCCCGACAGTGCGCGGGAAAGGGCCCAGTATGTCGAGCCCCCAGACCGAGAAAGCCCAGGAGAGAGGAATGGTTTGAAGGGCTTGAGCTGGCTGATGAAGCTTCTTTGAATGGAACTGACACGCTTCACACCTGGTGACTAGTGTCGTCGCATCCTTGAGGGCGGTGGGCCAGAAGAAGCCTTGCCGAAACGCTTTGCCGGCAAGGGCCCTTGACCTGATGTGGGATCCACATATGCCTCCATGTATCTCCGCCAACAGCCCCAGTCCTTCCTCTTGAGGGATACACTTCAATTTCACGCCGTTCGGCCTCTTTTTGTACAGGACGTCATCGACGAACTGGTACATAGTAGAGCGACGGGCTACATTTTCCGCTTCTTCCTGCTCCTCAGGAAGTTCCCCTATTTGGAGGAATCGGACGGTATGCTGTGCCCACGCTGGAGCTTGGGGCTCGACGACGAGGACTAAAGGCATTTCCTCCGCAATCGGAGCGGCTGTCTCCATGGCAAGAGCTTGATGCTCCGCCGGAGCTAGCCGTCCTGTGGCGGGCTTAGTGTCTCCGGCAACATCCTTGCCGGCGGCTCCGGGGAGCTCGACGGGGAAGTACTTGCCGGACCCTGATTTTCTCCTCTTGTTCTGCTCTGTTGATGGATCAACGGATGGCTGAGTTAGCCGAAGCACAAAGGTACCTGGTTCCACAGGTATCTTGAGGGCAGCGCGTTTTGACAGGTAATCGGCGACATCATTCTCCGCTCGGGGAACGTATTTTGCCTATATACCGTCAAAACGCTCTTCCAGCTTTCTCACTTCCTCGACATAGGCCTTCATCAACGGGCTCTGGTAATCCTTGTTGACTTGCTTGACGACAAGTTGTGAGTCGCCTCTGACGACGAGTTTCTTGATTCCGAGGTCCACCGCGATCCTAAGACCGGCAAGCAGCCCTTTGTACTCAGCCGTATTGTTTGTTGACACCTCCCTGGGGAAGTGCATCTGGATCACGTACTTGAGGTGCTCTCCGATGGGCGCGACAAGCAGTACGCCAGCCCCGGCGCCCTGTAAGGAGAAAGCTCCATCAAAGTACATGATCCAATCGCAACTTGCCTCCTTGCCGGGGAGAGCAGTCTCTTGGGTTTCTTCATCAGGTGTCGCGGTCCATTCTGCAACGAACTCTGCCAGGACTCGGCTTTGAATCGTCGAGGTACTCTGAAACTTGAGGCCAAAGCTGGACAGTTCCAGTGCCCACTCCACGATCCTTCCCGTTGCGTATGGATTGTGCAATCTTCGTTGCAGAGGGAGGCGAGTGACGATAGTGATTTCGTGCGCCTGGAAGTAGTGATGCAGCTTCCTCGAGGCCATAAGAAGGCCGAAGAGCAGTTTCTGCACACCGGAGTACCTCGATCTAGCCCCCTGCAGGACGTAACTAAGAAAGTAGACCGGGTGCTGCACCATTTTCTTCTTCGGTGGCTCTTCAATTGGTTGTGTCATCTCGGCATCGGTGGCATCGAGCTCCGTCGCTGCTATTACCTCATCATCAATTTCTCTCTCTGCCACTAGTGCGACGCTGACCACCTGGTTCGTTGCCGCCATATACAGCAGCAATGGTTCCTGTGGCCTAGCCGCAACTAGTATCGGCGCGGAGGAAAGGTACCTCTTCAAATCTTGCAATGTTGCTTCGGCTTCTGGCGTCCACTCCATCGGGCCCTCCTTTTCCAAAATCTTGGAAAAGGGAAGGGCGCGCTCGGCGGACTTGGAAATGAACCTGCTCATGGCGGCAACGCAACCAGCAAGCCGACGCACATCCTTAACTCGCTTGGGCACTTCAATCTGCTCTATAGCTTTGATCTTGTCCGGATTGGCCTCTATCCCACGTTGTGACACAAAGAACCCGAGAAGCTTGCCAGACGGGATGCCGAAGACGCACTTCTCAGGGTTCAGCTTGAGATTGATCTTGCGTAGGTTTGCAAATGTTTCTTGTAAATCTGATATGAGGGTTGCCCTGTTCTTGGTTTTGACCACTATATCATCCATATAAGCTTCCATATTTCTATGGAGCTGGGGTTCAAAACCAATCTAGACCGCCCTTGCAAACATTGAACCAGCACTCTTCAACCCGAAAGGCATCCGTATAAAGCAATACGTACCACATGGGGTGATGAATGCCGTTTTCTCTTCATCTTCCCTTGTCATGAAGATCTGGTGGTAGCCGGAGTAGGCATCGAGGAATGACAACAGATCACACCCAGCTGTGGAGTCAACAATCTGGTCGATGCGCGGCAACGGGAAGGGGTCTTTGGGACAAGCCTTATTAATATCTATGTAATCAATACACAACCTCCACTTCCCATTTGCCTTGCGCACTACCATCGGATTGGCCAACCACGTTGGATGGAGAACTCCTCTTACCAAACCCGTTGCTTCCAGTTTCCGGATCTCCTCTGTGATGAACTCTTGTCGTTCCAAAGCTTGCTTTCTGAACTTCTGCTTGACGGGCCGCGCATGAGGACAGACAGCAAGGTGGTGCTCAATCACCTCCCTGGGAACGCCGGGGATGTCGGATGCTTGCCATGCAAACACATCGACATTCGCCCGCAGGAAGGTGACGAGTGCGTCTTCCTATTTGTCATCAAGGGTGGAGCTTATGGTAAAAGCTCCTCCTGTGCCGTCCTCCTTGACAGAAACCTTCTTGGTTCCCGGTGGTGTTGCCCTGGACTTCTTGTTTCTATCGGCGGAGCTCTCTGGCACGTCCTCGACGGGAGCGCTACACTCCGAAGAGGTGCGCTTGCCGGAGTGGGTGCCTGAGGTCTCACCGGTCTTCTTCTTTCGCCTTCCCGGGGCTCCAGCGGCAGGAGCAAGCGCCTTAGCAGTGGCGGCTACTGCAACTGCTTGTTGGTAGAGTTGGTCAGCGCAAATTAACGCATCCTTCTTGTCTGATGGGACGGTGATGATCGTCACAGGCCCTGGCATCTTCAGGGTGTTGTAGCCATAATGCGGCGCCGCCATGAACTTGGCCAGCACTGGGCGGCCAAGGATCCCGTTGTAAGGCAAGGGGATCTTGGCAACCTCGAACACAATCCTTTCTGTCCTGTAGTTCAGACCACTCCCAAAAGTCACGGGCAACGTGACCTTTCCCTTTGGTTGACTTCTTCCCGGGTTGACCCCCTGAAACGTGCCCGTCTCTTCGAGGTCTTCATCAGGAATCTGCAATTTCTCAATCACGGCAGGCGAGATTAAGTTCAGACCGGCCCCGCCATCAACTAGCATCTTTGTCACCTTGAGGTTGTGTATTGTTGGTGAAACCAACAATGGCAAGCACCCGACTGCAGTAGTGCGATCAGGGTGATCCTTAGTGTCAAAAATGATAGGTGTGCTGGACCACTTCAGCGGCCTTCGGGCATCAAACAACGGTTCCACCGCTGTAATCTCACGCGCCAACTGTTTAAGCTGGCGGTGAGAGGTATGCAGCAAGGCGCCGCCATCGATGCACATGGCCTCTGTAGCTTTCTGAAATTCCTGGTCACCAGACTCATCGTCCTCTTCGTGATCATCGTCTTCTGGCTTTTTGTCACGGCCCCGAGCGGGCCTCTCCTGCTATTTATCTTTGCCGCGACGGCCCGCCTGGCCGTTACGCTTCTTGCCGGACCCCTCAGCACCATCCTGGCCTTTCTCCTTGTCCCGCCTGTCATATTCAGCCCTCTGCTTCTCAGCAAGGAGCTCAACCTGTCGGCAGTTCTGGAGATCATGGCCTTTGGTGTGATGGATCTTGCAGTATTGCTTGTCGGAGTTTCCTGGCTTCTCGGCAGCCGCCAAGGCCCGGCAGGCGACACATCCGGCAATTTCCTTGCCGGGGTCATCTGCCTTTGTTTTCTTGGCGGAGCCGGCGTCGTCAGATCCCTCGACGGCAAGCACAGCCTTACCTTTGCGCTTCCTGTTGCGGCGCCGGCCTTTCTTCGCCGGGGTGGCAGTATCCTCATCCGAGGAGTCGGTTTCCACGCCGGCATCTTCGCTGGGGTACTTCCTTCCCTCTTCAGCTCGGGCACATCTGTCAGCAAGAACATAGAGTTCTGCCACATCTTTCACCTTGTTCATTGCCAGTTCTTCGCGCATCTTGCGGTTACACACGTTCTGATGGAATGAGCTGATGATGGCGGCAGGGTGAACATCAGGGATATTGTACTGTACCCGGCTGAACCTCTGTATATACTTGCGCAGACTCTCGCCTCCCTTCTGGGAATGACATGCAGGTCGCTTGCTTGGCCATGGGCATGGTGACCTCCAGTAAAGGCACCCACAAACTCATGGCACAAATCCGACCAGGAGGAAATAGAGTCTACCGGCAAGTGCATCAACCACGACATGGCATTGGGTTTAAGAGCCAATGGAAAGTAATTCGCAAGCACCTTATTGTCGCGGGCTCCAGCGGCTTGCATCACGATGGTGTAGATGCTGAGGAACTCAGAAGGGTAAGTCTTGCCATTGTACTTTTCGCCAACGTCAGGTTTGAAGGTGTGGTGAGTGGGCCACTGGAACTGCCGCAGCTCAGGGGTAAAAGCTGGACAGCCTACCTCGTAAGGTAGGCCTCCAGGGCTCTCCGGGGCCGGGTGGTTCACAGCAGGCCCTGCTCGCCTGTCTTACTGGTGGCGCGCTCCGCGCCGGCGCTCGATAGTGGTTCGAGCGTCTTCATGGGCTCGTTCCCGAAGAACTTGGCGCTGGTCACAGTGGGTCCGCGGGTCAGACGATGCTATGGAGATGTTGTCGCCCGTGACGAGCCGGTGTCCGTGGTACCGGATGGGGAAGAGGTGAATGCACCATGGTCGCGGCGCCGCCGGCTTTTCGGCCACTGGTCCGCGATACTCCATCGGAGCATCAACCCAGGGGCCTCACCGGACTTGGTTCGTCTTTGTTGGCCACCGCAACAAGGCTTCGGATAGTGGCTCTCCATTCGTCGAGTTTCCCCGTAGTGGGAGGAAAATCGAGGAGCAACTGCGCGCGCGCCAGGGCCTCTGCTGGCGTCCGTGGCAGCGAAACCTGCACGGATCGCGACGCGCTTTGACTTCTGACCATGTCAGAAGGAGATCTATCATGACCCCGCGGTCGCATGTCGTTTTCACCAGCGCCATGGCGGGTGGGCAGCTCTTCTACGTCCCGGGAGTGGCGCTCCAGGCTCTTCCCGCGGCGACGCCCGGGATCTTCAGTGTGATTATGTCGTTCGTCGCGCGCTGCCTGGGAGGAGCGCGCTGTTGGCGCCGGCGTGGGAGTCGTGGAGGCCCTTGCATCGCCTTTGGGCGGGGCGGCGATGACCCTGGAAGGCTCCGCTCCACCCGCGAAGGGCTTGGCTCCGCCTTTGGATTTGGCAACGTGTGGCCCGTTACCAGCGCACAAACATCGCCGCCTCCCAAACTCCGGCTGCTGGGATGGTGTTGGTGTTCACGAGCAGCGCCTCGGGTCCTTTCTGCGACCGGTCCGCTGCTCGCCCGCGTCGGGACGGGCTGTCCGGCTTCCGACTAGCCAACCGCCACGTCGTCTTCTTCTTGGGCGCCATGATGATGAACAAGAGCTGAACTAACTGCTAAAGCCGATTCTCACAACTGCGCCCCCTACCTGGCGCGCCAGAGATGTCGGTGGGAACGACACCTATGGGATCACAAGAATCCCTACTGTGGTTGGCGGGGCGCGGGGTCGTGAGAAGAACGGATCAAACAGATAGCACACGGTTCGTTTATCCAGGTTCGGGCCGCGAGGATGCGTAAAACCCTACTTCTGCTTTGGTGGATTGTATATCTGTGTTCTTGAGCTAGCTATGGGGCGTGAGGAGCTCCAAAAGGCTGAGTCCTTCCTCTGGTCGCCTCGGGCCTCCTTTTATAGAAAAAGGGGTTGCCATAGTGGCACACAGGAGGTGGAAAGGGTACAGTGATGCGAGGTTATCCCTCGCATTACATGACAAGGCGCATTCAATGCGTCTTGCTTAGGTGTCCTTACTTTATCGGGGACGGGGGAGAAACCTGTCTCGTCCGTCGCCGCTCCTTCTTGTGTCGACATGCGCCCTGGCCAGCGACACCTGCGATGCCACGTAGGTAGGCAGGCAGCTGAGGTGGCGCAGTGGTGGGTCTTCACGAAGATCTGCATGCCGCCACGTAGGTGCCTGCCCAGCTGGTTGGGTCGGCAGCTGCATTTGAACGGCGGTGGAGGTTTAGTCGGCGTGGCCCTGATGGTGGCCCTGCGGGTGTCCTCGGTAAGGGCCTTGCTGGGGCGCCTACTGTCATCCCCGGCAAGGCGCTTGCCGGGGGCCTTGTGGTATTCCTCGGCTGGGATTCCGCCAAGGGTTGTCGTCTCCTTTGTGCGTCTCTGATCTTGAATGTCTTCACAAAGATCTGCATGCCGCCACGGGGATGTCTCCCGAATCCTTGCCCTTTGGGGATAGTGGACTCAAGGGTGGTTTGCTCCATAGGCGCGGGACGAGTCGCCGCGGCAAGGGTCTTGCCGGGGCTGCTAGAACTATCTCCCGGCAAGGATCTTGCCGGGGGAGTCAGCTTCGTCCCCTTTTCTCTTCGTGGTCTTGGCCTTGGCGTTGTTCTAGTTCTCTTGAGCTTCGGTCTTACTCTGGCTAACCTCCCTTGCCTTGCTTGGTGTGGTGGTGCCCGTGGCTCAGACTGCCCGTGCACAGTTATAGGGGTACAAAAAGTGTACCCCTCTTTTTGTACACCGACAGTATGCGGTATTTATGGCATCCCGGAAGCTGCGACACTACTTTCAAGAGTGTTCGATAACAGTAGCCTTGGAAGTACCACTTAACGATATTATAAACAACCGCGACGCGACAGGCCGGATTGCCAAATGGGCCATTGAGCTCCTCCCATTCGACATAACTTACAAGCCACGACGAGCTTTCAAGTCGCAAGTTTTGGCTAACTTCGTCGCTGAGTGGAAGGAAGCCGAACTCCGTAAAGAGTACGGCACATATTCAAACTGGATCGTGCACTTCGACGGCTCCAAAATGTTGGATGGTCTGGGGGTTGGCATCGTTTTGACGTCCCCAACGGTCATTCCCGCCGTTTTGACCGCATTTTGAAACGGGCATAAAAAATTCAAAAAAATCAAAAAATTGGGAAACCTTCGCATTGTTTCATCATATGTGGCCAAGTTCCTAGGAAAAATAACAAACTTGTAATATGGCAATTATTTTAAAAAAGTGTTCTCAAAAACGAGCTATCATTTGTGGAGATCAATGGCTTTCAAGCCAAATGATCAATCTTATGGCCACATTCATGGCATAGTTTGTTCAAATGATCTCATATTGTGCACAAGGGTGCATATTTCAATGGCAAACAATGTTGCCTAAGGAAGTTTTCATTTTCGTTGGACGAAAAAACCATTTTCCATTTTTCGAGTGCCCGAAAGGAGGTTTTTTTGTGAAGGAACTACCAAATAATTGTTGCAAAATTGGACCAAATCATTTTTATAAAATACTATGCCATATTTAATGCACAATTGACAAAATGGTTGGGTGTAAATTTTTTTGATCCACCTCTCGTGAAAAAGACAAATTTCCACTAATTCAGCTAGAAGCGGGTCAAATTTGAACTGCAGCTGCCTCATAGTTTGCTATTTATTTTTTCCAAAAATCATTTCTAGTTACATAAGGACCTATTTAATCATAAATACATGGTTTGGTGGCGATACGTCGAGGTTTGGGCGGTGGCCGAGGGCCCCAACTCTAGAGCGCGTAAACTCGCATGCCCATCGCGTGGTCACCGCGTGACCGTAATGTTGCCATGAGTTCTGGGCGGCTTAGGCATGTCTAGTGGGTTGGGCACTCCCCAGGTTGGTGCTAGGAAGAAAATTACAACATAAGATTCTCACGAGAAGACCGATCGATGCTCAAACATGAATTAGCAGCCAAGTGTTTGATTAGCGATACGGGAAATGCACATGGCCAATGGGCATCATACATATCACTTTAAAATTACATAGTCAATTTGACTGGTTGAATTCCTCTTCAATGCCATCCAATAGGCTGTCTAGTCTACAGTCCTATTGGGAATACTTTGCGGCCAATTCTACTTGGCCATACACTAAACTCACAGGGATCTCCTTGCCATCAGACCCCACAGGTCCGACTTCAGCCATGTGGTTCGGGTCAGCCTTCGTGTACCGTGTCTTCACCATTGCCCAGGCTTCCATGGCGCCCTGACGACAGGCTGATATCTTCCATAATCGGAAGCGCCGCCGTGCTCCCTTCAACTTTTCTGGAAGCTCTCCAAGACCTTCGGGTATGGAGACGGACGTCCACAAGGCCTGGGCGACGCCTTGCATCACCTGCCGAACTCGTTCGTGCAACTGTGCGAGCTCAGGAAGAAGATCAACCATTGAACCAGGCATCTCCTCGGCAGGACGACCTGTTAGCATACCTACAGACATAACTCTGTCAGCCAGCTTCCTCGCCGAACTCTTTTTCAAAGTTCGTTCAAGCACTTACTAAATATGCCACGTCGAAGCCGCCGATTCTCCTTAACAGAGTCCGACAGTTGGGCACGAACATCTTTTAGTTCCACGCCTAGCTTGCTGTTGACATCTTGGAGATCATTCTTCTCCTACCTCACCCTCATAAGCACGCTCTCACCAGCCTTCAGCTGGCATATGAGCTATTGC
Source organism: Triticum aestivum (assembly GCF_018294505.1). Lineage (NCBI taxonomy): Eukaryota > Viridiplantae > Streptophyta > Magnoliopsida > Poales > Poaceae > Triticum > Triticum aestivum. Next base: position 64,305,922 of record NC_057806.1, read on the forward strand.
TTATCCGGATTTACTCCAGCGTCATCTGCAATTTTATCATCAGATCGGCATATACGCCGCATTCTAATATGATACTAATCATTCAAAGGATATGTTACCAGAGGGGGTCTCTTTGGGCTCCCTTGTTGCGGCCAGTGCGGCATGAAGTTGGGCTTTGCACTCTTCCAACTCCTGGGACAGTTGAGTATTCTTTTTTGTAAGAACCTGCATAACAAATGATCCTTAAATCAGTTATCCTAACTGTTTCAAGTCTCAGGGGCTACTGATATATATAATCATCAAATTTTCTCACCCGCCTGTCTTTTACATACTGCTCCGTGGCTCTGGCTAGACCATTTTGAGCGGCACGGAGGTGCGCGTCTCCCGATTTGAAGGAATCCAATGCCTCTTGGGAGAAACAAGCGTCACGAAGGACAGTCCAGCGACGCCTGTGGTTCATGGCACTTTCCACCTCGGAATGGGAGGCGGACAGTTTATCCGCATCCTTTGTCGGAGGAGCACCCGGCGCACGCCTTGTATTCGTTCCCGCCTCTGAATCCGGCCTTGGAGCCTGGCTTGTGGAGGCGCGATTGGTAGCCTCTCCGGGTATAGTCCGACGAGCGCTCTTTTTCCTAGAAAACGGCATGAGCGTTAATATGCCTCTGAAAATAATATCTTGCAATAAAGACGATGCGATGTACCGCTGCGCCGGTGTCTCAATCCGGACTGCGGATCTTTTCAGCCTGCCTGGCCTCGCGGCCCCTTGTTGGCTAGTTGCCACAGGCTCGGCCTTCTGCCCCGAGGACCTCCCCTGCAAAACACGGTTGTTATACGCCAATCAAAAAAGTGCAAGGACGAATCCCTTTTTAAGTGCTGGGACTTCGGTCTTAGTCACCTGTGAGGCTGGAACTAGCCCGGGGTAATCGGCCGTAATGGCCACCAACGCGTTGTCAGCTCCATAGATATGTTCGGATCCTCCTGGGAGGCCGGGTCAAGGGACCGTCCAGGGTCCTCGGGTTATGGAGGAGGGCTGTTTATCTCCTTTACGGCCTGGCGCAGCTCCTGCGATGAAATCGCTAGAATGAATAATTAACTACGGGAATACGAAATGGATGGGCGATAAAAAGTCTCTGCTTACCCAGCTCGAAGGATTGTGCATAGAAAATCCGCCCTGCGGGTTGACACGAAGGAATTCCTCCTCTTCTCCCTTGTATAAAGTGGATAAGATCTTTATTAGATTGACAGCCGATCCCGGCCCTTTGCGGCCATGGCGGGTGGTGTCATCCTCCCCATTGAAATCCCACATGGGGTGGCCTCTATACTAAAGCGGCTGCACCCCCGGCATGATGCATGTGGCCATGACCTCGATCATGGTCAATCTGGATCGAGCTAAAAAACTTATCCGGCTCATCAGGTAAAGAATGTCCCTGTCCTCTTCCTCCAGGGATCTTCATGGACGCCAGCTCCGGCGCTTCTTCAAAGTGGTGTTATCGAACTCCGGAAGGCCGATCCGAATAGGGTCCGGGAGGGGGACGTCTTCTATATAAAACCATTCTGAAGGCCAGTCTTCGGACGTCTTCTTCGGGGTCCCGGACAGGTATCTAGTCCCGGCAATACGCCACACTTCGGCTCCGCCCACTTGATATATTGATCCCTTCTGAGAACGGGGAACAAGGCAGAACAACTTCTTCCATAGAGCAAAATGAGCCTCACAGCCCAAAAACAACTCGCAAAGGGCTACGAATCCCGCGATATGCAGCAGGGAGGGAGGCGTAAGGTTGTGCAACTGGATGCCATAGAACTCCAGGAGCCCCCGGAGAAACGGATGAATTGGGAATCCAAGCCCTCTTACCAAATAAGGGACAAGGCATACCCGCTCTCCCTTGGAGGGATTGGAAAGGCTCTCCGCTTGCTCTCCGCCCTTATAAGTGGCAAGACTGGCTCGAACCGGGACCAGGTACGCTGGGGGACTAATTTGCTGTGCGGGACGGAACATCTCTCCCAATCTCTAGGCTTGGGGCTAGGGGCGCGAGAGGAGGAGCTATGTCGACCGGCCATGATGGAATGGATCTCTGTCAGGTGCGCTCCGATGAAGGCTTGCCGAGGGACGATGGTGTGATTTGGATCTGAATCCTCGTCTTTTTAAATAGGCGGCTCATTTGCACAGCTAGGGGGGTAAATGCGAAAACACCCTGACTCTTCACATTCGCTCGACACGTGGAAAGCGGCCATTATTGGGCGTGGAAGCCAAGGAGTGCAACATTCACAAGAAACCGGACACTATTTCGATAGGTACACGGAATTTGAAGAGGAACCCGCCTTGCAATGCCGAAGACAGAACTGCGCGCCGGACTCATCGTCATTGAAGCCTGGTACGGGGGCTACAGAAGGAGTCCTGGATTAGGGGGTCTCTGGACAGCCGGACTATCTCCATTGGCCGGACTGTTAGACTATGAAGATACAAGATTGAAGACTTCGTCTCGTGTCCGGATGGGACTCTACTTGGCGTGGAAGGCAAGCTAGGCAATACGGATATGAATATCTCCTCCTTTGTAACCGACCCTGTGTAACCCTAAACCTCTCCGGTGTCTATATAAACCGAAGGGTTTTAGTCCGTAGGACGACAATCACAACATACAATCATACCATAGGCTAGCTTCTAGGGTTTAGCCTCTCTGATCTCGTGGTAGATCTACTCTTGTACTACCCATATCATCAATATTAATCAAGCAGGACGTAGAGTTTTACCTCCATCAAGAGGGCCCGAACCTGGGTAAAACATCGTCTCCCCTGCCTCCTGTTACCATCCAGCCTAGACGCACAGTTCGGGACCCCCTACCCGAGATCCGCCGGTTTTGATGCCGACAGTTTGTGTCATTATTTTCTTCAAGATTGGTTTGTACATAGACGACTGTGCTTAAAAATTGAACCATAATCTCTGGATACGTATAAAAAATAGCCATAAATTCCTAATCCGACTTCACGGCATGTAAACATTGATTTGATGCCAAATTTTGGCAACTTCCAAATGTTCGCTAGAGATTAGTTTGTAAACATTAATTTGACACCATATTTTTTTTACTATTTGTATAGGTGTTGTCTGACAATGTGGACAGTGAGGATGAAGATGGCCAGAGGAGGTACAAGAGGCAAATCCCGAGGGAGCTTTATGCGGGAATGCATAACAGGCGTATTAGGACCTAGGACGGCGGCTATCGATGCCCATGTTGCAACCAAAAGCTTCATGACGCGTATGAAAGTGTTCTGGTGCATCCAAGAGGATGAGCCGTTGGCTCCTTCAAGCAGAAGTATTCTCGCAGGGTGGCACACGCCGCGTACGCCGAGTACCTGGAGAAGCTTCGGGATCATGCCGGTAGATGAGATGAGATGTGGGATCGAACTATGTACGCTTGAGTATTCTTAATGACGATTGAACTATGTACTTATGGTTGGACGATGCTTGTGTATGCTTATTATCTATGTTCGAGTATGTTTAATCTATGTTTACTTATGTCTAAATGTGGGATATGGACGCAATCAGTTCGGTTGATGGAATCTACCTTCGTCCTGGTTAATTGGTCCCCTTTGTAATTTGTGTTAAATTTTGACCAAAGAATTAACTGACAAAATGTTAGTGCAGGTCAGCAAAAATTATATCGTTGGATGCGTATTTGAACATAGTGTTCGATGATATAATTTTTGGTGACATGCATAAACATTTCTTAGTTAAATATTTGGTCAAAATTTGGTACAAAATACAAAGGGGACCAATAAACCAGGACGGAGGTAGTACGTCAATCACACACGATTCCCAAAATTGGAACCGTGTGCAATGGCTTTCATTTTTCCTATTGCATAAATCACATACGGATGTCTCTAGCAAACCGTTGCCTCCAAAATTATTTGTGTGACAGAAAACCCTCACCACCCAATTCAAAAAAGAAAAAAAAACTCACCATCCCCACCTCACAAAAACCCTCACCCCCCTGATGTCTACTACACAACCTTCTTCTTGTAGACGATGTTGGGCCTCCAAGTGCAGAGGTTTATAGGACAGTAGCAAATTTCCCTCAAATGGATGACCCAAGGTTTATCAATCCGTGGGAGGCGTAGGATGAGGATGGTCTCTCTCAAACAACCCTGCAACCAAATAACAAAGAGTCTCTTGTGTCCCCAACACACCCAATACAATGATAAATTGTATAGGTGCACTAGTTCGACGAGGAGATGGTGATACAAGTGCAATATGGATAGTAGATAATGGTTTTTGTAATCTGAAAATATAAAAACAGCAAGGTAACTAATGATAAAAGTGAGCACAAACGGTATTGCAATGTGTTGAAACAAGGCCTAGGGTTCATACTTCCACTAGTGCAAGTTCTCTCAACAATAATAACATAATTGGATCATATAACTATCCCTCAACATGCAACAAAGAGTCACTCCAAAGTCACTAATAGCAGAGAACAAACGAAGAGATTATGGTAGGGTACGAAACCGCCTCAAAGTTATCCTTTCTGATCGATCTATTCAAGAGTCCGTAGTAAAATAACTTGAAGCTATTCTTTCCGTTCGATCTTTCATAGAGTTCGTACTAGAATAACACCTTAAGACACAAATCAACCAAAACCCTAATGTCACCTAGATACTCCAATGTCACCTCAAGTATCCGTGGGTATGATTATACGATATGCATCACACAATCTTAGATTCATCTATTCAACCAACACAAAGAACTTCAACGACTGCCCCAAAGTTTCTTTCAGAGATTCAATATGAAAACGTGTGCCAACCCCTATGCATAAGTTCACAAGGTCGTGGAACTCGCAAGTTGATCACCAAAACATACATCAAGTGGATCACGTGATATCCCATTGTCACCACAGGTAAGCACGTGCAAGACATACATCAAGTGTTCTCAAATCCTTAAAGACTCAATCCGATAAGATAACTTCAAAGGGAAAACTCAATCCATTACAAGAGAGTAGAGGGGGAGAAACATCATAAGATCCAAATATAATAGCAAAGCTCGCGATACATCAAGATCGCGCCGACTTAAGAACACAAGAGAGAGAGAGAGAGATCAAACACATAGCTACTGGTACATACCCTCAGCCCCGAGGGTGAACTACTCCCTCCTTGTCATGAGAGCACCGGGATGATGAAGATAGCCACCAGAGAGGGATTCCCCCCCCCTCCGGCAGGGTGCTGGAACCGGTCTAGATTGGTTTTCGGTGGCTAAGGAGGCTTCTGGCGGTGGAACTCCCAATCTGTTCTGCTGCCTGATGTTTTTAGGGTATATGGACATATATAGGCGAAAGAAGTCGGTCAGGGGAGCCACGAGGGTGGGGGCGCGCCCAGGGGGGTAGGCGTGCCTCCCTGTCTCGTGGCCACCTTGAAGCTTCCCTGACGTCTACTCCAAGTCTCTTGGATTAGTTTCATTCCAAAAATAACTCTCCCGAAGGTTTCATTCCGCTTGGACTCCGTTTGATATTCCTTTTCTTCGAAACACTGAAATAGGCAAGAAAACAACAATTTGGGCCGGGCCTCCGGTTAATAGGTTAGTCCCAAAAATAATATAAAAGTGTAAAATAAATACCATTGACGTCCAAAACAGATAATATAATAGCATGGAACAATCAAAAATTATAGATACGTTGGAGACGTATCAGCATCCCCAAGCTTAATTCCTTCTCATCCTCGAGTAGGTAAGTGATAAAAATAGAATTTTTGATGTGGAATGCTACCTAACATATTTATCCATGTAATTCTCTTTATTGTGGCAAGAATATTCAGATCCATAAGATTCAAGACAAAAGTTTAATATTGACATAAAAATAATAATAGTTCAAGCATACTAACAAAGTAATCATGTCTTCTCAAAATAACATGGCCAAAGAAAGCCACCCCTAGAAAATCATATAGTCTGGCTATGCTCTATCTTCATCACACAAAATATTTAAAATCATGCACAACCCCGATGACAAGCCAAGCAATTGTTTCATACTTTTGATGTTCTCAAACTTTTTCAATCTTCACGCAATACATGAGCGTGAGCCATGGACATCACACTATAGGTGGAATAGAATGGTGGTTGTGGAGAAGACAAAAAGGAGAAAGATAGTCTCACATCAACTAGGCGTATCAACGGGCTATGGAGATGCCCATCAATAGATATCAATGTGAGTTAGTAGGGATTACCATGCAACGGATGCACTAGAGCTATAAGTATATGAAAGCTCCACAAAAGAAACTAAGTGGGTGTGCATCCAACTCGCTTGCTCATGAAGACGTAGGGCATTTTGAGGAAGCCCATCATTGGAATATAAAAGCCAAGTTCTATAATGAAAGATTCCCACTAGTATAAGAAAGTGACAACATAGGAGACTCTCTATCATGAAGATCATGGTGCTACTTTGAAGCACACGTGTGGTAAAAGGATAGTAGCATAGCCCCTTCTCTCTTTTTCTCTCATTTCTTTTTTTTGGCCTTCCCCTTTTTTGGCCTTTTTTTATTTCTTTCTTTTATTTTTCGTCCGGAGTCTCATCCCGACTTGTGGGGGAATCATAGTCTCCATCATCCTTTCCTCACTGGGACAATGCTCAAATAATGATGATCATCACACTTTCATTTACTTACAACTCAAGAATTACAACTCAATACTTAGAACAAGATATGACTCTATATGAATGCCTCCGGCAGTGTACCTGGATGTGCAATGACTCACGAGTGACATGTATGAAAGAATTATGAATGGTGGCTTTTGCCACAAATACAATGTCAACTAACGATCATGCAAAGCAATATGACAATGATGGAGCGTGTCATAATAAACAGAACGGTGGAAAGTTGCATGGCAATATATCTCGGAATGGCTATGGAAATTCCATAATAGGTAGGTATGGTGGCTGTTTTGAGGAAGGTATATGGTGGGTGCGATACTGGCAAAAGGTGTGCAGTATGAGAGAGGCTAGCAATGGTGGAAGGGTGAGAGTGCGTATAATACATGGACTGAACATTAGTCATAAAGAACTCACATACTTATTGCAAAAATCTATTAGTTATCGAAACAAAGTACTACGCGCATGCTCCTAGGGGGATAGATTGGTAGGAAAATACCATCTCTCGTCCCCGACCGCCACTCATAAGGAAGACAATCAATAAATAAATCATGCTCCGACTTCATCACATAATGGTTCACCATACGTGCATGCTACGGGAATCACAAACTTCAACACAAGTATTGCTCAAATTCACAACTACTAAACTAGCATTACTCTAATATCACCATCTCCATATCTCAAAACAATTATCAAGTATCAAACTTCTCATAGTATTCAATGCACTCTATATGAAAGTTTTTATTAAACCCAAGTTTTTATCTCCAGCCGGCACCGAGTACGATCCGTGCTCAGGACGGGCCACCTTCACCTGAGGATATCTCGAGGAGGGTGCATGTGGCGGGTAGGCCGATGCTACCGAGAAATATGCTCGATGCCGCAACCGGTGCTATGCGGAGTCTGCATGACAGTGTTCTTTCTTTCGAGAAGCGGCGTCTCGGAGAGAAGGATGTGGCATACCCGGTTTTCGCGGCCAAGGTGCCAGAGGGCAAGGGCTTTGTGGATAACTCCATCGGGAGGACGATCGTCCTGCGGCTTGATGACATCCACGCTATGTTGAACCTTCATCCGCTGCACTACACCTTCGTTCGGCTATTTTCGCTAAGTATGGAGATGCGGATCATTCGCGACAAGACCCCGAACATCGTGATAGTCGACCCCTTCTACATGCGTGCCAAGATCTTGGGCAGCGCTAGGGACCGGCAAGTCGCGAGTTCTTACCTCGAAGGAGTCATTCTGGCAAACCAAGATAAGGATAACTTCCTCGTGCCTTACTTTCCCGAGTAAGTCCTCCCCTCAACCGCACCGTAACATATGAATTCTTAGATTTCGATCGTTTTTCTTTTAACATTCCGTGTTTTCTGCAGTGACACACATTGCACGCTCATCCTCCTAAGCCCCAAATATTCCATGGCCACGTATTTCGACCTGGACCGTCAGTCAAACGTAGACTACACAAATGTCAAGAAGGTTCTTGATGATGTTCTCCCCGGCTATGTCAAATCTGGAGGCACCTTCACCAGGCCTATTCGTAAGTACGGCAAGCACGTGTCCTCCCACAATATGACGTTCTACTGTGTCAAGCAGCCGCCTGGCGGTCAGAAGGGTGCCTACTACGCCATCCATCACATGCGGGCGATCGTACGGGACCATCATCAACTTCTACTACCGAGTAGACTCAAAGATTGGGCCGCGAGCGTGTCGGCAATCCAGGACGCGGACATCAGACAAGAATTCTTTCGCATCCAGTCGGAGTTTGCGGAAATCATCCATCAAGATGTCCTTCGTACCTCGGGGCAGTTCTACCTCAGAAATCAACCGTCCAACAGTGACATCGACACAATCCTACAAATGCAGGCTGACAACGCCCGTTGTTTCATGACTCCCACGATAGACGGCGGCTTCATCCACGCTCCGGTCCCTTGAGTCGAGTCGAAAGCAGTGATGCTGTGTCTAGTTCTGAAACATCGATTGGCTCATGTTGTAATTAAACTTTAATGAACTTGTAGTATGTCTCTTTGGTTTCGAGAGTCGTTCAACTTAGATGTAATCGATGCTATTAATGTCTTGCTTTTCTCTACCGATCGTTCTGTTGCATACTTATATATTGCTTATGTATTGTCTGTGAATTGGTACTAACGTTTCGTTTGGCTACTGCATAGCGATGCCGTGGTATGTCGTGTATAAGGGTAAGGTTCCCGGAGTCTACGACGACTGGGAGGAGTGTCGGAGACAGGTTCACCGATTAATCGATAACAGTTACAAAGGGTACGCCACTAGGGCCGAGGCCGAATCTAGATACGCCCGCTATCTAGCGGGAGAGGGGAGGGAGCGTTGGAGGAACCGGATGAAGACGAGTTTCATCGTGATGATGCTCATCATGATGACCGCAGCTCTCTTCTATGTGATGGTAGTTTAGATGATCGATATCGACTTGTAATGTGAAGACAAACTCGCGGTCTCGACACTTGTAATATAATGTTCTATCTTTGTTCGGTCCTTTCAATTCAGAGACTAATATGATGAATTGTATTCGGACACTAAAATGATGAATTGTATTCAGAGAATAATCTTCTATTGTATTCAATGAATCTGTTGTTGATGTGTGCTGTCTATATTTTGTCCAATTATACATTTTGTAACCTGTGCAAAAAACAGAAAATAAAAAAATAAAAAAAACCTAATATTCATACTAATGGCGCATCACATCATAGTGCGCCATCAGTATGCCAAAGGATACTAATGGCGCATCATTAAACAGTGCGCCATTAGTATGCCGAAGTTACTAATGGCGCATCCTGTTGTTGTGCGCCATTAGTATGCCAAACCACCTGGGTATACATGGCCCCCTGGGAGGCATACTAATGGCGCACTGTTGTATATACTAATGGCGCATCCGAGGTGCGCCATTAGTATACCAGATACTAATGGCGCACCAGTGGTACGCTATTAGTAAAATATACTAATGGCGTGGCACTAATGGCGCACCACTAATGCGCCATTAATGGCCAAATTAGGTGCGCCATTAGTAGGCCTTTTCCTAGTAGTGCCATCTTGGATGCCCATCATATTAGGACTAGTTTCACAACCAAACCAAATTACCATCCTGTTTAGTACTCTCAAAATAATATAGGTGAAGCATGAGAGATCAATTATTTCTATCAAAACAGAACCACCGCCATGCTCTAAAAGGATATAAGTGAAGCACTAGAGCAAATGACAAACTACTCCGAAAGATATAAGTGAAGATCAATGAGTAGTCGAATAATTATGCAACTATGTAAAGACTCTCTAACATTTAAGAATTTCAGATCTTGGTATTTTATTCAAACAGCAAACAAAACAAAATAAAATAAAACAACGCTCCAAGCAAAACACATATCATGTGGAGAATAAAAATATAGCTCCAAGTAAAGTAACCGATAGACGAAGACGAAAGAGGGGATGCCATCCGGGGCATCCCCAAGCTTAGGCTCTTGTTTTTCCTTGAATATTACCTTGGGGTGCCTTGGGCATCCCCAAGCTTAGGCTCTTTCCACTCCTTATTCCATAGTCCATCGAATCTTTACCCAAAACTTGAAAAATTCACAACACAAAACTCAACAGAAAACTCGTAAGCTCCGTTAGTATAAGAAAATAAATAATCACTTAGGTACTAATGTGAACTCATTTCTAAATTCATATTGGTGTAATATATACTGTATTCCAACTTCTCTATGGTTCATACCCACCGATACTACTCATAGATTCATCAAAATAAGCAAACAACACATAGAGAACATAATCTGTCAAAAACAGAACAGTCTGTAGTAATCTGTAGGTTTCGAATACTTCTGTAACTCCAAAAATCCTAAGAAATTAGGAGGTCCTAGGAAATTTGTTTATTAATCCACTTCAAGTAGAATTGGTATTTTATCGCTCTCTTGTAAAAAATGAAAATTATTCTCGTGAGCATATACTTTCTATTTTTGACAGCAAGATCAAATAACAATCACCCAAGAAGATCCTAAAGGCTTTACTTGGCAAAAACATTAATTAAAAATAAAACCACATCTAACCAGAGGCTATATAGATTATTTATTACTAAATAGGAACAAAAAGCAAGGAACAAAAATAAAATTGGGTTGCCTCCCAACAAGCGCTATCGTTTAACGCCCCTAGCTAGGCATGATGATTTCAATGATGCTCACATAAAAGATAAGAATTGAAACATAAAGAGAGCATCATGAAGAATATGACTAGAACATTTAAGTCTAACCCACTTCCTATGCATAGGTATTTTGTGAACAAACAACTTATGGGATCAATAATCAACTAGCATAGGAAGGCAAAACAAGCATAACTTCATAACTTTAAGCACATAGAGAGGAAACTTGATATTATTGCAATTCCTACAAGCATATGTTCCTCCCTCATAATAATTTTCAGTAGCATCATGAATGAATTCAAGAATGTAACCATCCAATAAAGCACTCTTTTCATGATCTACAAGCATAGAAATTTTATTACTCTCCACATAAGCAAACTTCTTCTCATGAATAGTAGTGGGAGCAAACTCAACAAAATATTTATCATGTGAGGTATAATCCAATTGAAAACTAAAATCATGATGACAAGTTTCATGGTTATCATTATTTTTAAAAGCGTACAAGTCATCACAATAATCATCATAGATAGAAACTTTATTCTCATAATCAATCGGAACCTCTTCCGAAATAGTGGAATCATTACTAAATAAAGTCATGACCTCTCCAAATCAACTTTGATAATTATCACAATAAGATTCAACATCCTCCAAAATAGTGGGATCATCACTTCCTAAAGTTGACACTCTTACAAACCCACTTTCATCAATATAATCATCATAAATAGGAGGCATGCTATCATCCTAATAAATTTGCTCATCAAAACTTGGGGGACAAAAATATCATCTTCATAAAACATAGCTTCCCCAAGCTTGTGGCTTTACATATCATTAGCATCATCGATAGTCAAGGAATTCATACTAAAAACATTGCAATCATGCTCATCATTCAAATATTTAGTGCCAAACATTCTAATGCATTCTTCTTCTAGCACTTGAGCACAATTATCAGAATCCTTATTTTCATGAAAGATATTACAAAGATGAAGCATATGAGGTACCCTCAATTCCATTTTTTGTAGTTTTCTTTTATAAACTAAACTAGTGCTAAAACAAGAAACAAAAAGATTCGATTGCAAGATCTAAAGATATACCTTCAAGCGCTAACCTCCCCGGCAACGGCGCAATAAAAGAGCTTGATGTCTACTACACAACCTTCTTCTTGTAGACGTTGTTGGGCCTCCAAGTGCAGAGGTTTGTAGGACAGTAGCAAATTTCCTTCAAGTGGATGACCTAAGGTTTATCAATCCGTGGGAGGCGTAGGATGAAGATGGTCTCTCTCAAACAACCCTGCAACCAAATAACAAAGAGTCTCTTGTGTCCCCAACACACCCAATACAATGGTAAATTGTATAGGTGCACTAGTTTGGTGAAGAGATGGTGATACAAGTGCAATATGGATAGTAGATAATGGTTTTTGTAATATGAAAATATAAAAATAGCAAGGTAACTAATGATAAAAGTGAGCACAAACGTGTGGCACCTTGGCTCAGAGCGACTGGTTTACCTTGCATTGCCAGCCCACAGACCTTGTCTTCTGGCAACACACAACATCTTGGTACAGAAAACAACCTCTTTATTGATACTAGTGGCTCAAAGTTTACATTAGAATAGGTGGCGAGGCCAAGCGGCACACCCGGTTCGGCTGAACAATATGTACATTATTTAGTGAACATAAAAGGGCCTCGATCATAACAACTACGCGGCAGCGGAACAACGTCGTAGCGAAACTCCATAGCACAAGGACACCGATGTGGACACGATCTAGACTCGAGCAGCACTCCTTTCCATGGGACTTTCCAGAAATCTGGCATGACACGCCAGGTCAGTACATTGAATGTACTTGCAAGCTCACAACAAGCATAAACATAATGACAAACAATATCATGATAATTAACTAATTATTAGTAATGCAACAATGTGATCAACATGCTGTAATCGCGCTCTCATGAGCACAGTCCCTCGGACTAGCTTACCACGGTGATCGCTTCTGGATCACAAATGTACCAACCACATGATCTTCACTATGGATACTTCATGATCATTCCGGCGACCATAGCCATGACCAATATTAGATCTCAAACAGTGATCCTTCCGGCGATCACAACCACGACCAACACTTGGTCTCAATCGATAGGATGACCTTCGCACCATCCTCAACAGTGCAAAGTTCATGACTTAGTGTGCAAGATTAATTAAATGTTGACCCATTGTGTGACCTACTTTTGAGGTGTCCGTAACCATGGACTCGGCTATCAATAGATTAATACACTCTGCAGAGGTAGCGCATTGTACCCACACCACGGAACCCTTGGCCAACGGCATTCCGACGAAACCCCTCCATTGCCATGACACTCTCCCGGCCACTCTGACCCACTCCCCAACAGGGCTAGTCCTGGGTGGCCCCGTGTCTACCAAAGACACAACGACCACCATCGTGGCCAACGTCCCGCATGGGGACCGGTACCAAAAATCTCAACAACGGGCTCACAAGGTTATGTCTGCTTACCGGGCCAGGGTACCACATGCACATAACCTTCCCTATTTGGAGGCACTGACCAGAGGCATGACAACGGACCGAATAAAGGCCTTCCCATATAGGCAAATGTGGTTGCACTAGGAAAAACTCGATTCAGTGGCACCATGACTCGGTCAACATAAATTCAAGCTGTATTATTATTAGGTTCAACTTAAATTGAAAATAACCGGTGTCATAGTATGCCATGAAATGCAATCACTAACATAGGCACCACATATTAACGGAAATGACTGAGTCAACTAAATCCACACTAAGCATAAACATCAACAACACCTCATACTTCTCTGGTTAGGATTAAACTCACATTAAACAAAGTCTTTTCTAACAAATTTTACCATTTTTCTAATGCAAGAAAATAGTTCTAAAAATTTACTTATATCCATAACCATATTATTTCTTTCATAGCAAAGATTAATCCTAGTTTCTATAACCACTTAGTAGGTACAAACTTTCTGATAACATAAGCATGTAAACTTAGCAAACACTAACAGAATATAAATAACCTAATGATAATGATTTAAATGCATGGATTACATCATTCATTCAAGTAGAAAAATTATCACAAATATTGAAGTGGCATCATGAAAATGTTGTTGTGGCTTGCCTTAGTGCAGATGAGGCTCGCCCTCTGGTGTTCCTCAAGACAAGCTTCACTCTCTGAAAATAAATTTAAACACAAAAAGAAAATATCAAGAACCCTTCTGAAATTCACCAGAAAATCTAGACAGTAGGGGAAAATCCCATTTTTGGTGAGCTGCTAGATTTCTTTGCAAAGAACACAATGCAAAAAGAATCAATTCATTTGGACTTATGGTTGAAGAGTTATAGCTGTTTGAATCTCTCTGGAATTTGAATTTAAATAAAACAGACAGGGGGTGACGTCAAAGGCGTAAAGCCTTGGGGCGCCACCACTCGTACCGCTTCGTGCACATACTGAGTGACTAACTAGCGGGCCCTGCTAGTCAGGTGGGGGAAGAAGGAGAAGGAAAAAGAGGAGGTCGCGGCTTCGCCGGAGCTCACGCCGGCGACGAGGGCTCCTCGGCCAAAACGAGAGGGAGGGATTGAGAGAGGGGATGGAGGCGCACCTGCCCGTACCTATAGCATAGCTAGGGGTGGTCAGACAGCATCGGAAATGACCTCGCAAGCGGAGGCAGAGAGCGGAGGGCGCCGGAGACGAAGACGATGGTGAACAGCGGTGACTCCAGGGGCTTCAACCAGGCGGAATAGCACCACCGGAGAGTGGCGGAGGCCCTGGAAGGATTGCCCGGGCCTGGGAGGGGCTGGAGCTACGGTGGCGGCCCGAGAGGATCACCGGTGAGCTGGAGCTTGGGGACGGCGGCCCACAGCCTGCCCGGCCGGGCTACGGTTTCTTACGATGTTGTGGGGTGTGTGGGAGTGGAGGATTGTGCTCGAGGAGGCTGGGGGTTGCTCCATTTATAGGAGAGCAGTGAGGGGGGGGGGATCGGGCTCCGCCGTCGACACCTAGACACGGCACCCGGCGACGAGCGGTGTCAGTGAGAGGGGGAGAAGGTGATGCATCTCACGCGAGGACTATGGGCGAACATGGACGAGCACAGGATCGACGAGAAGGCGACGAGCATAGTGCGCACCACACTGTTATGTTGGCCGGACCGTGCCCGTGCTCGCTGCGGTGAGCTCCGGCATCAGCAAGTGCCAGGGGAGAGTTAAGGGGGTTTGGACAAAGACGGTGGTGAGGTTTGGCATGCTTTGGCAGTCGGGGAAGCGAGCACACGCGAAATAGAGCGCTCGGCGGCACCCAGAGCACGTCGACACGCAGGCTGGCATCGTGTACACGCATGGTCACCGCGTGAACTTTGCCCTTAGGCCGGCCTATGTCCAAAGTTCATGTCTGGCTTGTTGTTCATGGTAGTTTTGAAGTTTACCACACTTTGGTTTGGAACCAGATGCAGTAGAAAAGATTTTACAAGCCAAGTAAGTTTCTGATCAGTAACTTTGAGAGTTTACTGAGGTCAAACGGCTGGGAGTTTGGGCTGGGTTTTGGAGGCTAGCAATCATCTACTAAGGTGATGATGCACAAGAAAAAAATAGCCTCATTTGATCAAGTAAAATGGTAGTTGCTGTAGAAACCACCATTTCTGCCCAGAACAGAAAATATTTTCTGTGGCAAAAATATTCTAAAAAGTGGTGCAATATTTTTGGTCAGGAAGGTTCCCTAGGGCTCAAAGAATATTTGCGAATTCTCTCAGATTTTTGTGGGCAAGAAAAATTGGGGTTGCTTTGGAGGGCATTGATCTAGCTAGGGTTAAGGGAAGCAAATGAATATTTTTCACTAAAGAAAAATATTCCAAATATTATTATGAGGTGAACCAGAGAGGATATGATGCTTAGAGAGGGAGATGAGGCACTTGGATGAAAGCCAAGGGTACCCAAGTGTTTAAGTCCCCATGAAAAGATTCAAAAACTCCAACTTCCAAAATCATTTCAAATGAAAATCAGGCAAATGAAAGAGGGCAGAAACCAGGCTGCCACAAAACAATATTGCAATGTGTTGAAACAAGGCCTAGGGTTCATACTTTCACTAGTGCAAGTTCTCGCAACAATAATAGCATAATTGGATCATATAACTATCCCTCAACATGCAACAAAGAGTCATTCCAAAGTCACTAATAGTGGAGAACAAACGAATAGATTATGGTTGGGTACGAAACCACCTCAAAGTTATCCTTTCTGACTGATATATTCAAGAGTCCATAGTAAAATAACATGAAGCTATTCTTTCCGTTCGATCTTTCATATAGTTCGTACTAGAATAACACCTTAAGACACAAATCAACCAAAATCCTAATGTCACCTAGATACTCCAATGTCACCTCAAGTATCCGTGGGTATTGAGGGAGTCCGGGATTAGGGGGTCTCCGGACAGCCGGACTCTATCCTTTGGCCGGACTGTCTGACTATGAAGATACAAGATTGAAGAATTCGTCTCGTATCCGGATGGGACTCTACTTGGGGTGGAAGGCAAGCTAGGCAATACGGATATGTATATCTCCTTCTTTGTAACCGACCTTGTGTAACCCTAGCCCCCTCCGGTGTCTATATAAACCGGAGGGTTTTAGTCCGTAGGACAACA
Source organism: Triticum aestivum (assembly GCF_018294505.1). NCBI lineage: Eukaryota > Viridiplantae > Streptophyta > Magnoliopsida > Poales > Poaceae > Triticum > Triticum aestivum. The sequence goes on from NC_057806.1 coordinate 64,322,316, forward strand.
TACAATCATATCATAGGCTAGCTTCTAGGGTTTAGCCCCTCCGATCTCGTGGTAGATCAACTCTTGTAACACCCATATCATCAAGAATAAATCAAGCAGGACGTAGGGTTTTACCTCCATCAAGAGGGCCCGAACCTGGGTAAAACATCGTGTTCCCTGCCTCCTGTTACCATCTGCCTTAGACGCACAGTTCAGGACCCCCTACCCGAGATCCAGCGGTTTTGACACCGACATTGGTGCTTTCATTGAGAGTTCCCCTGTGTCATCGCCATTAGGCTTGGTGGATCCTACTATCATCGATAGCGATGCAGTCCAGGGTGAAACTTTTCTCCCTAGACAGATCTTTGTGTTCGGCGGCTTCGCACTGCGGGCCAACTCGCTTGGCCATCTGGAGTGGATTGAAAGTTACGCCCCTGGCCACCAGGTCCAGTTTGGAAGCTTAAATTACACGGCTGATGTTCACGGAGATTTTATCTTCGACGGATTCGAGCCCCGGCCTTGTGAGCCACGCGGTAACGATGGGTACGATTTAGCTCTACCATCAGACCGTATTCAGGAGATCGCACCGGTAGCCGCACCAAGCCTCAATTCGGAGCCAGTTGCGCCATCCATGGATGGGTGGATAGACCTCATGACGGAGGCCATATCCTCAGCGGCGATCGAGCCAAATATCGACCTTAGCCTTCACGAGAGCCGTGTTGTCAAACTGCCGGATCCTTCTCCGGCCACGGACTCCGAATCGCCTGCGCCCGTTCCTATCGAATCCGATTGGGCGCTGATCATGGAGTTTACCTCCTTGGATATTTTTCAGCGCTCGCCCATCGGCGACGTACTAAACTCATTAAGGTCCCTTTCCTTGTCAGGAGGATCCTGGCCGAACTATGTCTGACAGGATTGGGATGCAGACGACGAAGAAATTTGCCGCCCACCCACCTCCCACTTAGTAGCCACTGTCGATGATTTAACCGACATGCTCGACTTCGACTCTGAAGAGATCGACGGTATGGACGACGATGCAGGAGACGAACATGAACCACTGCCCACAGGGCACCAGACACCCACTTCATCACATGACGTATACATGGTGGACACACCAAAAGAAAACGACGACGAGGAACGGAAGGACGCAATGAAGGGTTGTCCCCTCGAGAAGCAGTCAAAGCGGCGGCGTAAGCGCCACCCCAAATCCCGCCTCGGCAGAAACAATGATCATATAGACCCAGTGTTAGAGCGGGGTGAACAATCACCAGACCACGGCAACACGGAGAATCAAACGGAACAACCCGACTCTGTCAAAGATAATAATCCGGACGACATCACACCAGACAGACAGAATGCCCGTCAAAGGCTTGTTGCCACCGCGAGGAGTCTAAAAAAGCAGAAGCAAAGGCTCAAGGTTGTGCAAGACACACTAAGAATCAGATGGAGTAAAGTACTCAACACGGCGGCGAAGTACGGCGGTAATCGCCACACCAAGAGCTACCCGAAGCGGAAGTTGCTACCTGAATTCGATGAGGAGGCCTTAGATCCCCCGCAACCAAAAATTAAAATGGCTATCCAGCCGGATAGACGACCTCACGGCCAACATAGAGCCAATACGCCAATACGCGATCCACGCGAGGGCTCGCATCAAAAGGACGGCGCAACCAGATCCATTAATGGACCACGCAAGCACGCTCCAACATACGATGCAACATAACAAACATCTTAACACCATGGTACACCCAGATACAGGGGTGCCGCACACCCCCTATGTTTCACCGACGAGGTACTGGACCATGAATTTCTAGAGGGATTCAATCCCGTAAACATAGAGGCATATGACGGAACAACAGACCCTGGGGTCTGGATTGAGGACTATATCCTCCATATCCATATGGCTTGAGGAGATGATCTCCACGCCATCAAGTACTTACCCCTCAAGCTCAAAGGGCCAGCTCGGCACTGGCTTAAAGCCTCCTCGAAAGCTCCATCGGAAGCTGTGAAGAGCTCGAAGATGCTTTTCGAGCGAATTTTCAAGGGACTTATGTCCGACCTCCGGATGCGGACGATTTGAGTCATATAACTCAATAGCCTGGAGAGTCAGCCCGAAAGCTTTGGAACATGTTTCTTACTAAAAAGAACCAAATAGTCAACTGTCCGGACGCCGAAGCCTTGGCAGCCTTTAAGCACATCGTCCGAGACGAATGGCTTGCCAGACACCTCGGCCAAGAAAAGCCGAGAACAATGGAAGCATTAACAAGCCTCATGACCCGCTTTTGCGAAGGTGAGGACAGCTGGCTAGCCCGATGCAGCACCAGCGACCCAAGTACATCCGAAGTTAGAGACGGAAACGGGAAATCACGATGCAGCAAAAATAATAAGCACCAGAATAAAGAAGATAGCCCGAAGAGCATGGCGGTAAACGCAGGATTCAGAAGCTCTCGGCCAAGTCAGCAAAAGCCGCCCTCTAAAGGCACCAGAGATGAACTATCCAACTTAAACAAAATTCCGGACCAAATATCTTAGATCCATAGCACCCCCGATAAACCTGCAAATCATACCCACAGAGAATGTTGGGTCTTCATGCAGTCCGGCAAGCTCAACGCCGAACATAAGGGGCAGGATACACCAAGCGAAGACGAGGATGAGCCTCGCAAGCAAAACATTGGGGAACAGAAGAAATTTCCACCAGAAGTCAAAATTGTAAACATGTTACACGTGATAAAGGGGAGAAGCAAAGCGGCACTCCCAGATAAACATGCCCAAGGGCCTATCACCGTGGAGTTCCGCCACTGGCCGTCTCAACCGATCACCTTAGACCATCAGGATTACTCTGCAAGTATCCGAAGCGCAGGATGGGCTGCCTTGGTATTAGATCCAATAATTGACGGATACCACTTCACACGAGTCCTGATGGACGGCGGCGGCAACTTAATCCTGATATATCAGGACACAATCCGCAAAATGGGGATAGACCCAATGAAAATTTGCCATAGCAATACTACCTTTAGAGGAGTAATGCCAGGCCCAGGGGCTCATTGCATGGGCTCCTTGCTACTAGAGGTTATATTCGGCTTCCCCATTGCTCCGTTCAAAAGTGGCTATCAAGCACTACTTGGACGCGAAGCTTTCGCTCGCTTTAACGCAATACTGCATTATGCTTCCCTCATGCTTAAGATGCCCGGTCCACGTGGCATCATTACAGTAAATGGAAATATTGAGCGATCCCTGCGCGCCGAAGAGAGTGCGGCTGCCTTGGCAGCCGCACACTAAAACGGCCTCGCCAACTAAAGCATTCGATAGGTCATCAAGACGACGGAAACGGTTAGACGAGTCTAGCGCGGCTATATGTAATTCATATAGGTTTGATGACCACACCCCTATTACAAATACAAGGGGCTCAACGCGCCCAGAAAAGTGGCAATTTTCACTCATCTTGAATTGTACATGGTTTCTTTAAACCTACCTTTTTGCACGACAACTTTTCACCTAAGTTCCTCTCTTTTACAGATGACCATCGTGCTACACCCGTCCAGGATACGGCACAACGGAGACACAGGCGCAGACGTGCAGCAGGGACCTGTTCAAAGGATTCTTTTTAGATTAAGACCCTGCGTCAACCTTTTTTACTGTCTCTTGTTGATACACATCCCTCGGATTCTCAGTACAATTGAGAAGGATCCTGACGTCTTGGCATGTGGCCACGTCAGAACAATGCATGTACCTGGACACCAGGGGCTTCTTACAAAGGGCACTGTTTAGGCCCGGTTTACACCATAAAGACCGAATACCTTAGGGAGTGTTCGGCGTCGCGAGTTTGGCCTTATATGCATCAGCTCCGAATCATGTCTTTGGTCAAATGTTGGGTTTGGCCGGCTCCTGTGTTTTGCTGCCTTATGTTCTGCTCTATTGGCTAAGGCGGCACCAGGAGAACTACTGCGATTGTGCCCTGGTTCATCCGGACGAGCACCTAAGTAGAGAAAGCCGAAAACTGCTGTCATGATATAGCGCGAGACTGGTAAACCACTCGATGACCTATCGGAATCTTAGAATTCCTCCGCCTTAACGAAGGGCCGTTTCCTGGCCGGGCATGTACGCACCCCGAATTCGGGTGAGTGCGGAGCCACCAGGGGCTATATAGTAGCCCCACTGTCAAACTCCTATGGCTAAGTGAAAGTGTTAAAGCATTATAGTTCGGTTGCCTAGTTCGTTGCGCTATCACCTCCTTATTAGGACCAATACGTTGGACTAAGTGTGAATACGCATCTTCTGCAAACACGCCCACATTATATGCGTGGGGGCTGAAGCCGACGACTGCAATCTTTCAGGTTATATACATGTATACATAAATGGCCGCACAGGAGGCATCACAATACTTTAGGGCAAAAGTATAAATACAACCTTGATAAATTTAATAAAACATTGTTTTTACAATGGGAATACATGTCACTCAAACATAATATTCTTCGAGCACTGGGCCTCTATCAAATGAGCACCCTCAAGAACTTCTTCAAAATAGTGCTCGGCAGCCACTCGGCCTATGGCCGAACCCTGTGCCGCAACAGTGGTAGCATCCATCTCCGCCCAGTATGCTTTGACACGGGCAAGAGCCATCCGCGAGCCTTCTATGCATGCCGACCTCTTCATCGCATTGATGTGCGGCACCGCACCAAGGAACTGCTGCACTAAGCTGAAATAGTTGTTCGGCTTCGGCCTTTACGGCCACAGGTGATCTACGACGGACCTCATGGCGAGTCCGGACAATCTATTGAGTTCGGCCCATTCGGCAAGCTGATCAGTTAGTGGAAGCGGATGCTCTGGAATGTTAAACTGCGACCAGAATAGCTTGTCCACTTCACGATTTGTTTGATCTCGGAAGTATTCGGCTGCATCGACAGGACTCGCCGTCAAATCCAGATATGCGTCTACCGAACTCCACAGCCGATCTAGAGGGGCATACTGCGGATCTTCGAACTTCCTCCGCAGCAAAAATGGCTTCCCAACCACAATATCACCGGCTTCACGCAGCTCCTCATTCTTCGCTCTCATGGCAGAGCGTGTGTCTTTGGTCGCCATCGTGGCCTTTTCGTGGTCCGTCGCCTTCGCTCGCTTTTCTTCTTCAAGGAACTGGCAACGGGCGTCAGTGTCTTTTAACTTCACATCCATCTTGGCCATCTTCTCTTTGCTCTCGCAATGCGTGGCCTTCTCGGCTCTTAACTCTTCGGCCGCCTTCAAAGCAGCCGCATTACTACTCCTTGCTTGTTCTTTGGCAAGTTCCGCCCGAAGGGTCTCCACGGTGGAAACTCCATCTGCAGTCAAAACATATTAAAGATACAGGCATCATGCTGCTCTTACTATGTGACATTCACCAGAAAAGATCACTTAGCCTGTGCCTCGTCAAGCCGCTTGTTAACAAGCTCGATGTCGGCATCTGCCGCATCTAGTTGCCGCTTTAGTATGGCAAACTCATTAGTCCTACTAGCCACCAGAGCTTCCACCACCTGCACAAATAAGTAGTATGGTTATTACATGGGACTATGATCCTCTGTTTGTCACTGCTCTCGGCAACAACCAGAGTCTCAGGGGCTACTATCTACACAGGGCACACCTAAAAATGTGCGGTACTATCACAAATGTATATCATTTTATGTACCTCAAAGCCTGTTAGTAGACTCATAAAGGCGTCATGCAACCCGCTTTCGGCGGACGAAATCCTTTCCATCACCGTGCCCATCAATGTACGGTGTTCTTTCGAGATGGTCGCTCACTTTAGCAGATCCCTTAGTGCGTCCGACCGCATACCAGACAGTGCCGGACTCCTTTGTTTGCCCACTTCAAGAGCCGGATGCTGGGGACTTCGGGTGACTATAGGATTATCTTCCGGCCTCACCAGATCCGGAGAGGCCCTCCGCGACGACACTTCAAGGTCGCCCGTTCTTGAGCGGGGGAGTCCAGGGGAGGCGTTTTGCTCTCCATCATCTCCGGAAGAAGGTCCCCTAAAGACGAGCTCTGTTGAGAAGCGCTAAGATCCGAACTTCAAGAAGAATGCTTCGGTTATTTTCCTCGGAAGTAAGGAAGAATATCTTTACTGTTAAGTATTTTTTGATCACTTACAGCTCGTTAGAGGGCTAATCCCCGCACTGACTTTGTGCGGCAAGAGCACCCTCCAAGGCGGGACCCTCTAGTGGAGTTTTCTTCTCCCGTTTGGAAACCTTGGTTTCCGCATCATTAGAGGCAGTCCTCTTCCTCCCCCAGGGCGAGGGAATGTCAGATTCCTTCCCTTGGTTGTCCTCCCTCACGGGGGCGCTCGTTCCCTCGGTTGGGACAGGTAGCGGTGGAGGCCCGCTTTGGCCCTCTCTATTCCCCCCTTCATCTTCCTTTGAGGGCACCGGGCAAGGTGCTGGCTCGAGCATCTTTTCCAGCACTGGATTGTCCAAGCCTTCGTGAAGGGGAGACGAACACGGGATCATCTTTGCCTTTGTTATCCAGTCCTGGTCAAAGAGCGATCCTTCAGAATGATGTCATGATAAAAGAAAGACAGTGTGTTCGGCTAGAGGATTACTTACTTGGGCCGCGGTGCGGTTGCTGCTTAGGCCCACATCCTCGGAAGTATCCGGACACTCTATTTGGGGTCCAAAGAACGACTTGTACATCTCCTCGTGCGTCAAGCCTAGGAAATTCTAAATAGCGTGCGGTCCTTCTGGGTTGAATTCCCACAAGCAGAGGGGCCGGTGTTTGCAAGGCTGGACTTGACGAACCAGCATGACTTGCACTACCATAACCAAACTAAAATCTCCCTCGAAGAGATCCCGGATGCGGCTCTGAAGTATGGGCACGTCCTTGGCTGGACCCCAGCTCAGCGCCCTGCTGATCCATGACTTCAGTTGTGGTGGAGGGCCCGAGCAAAAGGCGGGGGAAGCTACACACTTGTCACTTCTAGGAGCGGTGATGTAGAACCACTCCCGTTGCCATAATCTGGACACCTCTGGAAAGGAACCTTTTGGCCACGGAGCTCCTGCAATCTTGCTTATTAATGCGCCTCCGCACACTGCATACTGCCCCTCTACCGTCTTCGGATTCACATCAAAGGTCTTGAGCCACAGGCCGAAGTGAGGGGTAATGCCGAGGAAGGCCTCACATACGACAATAAATGCCGAGATGTGGAGAAAGGAATCCGGGGCTAGATCGTGGAAATCAAGCCCGTAATAGAACATCAAACCCCTTATGAAGGGATCCAGAGTGAGGCCTAGTACTCGGAGGAAGTGGGAGATGAACACGACGTCTTCGTTGGGTTCACGAGTAGGGATGACCTGCCCTCGGGCGGGCAGCCGATGTGAGACTTTGGCGGTCAGGTATCTTGCCTCCCTCAACTTCTTGATATCCTCTTCCGTGACGGAGGAGGGCATCCACCGGCCCTGGAGGCTGGATCCGGACATGATTGAAGATCCGAAGCACCTGACCTAGGCTTTGAGTGTTAGAACTCGAGGCGGGGGAAGGATTCGATTGAGCACGGGAGGAAAAAAGTAAAGGCCTTGACCCTTTATAAAGAGGGTGAATATCGAGCGTCCTCCTCGTGGCCATTTGGGACTTGCCTAAAATCTAGGAATCCTAGGCGTGGTTAGGTTACCCACGCCCGTATTGATGAGAATCCCGTAATAAGGGGGACACGATCTCTACTTTGACAAGACGTGTCAAGAAACCGCCTCACATTATGTGCGGGGCTGGTTAAAGAAAAACGGTTCGAATAATCGCTGAGCCATGGCATGATGTCATGTTGCCAAAACATGTCAGCAGATTAGATTTGTGGAAATATTATTCTCTCTACGGTGGTATGTGGAACTTATTTTGCAGGGTCGGACACTATCCTTGTATTCAAATTCTTCCGTGGTGTATTCAGAGGAAGAACCCGCCTTGCAATGCCGAAGACAACACTGCGCGCCGGACTCATCGTCATTGAAGCCTGGTTCAGGGGCTACTGAGGGAGTCCGGGATTAGGGGGTCTCCGGACAGCCGGACTCTATCCTTTGGCCGGACTGTTGGACTATGAAGGTACAAGATTCAAGACTTCGTCATGTGTCCGGATGGGACTCTACTTGGCGTGGAAGGCAAGCTAGGCAATACGGATATGTATATCTCCTTCTTTGTAACCGACCTTGTGTAACCCTAGCCCCCTTCGGTGTCTATATAAACCGGAGGGTTTTAGTCCGTAGGACAACATACAATCATACCATAGGCTAGCTTCTAGGGTTTAGCCTCTCCGATCTCGTGGTAGATCAACTCTTGTAATACCCATATCATCAAGAATAAATCAAGAAGGATGTAGGGTTTCACCTCCATCAAGAGGGCCCGAACCTGGTTAAAACATCGTGTTCCCTGCCTCCTGTTACCATCCGCCTTAGACGCACAGTTCGGGACCCCCTACCCGAGATCCGCCAGTTTTGACACTGACAGGTATGATTATACGATATGCATCACACAATCTTAGATTCATCTATTCAACCAACACAAAGAACTTCAAAGAGTGCCCCAAAGTTTCTACCGGAGAGTCAAGATGAAAACGTGTGCCAACCCCTATGCATAAGTTCACGAGGTCGTGGAACTCGCAAGTTGATCACCAAAACATACATCAAGTGGATCACGTGATATCCCATTGTCACCACAGATAAGCACGTGCAAGACATACATAAAGTGTTCTCAAATCCTTAAAGACTCAATCCGATAAGATAACTTCAAAGGGAAAACTCAATCCATTACAAGAGAGTAGAGGGGGAGAAACATCATAAGATCCAAACATAATAGAAAAGCTCGCGATATATCAAGATCGTGCCGACTCAAGAACACGAGAGAGAGAGAGAGAGATCAAACACATAGCTACTAGTACATACCCTCAGCCCCAAGGGTGAACTACTCCCTCCTCGTCATGGAGAGCATCAGGATGATGAAGATAGCCACCGGAGAGGGATTCCCCCCCTCCGGCAGGGCGCCGAAACGGGTCTAGATTAGTTTTCGGTGGCTACGGAGGCTTCTGGCGGTGGAACTCCCGATCTATTCTACTCCCTAATGTTCTTAGGGTATATGGACGTATATAGGCGAAAGAAGTCGGTCAAGGGATCCACGAGGGGCCCACGAGGGTGGGGGTGCGCCCAGGGGGGCAGATGCGCCTCCCTGCCTCGTGGCCACCTTGAAGCTTCCTTGACGTCTACTCCAAGTCTCCTGGAATTCTTTCGTTCCAAAAATAACTCCCTCAAAGGTTTCATTCCGTTTGGACTCCGTTTGATATTCCTTCTCTTCGAAACACTGAAATAGGAAAGAAAACAACAATTTGGGATGGGCCTCCGGTTAATAGGTTAGTCCCAAAAATTATATAAAAGTGTAAAATAAAGCCCATTAACATCCAAAACAGATAATACAATAGCATGGAACAATCAAAAATTGTAGATACGTTGGAGACGTATCACCGTCCGCCACCCCCTCCGATCCCCATTCGCACCTGCACAAGCTCCTCCGCGTCTATGCATGGCACCTCCTATCGCGGTGGCAACTACTTAGCTCGACGCCTGCTGCCGCCGCTAGGCTGCCGACAAACCCTACCGCATTTGGCCACTTCCGCTTGCCATCGCCTATCGCCATCGACTTTCCCGACGCTGCTCGCGGTCGACCCAGCTCCGCTCATTTGGGGAATCCACTGTACTGAGGGTTCTTTCTCATGGACAACAAGGTAACTAATTTAATGAGATATTATTGTCACAGCCCTAGCTCAGCCCCTGTTGCCTTTGCTTGTTTCTCATGTCATCATGTTTACAATTTAAATAAACTTGAAATGGGGATTGATCAAACCCTAGAACCTAAAAGAAATTAAATAGGTTCAACCAAAATATTTTCAATGACCTCAAATATCCTTTTAAAATGTCCATGATATATGGAAAAAGGTGAAAGCCTCTACCAGAGATGATGCATATTTTTTAGGACATTTTGGTCATTGAATTAAATCATTATGGTATTTGAGTTGGAGTTTAAAAGTACCATTAAATATTGGTTGCTCCAAATATTCTGAAATTTATTGTGTGGTTTGGAAATAATTCAAATATTCCTCGCAAAAATTTACAGAAATAACCAAAGTGTTTTGGTTGGTATTTTATTTGCAAACATAAAGCAGAAAATAGAAAACAGAATAAAATTAGAAAGGACAGAGAGAGAGAGAGAAGTCCAGCCACTTACCTGGCCGGCCCAGCTGGCGGCCCAGCCAGCTGGCCAGCCCACCGAGGCACGGGCGTCCTCTTCCTCCTACCAGAAGGCAGAGGAGAAGACAGCCACGGCGCCGCGGCGTGCCACGCCGGCAGCTGCCTGCCTGGCTGCCCCCTCATCGCCCTGGCCTTCCTCCGCAATGCCACGCGCCCCCTGGACCCTCTCTCGACCTCTCCCATCGCCTCTCCCCTCCTCTCCCTTGCTCTCTCCCGCGACGGCCGACGCGGCCATGGAAGCGCCACTGTGAACCACCGCGCTCCCTGACCCCCTCTCGCCTTCCCATGTTGCGTGGAAGCTCCGCCACTGTCGCCTACGCCTTCTGCACCGAGCCAAGCGAGCCGGGAAGCCCTGCTTCGTCCTCGGCTCGTCTTCTTCAACCTCGGCCAACGGAGATCGCCACCGTCATTCGCCGACGTCCGTGCTTCCCCAAGGTCGCCGACCAGCTCTCTGGATCCGCCGTGAGCTCCTCTACCTACCCCTCTACTTCCCGTGCTCGATTACGCCATGTAGCCACCGCCCCCTTCGAGCCCGAGCGCTCCTCGCCGCCGGCCATGTCACCATCGTGGCTACGGACGTGCAAGCACGCGTTCAAGCGCACCACCGCACTCAGTGCGTCCTCAGGAGCCTAACGCACGCACTCCCTCGCCCTGCCATGAACCGTAGCCCTTTTCCCTCCCCGCCCGAACTCCGGCGCCGCCGCAAGCTCTGCTCCGGCGAGCTTCGGCCACCCTGCGCCCTGCTGCTGCCTCTGCTCGATGCGGCCGAGCGAGGGCTTCCTCCTGGTGTCCCCAGTGCGCCAAACGATGACCCGCGCGAGAAACCCGAGCAACTCCGGTGAAACCCGGCCGCGTATTTGGTCGCCGCCGGCCAAGCTCCGGCGAGCTGACATGGCGCTGGCTTAATTAGTGCTAATGACCCTGCTAAAACTCCCTAGAGCCACTGCCATGTGGGCCTAGTGCATGTTTAGTTTAACTTAATGTTCTGTTTAGATTAGTTATTAACCCAGCTGGCCCGAGACGTCAGTTTGACTTGCTGACGTGGCCTTTGACCGGCCCCACACGTCAGTGACTCATGCCAGCCGTGTGTCACTGACCAGTAGGCCCCACAGGTCAGGTTTGACCTGGACCGGCCCTGTTGACTCGCTGATGTCAGGCTGACGTCAGGCTGACGCAGTTATTCATTCTCTGGATTTAAGTTTAAATAGGAAATTCCAGAAAATGCCCAAAACTTCTAAAAATCATAGAAAATCAACCGTAACTCCAAATGAAATAAATTATATATGAAAAATTATCAGAAAAATTCAAGGAATCTGTTTATGGCATTTTCATGCATGTTAGAACAACTTATGGCTGCTGTTTAGGACAATTCATATAAACGGAATTTAAACTCTCACTTATGGAGTTTGAATTTGAACCTAGGGTTCAAACCAATTTCATTTAACATGTTGCTAGTTGCATCAGCTCAAACCACAACATAATTACATGTCATGATCATGCATCATATTGTGCATTGCATTGATTGTGTTTCTTTCTCTATTGCCAGTGATTGTCCCCTCTCGATAGACGATGTACCGACGCTGTGATCGTTGACACCGATGAAGAACTATATTGTCTTCAGAAGTGCCAGGCAAGCACAACCCCCTTGTTCATTCTGATACAAGCCCACTCTCTCGCTCCTGCTCTCTTTTACTGCATTAGGACAACAACGATCATCTGTTACTTCTTGCGGTAGTTGAACCCCTTATCCTCTGCATGACCTGTCATTGCCACGGTAAATAGATGAAACCCACTAGCATGAGTAGGAGTTGTTTGAGCCCTGATGTGCCTACTCATTCATGTTTGTTTGTCATGCCTTCTACTACTTAGAGTTGAGTCGGGTCTGATTCATCGGGAGTGAATCGGAATGGTGTTGAACATGTCCTACTATGTGTGAGCTAAGTGTGTGAACACGATTTGGTAAAGGTAGCGGTGAGAGGCCATGTAGGAGTACATGGTGGGTTGTCTCATTGAAACCGTCCTCAAGAACTGAGTTATGTGTCTGTGATCCATGACCAGCTACTACCACTCATTGGGATCCTTAATTGACCCTCTCGGCTTCTTAATCACCCTAGTACTCTGTCTAGGAGTTGCAACTAGTTTCTGGTGTTTGTAGGTTATGTGTTGGCGGCCGTGCGTAGCGCTGACCGTAGGGGTGGGCTATGTTACGGTAGATACACCATGGCACGGTGTACCGGGCGCCCGTTTGGTGTCTCGGGAACCCTGTTCACATCGTTCGGGGCCGTATGTGGAAACCTCGGCCGGACTCCCTACGGATGGAACCTGGATAGGTGATAAACCTGGACTAGGGACTTAAGTGTTTAGGTAGGCCGTGGCCGACACCCTAGCCAGGCTTCCGCTTGAAGGTTGCCAAGATACATGACGTGTATATGGTGGTAAGTGGTGGGAGCGTGTGTGAAGAAGTACACCCCGGAGGGTTATCATTATCTATTCGAATAGTCGGATTCCTCGGATATGGAAACTTGGACCCCTTGCATAGTTCATAGACAAGTGAAAGTGGTTACTCTAAAACTCGCAAGATAAGTGTGAGTGCTATGGATGGCCTTCTCGTAGGGAGACGGGAGCGGATCCATAGTGGTGTCTTGAATGGTGAATATGTGGACTCGTGTGCGCCACCTCAAAAGAGTTGCTTGCAGTCGTAGTTCAGGTTAGCCACTGAGTCAAAGCTGGCTTGCTGCAGTTAAACTCCACCACCCCCCCCCTTGTTGATACCGATGCATATGTAGTTTAGTTCTGATGTAAGTCTTGCTGAGTACCTTTGTACTCACGTTTGTTTAATTTATGTTTTGGCAGAGAGGCTTCAGTCTCGCTAGTAGTTCCGCGTGGACTTTGATGTTTAGCTTGATATCTCAGCTACGATCTTGTACCCTTGGGAGGGTCTTGTAAATAGTCAGGCTTCTTAGCCTTTTTCATTTGTAGATGTCTGTACTCAGACATGTTAAGCTTCCGCATGTGCTTTGCATTGTATGCTATGGTTGTTGGGTCATGAGACCCATGTTTGTAATATCTCGCTCCTCGGAGCCTGATGAATAAATACTTGAGTCGTAGAGTCTTGTTGTGATGCCATATTGTATTTACACATATCGAGCATATTGTGTGTATGATTGAAATGCTTGGTATGTGTGGGATCCGACAATCTAGTTGTTTATCCTTGGCAGCCTCTCTTATGGGGAAATGTAGTCTAGTGCTTCCATGAGCCATAGTAGTCCGCTACAGCCCGGTTCACCGGAGTCCTGCTAGCCCAGCACTACTGCTCAGGACACTTGACTGGCTGGCATGTGTTTCACTTCGTTCGTGTGTCTGTCCCTTTGGGGAAATGTCACGCGGTGACATCCGGAGTCCTGCCTAGCCTGCTACAGCCCGGGTTACTGGAGTCCTGTTAGCCCAGTGCTACAGCCCGGATTCACACGCTGCTGACCGACATGCTCGATGTGATTCATGTATGCCTGTTCCCATAGGTTGGTGCCGCTTCGGGTTCACGACTAGCCATGTCGACCCGGGTTCCCTGTCCTGTGGATGCTAGCGACACTATCATATACGTGAGCCAAAAGGCGCAAACGATCCCGGCCATGGTAAGGCGACACCCATGGGAATACCGTGCGTGAGGCCGCAAAGTGATATGAGGTGTTACCGGCTAGATCAATGTGACTTGGAATCGGGGTCCTGACAATTATCTCATCTCTTATCCCAGTTCATCTGCCTCCTTTAATCACCCGGTGGAAATCACCGTGAATGCATTTTTATTCGAGCTGATTTGAGGGTTTTCTTTCATTCATAGAGTGTACAATGCGCGGACACATCAGGACTTTGCGGCCTCTGCTAGACATCCATGGAGTTCCATCTCACCGTACCATATGACTTCAGGACGCCCGCGGTATGTTCAATCTCACCCAAAATCGGTTGGCATGGCCTACTTTCCTGAACATATACTAAATATTGCTATATTTGGATAAAAGGTGCCACGTGCACCATATACGTCACAGGGGATTTCCCGCCTCTTATTTCTATATTAGGAAAATTAATGATGTATTTTACCCTATCTATTTAATTATAGATTTTTGTCCCTCTACTTCTACTGCTGTACAGTTCTTTCAATTTGGGACTATATTTGCATGTTACCATATTTTCCTTAACAATCCTACCATTTTCTGCAGCGCGTCCCTTGCTATGCAACAGAATCTGTAGTGGAAAATCTTTCCCTTTACATAAATCAAGACTGCAGGGATGTCATACTGAACACAAACCATGGATTTACAATCGTTGCTACTATAAGATTTGACGAGCGTGGTGACTCCTATTTTGGCACTGGCCTTTGGAAAGAAATTTCTAAGTTTTATGTACTGAAAGCTGGCACTAAAATTGCACTTCACATAAAAGAGCCTGGTCATGAGATATATGCTAACTTCCCCGACGATATCATCCATCCATACTTTGTTCGAAGTAAGTTTTCTTTTCAAGTATCTGCATGTTGACTTACCCAGCAATATCAAATGAATTGTGTAGTATTTAAGCAACCAATTGTTATTCCATTTTCTTACTATATTCCTACCTAGTAACTTCTAGTTACCAATACACTTTTCTATTGCCCTGTTTTAACTAAATATTCCCAGTACTCCCACTTCTATCAGAAAGCGCTGCTGACAAGGAGACTCCAGAGGTGGAGAACGGGGCTACCAACAAGCGGAGGTGGCGCAAGCAAGAACCGCAAGTGACTCCAGCAGGCCTAGACTTCATCTGCAGCCTCCCTGATGATATGTTGATAGTCATCATCTCCCTCCTCCCAATCAAATATGGGACGCGGACAACCTTCCTTTCCCTGCGGTGGCACCCCCTATGGAACTCCACCCCTCTCGACCTCATCGACACCCACGAGTTCTACCATGGCTATCACAAAAGCTTGGATGTGTTCTCCAAGATCTGCTGCATTCATCTTGGCCCAACTAGAGGCCATAGAACGGGCAAGTTTCGTTCCAACGGTAAGGATGGAGCCAAGCTTGACGACTGGTTCCGATCCCCTGCTCTAGATCAGCTCGAGGAGCTCACTTTTGATGATGGGCATATGAGCTCGCTGCCAACGTCTGCGCTCCGCGTCGCGCCCACGCTGCGCGTCGCCAAGTTCAGGAATTGCCACCCCCCTTAATGATGCGCCCGCTCTTATTCTACCACGACTAAAGGACCTCGAACTCGTCGTTGTCTGCCTCCCAGACCGTGACATGGAGCGCCTGCTCCGTGGCTGTACTACACTCGAGTACCTTCGTCTTCAGGCGATCAACGGG
The DNA here is from genome assembly GCF_018294505.1 of Triticum aestivum. Taxonomy (NCBI): domain Eukaryota; kingdom Viridiplantae; phylum Streptophyta; class Magnoliopsida; order Poales; family Poaceae; genus Triticum; species Triticum aestivum. The sequence continues at coordinate 64,337,875 of NC_057806.1, forward strand.
TTGAGTAGCTTCCACATCACCTCCATGACTCTCCGGACTATTTATATGTGTTGCTGGTGCGGCGAGAAGACATCACAAGATGTGTACCACGGTATGGTCACTGAGGACGCACATGCACTTGAGAGATTACTTGTAGTTGATCAAGAAGGTCCAACATGAATCAATGTCATTTCTGCGCCGAAATTGACAGTGGTGGGCTACTCGTCTGACAAATACTCCGAACTGTTATTGGATCCACACCCGTTCAGGTACAACAGCTGCCTTCTACCTCTCCTTCTACAAATTAACATTATTTCTAATTTTGAAGATGTATGTTCGTCTGTCATCCAGAAAATGATTCCGACAAGCTTGGCCCCGAAACTGTGCACAGTGAAGGTCTTGGCACTAGAATCTTTTGGCCCCAACCTGGAGCAAGTTTTCAGTTTCCGGAGATGCTTTCCGTGCATGGAGAAGCTATATATCAAGGTGATGTTCCTTTCCTATTAAATGTTAACCATAAGGTAGTTCAATTTGTGACACCTTTTCCCAAGTTTACAATGACAATGTACTACGATTTTTGAAGGCCCCATATTGGTTGCTTGATCCATATGGTTACAATCCATAAGCATTTCTCCCTTGGAGTCATCTGTACTAGTTTTCCTAGGGAACTTTTCATCCACTCCAACCTCTTGTGAAGAAGGCTACATTTTTCTAGATTGTAATCAAATGCCCATGTTAATCATGTCAGATCGAAGATGGCATGTTAGTGCATTTTACAAATCCTGCAAACCAAATAGGCCTGTAGTAGTGTTCAAAACTGCATGTAGGCACTAACACGTCTTCTTCCTTTGCAAATAAGATTAGCCCAGTGGTGGATAATGTGATAAAATATAACAATCACGATGAATGCCTAGATCTGCATCTCTCAAAAATTACTTTGAACTCCTACCGAGGGACCTTACTGGAGATTATATTCGCCAGGTTCTTTGTTGTCAGACCAAAAGGGTGCTAATAATGAGGTTTGCCCTACATTTATTTCACAAAAATGAATGGTTTGTTGATCAGCGTCGGCGGCTGCGGCATAATGGAATAGGCTCCGAAAATGATGAATTTCATTTTGGAACTTCAGATGACAGAATAATCGAAAGTCATCGTGTCAACCCCATACATGACTTCTCAGTGGCTGACCCCTCTAAAAAAATTATGAGGTTTCGAAACCAGACTTAGAAGTGGTAATATTAGTTTGAACCTCTCTGATATCCATGTTCTGTGGATCAGCATGAGCGTTTGCAGCCGATGATCTGAATTTCATTTCTAATATCAGTTTGAAACTTGTAATCTTCGAATTTGAGCCATATAACTCCAGAATTTGAACCTTGTAATATTTCGAGCTTTTGTGGTACAATCATTGAAATGGCATCGTATGAGACTTGTATATTGGTAGCACTATTTTGACCTTAATATGCAATGGTCTTGGATTTTTTAACCATTCTCGAATCTGTTTACCTTGTCAATCTCATAGCACATGATCTGTATAGCTAACTCGACTGCAACCTTCGACATTATTGCACACAGTTGGTTTCTTCAAATGTGTGCCCTGTAGAGCGAAGAATTAATTATCGCACTCGAGTGTCCATCATCACCCTTCTGTGTAACTTTGACCTCATCACCCACGGGTAAACTTATGACCGAAGTCATTCCACACACTTCATTTTTACAAAACTTTTTGCCAATAAACGCCCACGATTTGTCCCTCTTCTAGCCGATGCGTGGCCAAACTAGCCAGATGGGAAGCTTGCGTGGTAAACTACGCTGTAGCATGGGAACAGGCTCACCGACGATACATTTGGTGCCTCTTCGAGCCCACGCATGGTCAAATGAACCACATGCGGTGCGGTGTTGTCAAGCGTGCACTAGAATCCTCCGCTATGAACGTCGTGACAAGACGTGACGATTACAGACCGGCCGGTCCCCATTTATTACAGCGGCCATTTAACCTTTGTGTCTCTTCAACCTTTCGACTGCGCCCCACCATTGCAAGAAGCACACCCACCACGACAAATTCTTAGAGGGTATCCTGCACGGCTCCAATGGCGCTCCGAGCGGCTACCGACGACGAGCGATAGTTCACCATGCATGCCATGGTGGACACCCACATAAGGTTCACGGAGCTCTCGGTGGTGTACACCAACAACTCGGTCTGGGTGGAGCACTCCATCCACATCATGGAGCTGTTGCTTGCCAAGGAGAAGTACAAGGTCGGGTTCGACCTCGAGTACACCCGCGCTCGTGCCGGGTCTCGTCCCAAGGCCGCCGTCGCCCAGATGTAAGCGGGCAACCACGTCCTCATCTACTACTACTGCCTGGCCACAAGGCCTTGCAAGCGTTTCGCCAGGTTTGTCAACAGCCCCCACTACATGTTCGTTATGGTGGACATCACCAACGATGTAAAGGTGCTCAAGAATTCGGGCATTGCCTACCAGAATCTTGTCGACATCCAGGGCCAATACAAGATCTGGGGTAGCAAGGAGCATGAGAAGGACTCACTGGTTCACCTCATCGAGGCCATCATCGACCCCTACTATAGAGACATGAAGGATTCCTGCTACAAGGACAAGCATGCATGGCACTCGGCCTGGATGGAGAAACTCGACAAAGCTCATGTCGTGTACGCGGCCAAGGATGCGTACATGAGCTACGACATGTACAGGAGGATCGTTGACATGAGGAAGTGTCTCCTTCCCCAAAACGGCTAGAGATCCAACCAGAAGCATAGCAATGGCAAGTGTAGTCGCAATAATAAGTAGATGATTAGATCCTCGTTTTTCCTAGTTTAGTATGCATGTAATTGCTTACTTTGGTGTGTTGAAATGTTATGTGTGTAGTCACTTGTGTAATTGTATGCTTAATTTGGTTTTGCAATGCTGTCTTTTTAAGTATATACGTTGATGTCCTGTAGAAAGAGCAAATCACAACGCACACAGACTAAACAATGGAACCCGTCGGTGATGACTTCATCAAGCACTCACAATTGTATACCAGCAATCGTTTGCTCACAACACACACGTCTTGTTAACATGCATTGTCTGTGTTGTTATCGGTCTTCCCACACATTTTCAATTAGAGACATGTTTGCCGCGTATCACACACATCTTGTTAAGTTGAACTGTTTATGTTCTCTTGGATCAACGCAAACAGTTCATCCGAGTGAACTGTATGCCGTATATCGCACACACCTTCATCTGGCTGCTCATTTCTGTTGTTCCGCCTCATCACAAATAGTTTATCTAAGTGAATTGTATGCCATATATGACACACGCCTTCATCTGGCTTCCCGTTTCTTTTGTTTTACCTCATCGCAAATAGTTCATTGAACTGAACCGTACGCCCCTCATCGCACACGCAACTAAAATATGAACGGTGTTTGATGTATCCTTCATCACAAACGTTTTGCATCTTTTTTATGGTTATTTTACATCGCCATTTGCGATTAATGCATCGCTCACAGTTTTGTCAAAGGGTCTCTGATCGTAGTGTCGCGTTAGTAGCATCCTACACTAGTGACCTTCTGTCCTTACTTTTTGTTTTCTGTTATTCTTAGTTGAATAAAATAAAATGCCATGTTTATCCTGTTTTCCGAATTTTCCATGCAATAAAAAAGTGGTCAAAAATAAAGTGCTCATAATGACCTTAAATTTTAACACGATTTTTTCTAAGTATTTAAGAATTTCTGGTGCAAATAACATCACGAGGGGGTGCCCCTGGTGCCACAAGACACCAGGGCGCGCCAGCTACCCCAGGCGTGCCCTGGTGGGTAGTGGGCCCCACGTGGCCCTCCTCACTTATCCCTTTAGCCCATGTCATCACCTACCTCCAGAAAAAAAGTCACACTTGCTCTCTCTCTCTCTCGTGTTCATGCTCTCCCATGGATTTCGATCTCTTTTCTCAAAGCTCCGTTTCCAAAACTATTTTGGGGGATTGCTACTTGAAAATTGTACGCAAATGAAATGTACCTCTTTGGAAGGAGTTCTTTGAGGAGGAAGTCCTTAGAGGCATCATCAAGCAAAACCTCGATACAACAGTCCTATGTTGAGCCAAGTGCAAGCTCAATGCGGGACACCAACACTAAATCGTGCCTTTGGTCGTGTAAGGAGTTCATGTTGGGTGCAGGTATCAAGGAAGAATTTGAGCAATATGTTCACAACGCAGAGCTTGCTCCCCTCATCGCAGATGAGTGCATCCAAGACCTGAACCTCACAGAGACATTCACTAAGAAAATTAAATACCATCCTTGTGAGTCTAGAGTTTCATTTAGCCCTTTTATGATAATGCTTTTACCATGCCTCTAGAAGCCTTATGTGTTGCATGTAAAATTCCATATTGGGGTTCACTGGATGAACCACCAAGATCCTAGTATGAGTCGTTTCTTACTAGTCTCTGTTACGGTGAGGATAGAGGACTGACACAAACTAGAACAAAATGTATACATTTCCCATCAATTCATTACTTTGCACTCTTTAATGGAAAATGCATCATGGGAAAATAGGATAGCAGCACATTGTGTGCCCCTAATTTGAGCCTCATACACACTGCTCTGATAGGACTTAAACGTTATAATCTTGGAGCAATCGTTGTATGGAGGTTGCAACGCAATGTTGATATTAGCCACTTTTATGGTGGGGTTTATGCCTCCCATGTAGCTAAGGAGCTGGGTGTGTCACCTTGGCCTAATGATCCCATTCTACCTACTCGGTACTTAGATTTTGAGTCCATGAAGTGCCATAAGTTTATTAAGGCCACATCCACTAACTATAGTTACAACTTGATGTTCAATAAAAATCCCATTGTGCATGTTACTTTGCTTGCGTCTGCTCTCTTTGATTATCATAGTAAAATAAGATATTACATTCTTGAGAGCGAGGCCCGCGAGTACAGCGTGGCGGTCGAGGCTGCCTGGCTGGCTGAGGAGGCCACACCAAGAGCCTCCGTGAGTTATCACTCTGACTATTATCCAAGGCGCGGATGGTGATTACCAAGCTAGGCCAAAATCCTAAGCTTGGGGGAGTACGTATTTCCACCGATATTACATTCATATTCACACATTCCATTCCAGTTGTCGGTGTTAACACTTTTTCATTGTATTGTACATGCTAGATTTATTTTCTTGCTTTCTTCTTGAGTGTTTGAAAAACTTTGAGAAAATCCAAAAATATTTCTTGCTTCTTTTCGGTTTTTCTTTCTAGTTTAATTTAGTTGTAGTACTAAAAAAACCTAAAAATATTTCTCATTTCTTCTTTTGCTTGTTGCGAGCTTTCCGTGTAAATAATTTTTCTTGTTCTTGTTTTTCTTCCTTTAATTTGCTTTCTTCAAGAAAAACTAAAAATTCCAAAAATATTTCAGTGTGTTTCTCTGAAATTATTTTCCTTTCTTTTTTGTTGAGTCGTCCCAAGCGGAAGACCATGATGAAAATGGTGAGTGGCTCTCATATGCATTATGGTTGATATAACAAATAGCCCATATTATTTTGTCATCCCCTCTAAATAAAATTTTGCAGATTCCAACTTAGTCCATGGCACTCTTGCACCGTTATTGTTTTCATATCATTCGACCGTGCAAGTGAAAGGCAATAATGATGACATTTGATGAAGTGACTGTGGCAGAGAAAAGTGGGTATGAACTCAACTTGTTTTTGTTTTTGTAAATATGTTTAACTCAGTATCCATGATTCAACATGTTATGGTTAAACATGTTTGCAATGACAATTAGAGATTGCCATGCTTAAGTAGCTAGGAGTGGATAATGATCTATCTTGGGTGTCAACACACATTAAAATAATTGTGATGTAGTATGATGATATGGTATCCTCCTCTGAATGTTTCAAGTGGCTTTACTTGGCACATGTTCATGCATGTTGTTAAATCAAAACCAACATAGCCTCCATGCTATTTATGTTCCTGCTGTTTATATCCTACTCATGCTAGTATTCAATGTTGATTATTCATAATGCATGTTCATGTCTGTTTTCGCTCTCTAGTTGGTCGCTTCTCAACCTATTTGCTAGACTTCACCTGTACTAAGCGGGAATACTTCTTGTGCATCAAAATCCTTAGACCAAAGTTATTCCAGATGAGTCCAGTATATCTACCTATATGTGCTATTACCCTGTCGTTCCAAGTAAATTTGCATGTGCCACCTCTAAAATTTGAAATGAACATTTGTTTTGTGTGCCTGGACCATTCATGGAGCGATAGGGGAAGTCAGTGTCTTCCATGCTAAGAGGGTTATTCTCATTATGAGTATTTATTTACATGTCCTTGCACGAGAGGGACCGGTAATAGGGATGCCCACTCCCTAAAACAAAAATTGCAAATAATTAAAAAAAACTCCCCCGGGACAGTTGTTGGTATGGCGACACCCATGGGTTCGGCTAGCCATGGCTTGTGTTTGTTGATGGAGGGAGGTGAACTTAACTTTTATCACTTGGGAACCACTGCTAATGTGTTTAGCATGGAAGATATTGATAACTCTTGGTCGTGACGTTGACGGGAACGGTGCACCTCCCAAAATTATATTTATCTCTCATTTAAGCCTTGAGTTCCGGAACCTCTGCAAATCCCTGTTTCCCTCTACGAAGGGACTATCTATTTACTTTCATGTAATTTTACTTTCACCAGACCTGGGAGCACTATTGCCATCCTCATGCATTTTGTATAGTTAGTGTTGAATGCATCATGACTGGATCTCTTCTACCATGAATTACAATGTTTAGTCGCTACTTGAACTTACGAGATGCTCTGCATTTATGTTTTGTGGTCTCGGAACGGGCTAGCAAGATACCACTGTTGTCATATTATATCATGATTGTTTTGACAAAGTGTTGGCATTTGAGATATTTTATTATTGCTCGCTAGTTGATTACGCCATTGATATGAGCAAATATAATTTCTAAGAGTTATTATTTGCATGGTTAGTTATAATCTTTGCTGAAAACCTAGGTGCTATTTAAGCATATATATATATATATATATATATATATATGTGTGTGTGTGTGTGTGTGTGTGTGTGTGTGTGTGTGTGTGTGTGTGTGTGTGCCTCTCTCTCTCTCTCTGTGTGTGTGTCTCTGTGTGTGTGTGTGTGTCTCTCTCTCTGTGCGTGTGTGTGTGTGTGTGTCTGTGTGTGTGTGTGTAAACAAGAACAAAAGAGTCCGTACAAGTTTTCTTCATCACTTTCAATTTGTCAACTGAATTGCTTGAGGACAAGCAATGGGTTAAGCTTAAGGGAGTTGATATGTCTCCATCGTATCTACTATTCCTAACGCTTTTGCTCTAGTTTTGGACTCTAATTTGCATGATTTGAATGAAACTAAGTCGGACTGATGCTATTTTCAGCAGAACTACCATGGTGTTGTTTTTGTGCAGAAATAAAAGTTCTCAAATGTGGACGATACTTTTTGGAGAATTATATTGGAATATATAATAATTTCTGAAACCAAGGCCCACTGGAGGTTCCCGGATTCAGGGCTCCACAGACCCTTGAGAGGTTCAAACACTGGGGTGCGTACGAAGAACTCCTTCTCCCCGACCCGTCGGCCCAATGATCCCACAACCTAGCACGAAGAACCCAAGGGAAAAGAGACTCAGCAGTTTATCCTGGTTCGGGCCACCTTGTGGTGTAATACCCTACTCCATCTTTGTGGTGGATTGCATCGAGGGGCTGAGGATGAACTAGTACAATGGATGAACAGCCTCCGGAGGTGAGGTGTTCTTGAGCTCGATGAGCTGGTGGGTGTGAGGATGGTATCAATGATCCGGTGCCTCTCTCTCTCTCTAGATCGACTGACCCCTTGCTACGATGGTGGCTAAGTCCCATTTATAGTGGCCTTGGTCCTCTTCCCAAATGTAGGCGGGAAGGGATCCCACAACAACCAATTTCGAAGGGAGAAAACTAGTACAAGTTATCCTGACAAAAGTAGTCTTCGCCTGCAAACGCTCTGGTGGTGACGCTGTCGTGGGCTCCGTGATGACCTCCGTCCCGTCATCCCGGCGGTCTTGGTCTTGTTGCACCAATATGGAAACCTTTGCATGATTCCTCGGGACTCCACGCCTGCACTTGCTCCTTTGGCACCAAAGGGGAAACTAGTACGCTGCGCCCGCTGGCGCCCACCTAGCCTCGGTCGTCATGGCTCACGTCATGTGAACCTCGAGAGGTGCACCTTGCCTTGATATCTCTGCTCCTCGGGAGCCATCCTAGTGAGGCCGGCCCCAGGGAGGCCTTGGTGTCGTCTGCCTCGTGTGGCTTGGCCCCTCGCGAGGGTCTTGTGTTGTCACTGCTGAAACCGGGCCATACCAGGCCGCTAATGGAGCCACGTCATGGGGCGCAGGCAGACAAGTCTAGGTACCCCCATTCCCAAGACGCCGACAGTAGCCCCCGGGCCCAAGACGCGCTCGAGCTTGGCTTCAAGGCGAAGTCAAAGGGCAAGTGCGGAGCACCGCGGGCCCCTACCACATGTGGCCTTGGCCGACGCATGGCAATTGATGGGATGTGGGCATCTCCGCTTCCCCATGCTACCTCAGCAACCACCCCTCGCTGCCAAAAGGGGTTGGTGCTTACTGCAGAGCTTTCATTGCCTTCCTTTTGTCTTGCTCCAGATCCCCTTCTCCTCCTTGCCCAGAGAGCCCCAGATCTGCCGAAACTCTCCCCAAGCCAGCAGCCGATGGCCACAGACAAGGTGAAGGCTACACGCTCGCCTTCCTGGTTTGAGATCGCCCTGAGCGCGCCCACCGTCACGGAGAAGAACCTCACCGCCGTGCTCCTGGTGACGTCGGATGACACCAACGAGGGGGGAGAGACGTTTCTCCGAGCCGGTTCCTCCCAGCTGGAGACCCAGGGCGGCACCTTCTATCCTTTCTTCTTGCACATCGTCTTCGCGGGGCTGGTCCCCTGTCAGTGTCAAAACCGGCGGATCTCGGGTAGGGGGTCCTGAACTGTGCGTCTAAGATCGATGGTAATAGGAGATAGGGGACACAATGTTTACCCAGGTTCGGGCCCTCTCTATGGAGGTAATACCCTACTTCCTGCTTGATTGATCTTGATGAATACGAGTATTACAAGAGTTGATCTACCACGAGATCGTAATGGCTAAACCCTAAAAGTCTAGCCTATCTGACTATTATTATGAGGATATATGTCTACGGACCTAGCCCTCCGGTTTATATAGACACCGGAGGGATCTAGGGTTACATAAGGTCGGTTACAGAGAAATGAATCTTCATATTTGGTCGCCAAGCTTGCCTTCTATGCCAAGGAGAGTCCCATCCGGACACGGGTAGAGTCTTCGGTCTTTGTATCTTCACAACCCAATAGTCCGGCCCATGTCTAATAGGTCAGACGCCCGAGGACCCCTTAGTCCAGGACTCCCTCAGTAGCCCTCGAACCAGACTTCAATGACGAGGTGTCCGGCACGTAGATAGTCTTCGACATTGCAAGGAGGGTTCCTCCTTTGATGACTTCAAGGTGATGTATTTGGCTTTCCATTTAATGCCGTACCCCTCAGCTTCCACGCCTTCCTGACTTCATCTTCCACGTGTCGAGTGAATACAAGGGGTCGGGGTATTTTTACACATACCGCCCCGCGGAAAAATCCTCAGAGCTTGCTAATCGGAACCACCCCAACATGGATAACGCTCCCAGCTCTTCCTCTCGCCCCCACGGCTCCTAAAAGGGTGATTGGGAGAGATGCTCCGTATCTCACAGTCAGTTGTCGATGCTGCAAAGACAGGGCTTTCTTCCGCCCACGGATCTAGTCCCCATACGAACAGGGCTGACGTCCTTCAATGGCGGGGTTCAAGCGGAGAACTTCCCCAATCCGTCTAGGGGGAACGAGTATGCTTCATTCCCTTCTTTCTAAGAGGCATCGGATTTCCAATCCATCCCTTCCTCCAAGGACTTCTAGAGTATTATGACCTCCAACTGCACAGTTTCACTCCCGCCTCCATCCGGTACATTGCGGGTTATGTTGCTCTATGCAAGCTATTCCTAGGCTGCGAGGCCCATTTTAATTTATGGAGAAAACTGTTCTGCCTCGTCCCTCGTAATCAAGGGGGGTCAATATTCAAAGTGGGAGGAGCCGAAGTGTGGCGTATAGCCGGGACCGGATACCTGTCCGGCACGCCAAAGAAGGCCTAGACGAGTGGCCTTCCGAATGGTTCTATATTGACGACGTCGCTCTTCCTGACCCAGTTCGAATGGGCCTCCCTGATTTTTCAAGCGCTCCGTTGAAGAAACGTTATAGCTGGCGTCCTTAGAGCCTCGAGGAGGAGGATAGCGCAGACGTTAGTCAGTTGATGGGCAAGATTAAGATGCTCGCCCAGTCCGGATTGTCAATAATCGAGGTAATGGCAATCTCCATAGTGTGGGGGGTCCATTCACTCCAATACAAAGGGCTTCCCATGTAGCACTATAATGGGGAAGATGACGCCTCACGCTGCGGTCGGAAGGGTCCGAAAACCCCCGTCGCTTTGGTCAAAATATTGGCCGACCTGTACAAAGGGGAGAAAGAGGAGTTCACTCGTCTCCAATGTCGAGATGGATTTTCCATGTATAATCCTCCTAGCTGGGTAAGCTCCAATCCCACTAGTTTACTCCTCTTCCTGAATCATTTTCGATGGACAGTAACCTATCCACTTGCTACAGGAATGGTGGAAGGCTATCGAGGGGATCCATAGCCCCGCTCCCCAGCCAGAGGGTCGCAACCGGGACCTTGACCCCGGATTCGAAGAAGATCCGGACATATTTGTGGAGCTCGAGGATGGAGTATTCTATCAGACGAGTTACGATGTACGTAAGTACCATCATTGCCGATTACCCCGGCCTCCTCCCTGCTTCGCATGTGAGTAATTTAAAAGACACCTTCTTCGAAAGAGTTTCCTCACTATGCCTCACCCACCACACTATTTTGTGTTCCAAAGGGGAGGCCCTCGACGCCACAACATGCACCAGAAGCGTCTCCAAGGAGAACGACGCCCACGCCGAGCATATCTTCAAAGAGGAAGGCAAATGATAACACGGCAGAACCCTCGTCAAAGAGGTAAGGCTTTCTTTTCAATAATACATCTTCTGATCGACACATCAAATCGTGATGCCATTCGCTGCATTCTATCAGGAAAAGTGTCCGCCGGACTATGTCCGGGGATCCGACCGGACATGCCTCCACTAGTCAGGTTCCGGACCCTGCCCTAAGGACGGGGCCGACACGGGAGTGGCGCCGAACTATCCTTCCACAGAGGATTCGGATGATATGTCCGTCACGAACTCTGAAGTGGAGAGCCCATGAATCATCGTCGTCAGAGGGCCGCTCTTTGTGACCCTGGCTTTTCAAAGGAGGCATTGATGCCTTCAGCTCGGCCGATGCGTACATCCGAGCTGCTCAGGATGGGCTTGCCAAAGCCACGGACCAGCATCTAAAAGATATGCGGGTAAGTGTAGATTTAATAATCATACACCAGTAGCCCCCGAGACTTAAAGCAGTTGATACAACTGATTTAAGGATCATCATATAATTAGGCACTTATGGAGATGAATAGCCTGCTGTCTCAAGAGCTGCAAAAGTGTCAGACTCGGCTAACTATGGCTACCACCGAATTGGAAAAATCGAAGGAGGCACCACCTGGTAATGCTTTTGCCTGTCAGAAAAAAGTATAATCATACACCAGTTGTATTAATATTGTTGTGTTTCTGCTGACAAAATCAGTAGAGCAACTGAGAGAGAAACTGAAGGAAGCCCAGGCTGGTGAACAAGAGGCCAAAAGGCAACATGCGGCAGGCGAGCATGTACTGACGCGTGTCAGGGATGAGAGAAACAAGATGCAAGACTCTCATCCCCAACTGGGCGAAGAACTAAAAGAAGTTCGAGCCCACTGGCTGATGCCGTCAAGGAGAATAAGAGGCTACAAGGCGGCATATTCAGTATGCTTCTCAAACTTGCCTCCCTATAATTCGGCGAGGGCTAGAACTGACAGATTTATGTCTGCAGGTATGCTAACTGGCCATCCCGAGGAAGAGATGTCCGGATCTTCAGGCGACCTGCTACAAGAGTTGTCCCAGATGCACGAGCGAGTTCGGCACGCAATGCATAGTGTTGCAAGGCTTTATGGCCATCCGCCTCTCCTCCAGGAGGTATGGCGGTTCGCGTGGAGCTATTCAAAGGGCACGGTGGCGTATTCGGTTATGGAAGATATCAGCCTACTGGGAAGGTGCGCGAGAGGACTGGGCCATGGTAAAAACACGGTATACCAAGCTTGATCCGAATCATATGGACCGGGTCGGACCGCTAGGGTCAGATGGGAAATAAATTCCTGTTAATTTGGTATATGACCAAGTTGAAGTAGCTGCCAAATATTCCCAACAGGATTGTAAGATAGACAACCTGTTGGACGACATAGAGGATGAAGTTTTTGAGTCCAAGTGACTATGTACTTTCCTCAATATATTTTTGCCTAGCCGAATTGTAAAATGATTGTCATGGCCGACCTTTTTGCTTCGACCTCTGGACCCGAAGGTGCTGAGTGTTTCCGAATACTCGAGAGATAAAAATAGACCGGAGTATGCATGGAAACCAGGCGTAGGGGTCATAGTTGCTTGAACAGACAAGTTGTATCCGGCTAGCTATGTTATATTACATTGTGATTGTAAGAAACATCTTCTAGAGAGAATAGTTCCGTTAAGGGTTCTTTCCATGGGTGTGCATGCATTAATATGTGTGTCCAAACTGTAATTGAGAACATCATAGTATATGTAATCATCTGGCGGTTCATAGTGGAAGGAATATAAAAAATCTTTAGTCCGCCGACCGAATATTCCCTTAAGAACGCTAGCTTTCAAGTTCACCCAGTCTGAGGTACACATCCAGATGACCCGACAGTAACAATTGCAGAGGTGCTCCCTTTATGCCTTAGCCAAACTAATGGGAACATAGGGCATAAGCATAGGAGCCAGGAAACCTAGCTTGGCCAAAACTTAAGTCATATTGATGCATATAAGGGCGAAGAAAAGGTACATATGAGGAAAAAATACATATGTGATGAGCTTTATGCTCAGAAAATAACAATAATAAGCTTCTGTGCAAGAAGCCCCCAGGTAGAATGGATGTACACATTTGAGAATGCGTGCGTCTTAGTTGTACGGTTTAGCCACACGAAATATTTTAGGCTAAAAAAGAGGGCAAAAAGAGAGGATAAAAAATAATGTAAACAATAGGATGGAGGAAGCAAACGAAGGGTTCGGCGCTAGGCGTAGAATCTTCGGAGTCTGGCCACATTCTAGGGATTTGGTTCGAGGCGGTTATCTGATGCATCGCGCAGGCGGTACGCTCCTCCAGTGAGAACTTCGTCAATGATGAAGGGACCCTCCCATTTGGGCTTGAGTTTGTCCTTTTTCTTCTCCGGCAAGCGTAGAACGAGTTCGCCAACATTGTAAGTCTGGGCCCGTACTTCTCTGCTTTGATATCTGCGAGCCTGTTGTTGATAAAATGCAGAACGGGCTTTCGCGATGTCGTGCTCCTCCTCCAGGGCATCTAAGCTGTCCTGCTGATCAAGCTCGGCCTCTCTCTCTTCATACATGCACACTCGAGGTGAGTCATGAATAATGTCGCAGGGTAACACAGCCTCTGCGCTGTACACCATGAAGAAAGGTGTATATCCGGTAGTGTGATTGGGCATGGTCCGCAGCCCCCAGAGTATGGAGTCGAGCTCCTCAACTCAGTGCTTGTCTAATTCTTTCAAAGACCACACTAGCCTGGGTTTGATGCCGCTCATAATAAGACCATTGGCTTGTTCGACTTGACCGTTTGTTTGCGGATGATAGACGGAGGCGTAGTCGAGCTTAATGCCTAGATTAGCACACCAGGCCTTCACCTCATCGGCTATAAAATTAGAGTTGTTGTCTGTGATGATGCTGTGTGGGACACCGTAACGGTGCACCACGCCGGATATAAAGTCTATCACCGGTCCAACTTCGGCTGTTTTGACTGGTTTGGCCTCTATCCACTTAGTGAATTTATCTACCATGACTAGCAGATATGTTTTCTTATGGCTGCCTCCTTTAAGGGGTCCAACCATGTCAAACCCCCAGACTGCCAAAGGCCAGGCGATGGGGATTGTTTGTAGAGCAATGTGTGGCATATGGCTTTGGTTGGCGAAAAGTTGGCATCCGACGCAACGTTGGACAAGGTCCTGGGAATCTGCTCGGGCCATCGGCCAGTAAAAGCCTGTACGGAAGGCCTTGCTTACAAGGGCCCGAGCTGCGGTGTGGTGACCACCTGATGAGGACATCGATACCATTGTTACACCCACATCCCCTGCTGCTATACATACTGGACCAATTACTAGAGCTCGCGCACGCCAATTAAATTACTAGGTACTTTTGTTTCTTGGTAACGGTTCTAATGTTCATGAGAATATGATGCTGCCTAAATTGGATACATTTGTTTTGCTTACAAATTAAGGGCCGAGCTTGGTCAAGAAAGATGAACCTTGGAGCAAGTTCATGCATGGAGATGATGGCGTGCGCAAGGGGAACAAGAACGGAGTTACAAGTGATGATTCCAGGACTTTGAAGCCACCATAATGAGTGCATGAAGCCTTGGACGAAATATACAAGATGCCACATCATAAATTTTGTCCAGAGGCTATCCTATGTGCCGCGTCATATTATTTTTGGGCCAGGCCCATGTATTTTCGAAATACTTAAGTATAGGCTGTTTTTAGAGTCCGTATGTGTGGGGAAACAAGAGTTAGGGTTGGTTCCGGACCCCTCCTCCAAGGGCCACAAAATTCCCCCCTCTTCCTCCATATATATAGCCCTTAGGGCGTCGTTTAGACTTTGGGTTTTGTTTAGACTAAAGTTCGCCATAGCTGCAACTTCATGTACTTCGTTTGTGTTCAACGACCAGACAAAGGCGTCACAGAACCCCACCTTGATCAATAAAGCTTTCCTCTTATATTCACAATATCTAGATTGCAATCTCAGTTTCTTGCTTGTTCTTTGTTTTCCTGCAGGAAACAGACCTTCGTGGTCAGGTTGATCGTGCTCCGGCATGGTCAATAACCTATCAGAGTTGGTTTAGCGATTGCTAAGGCGCTACGTCCTCGCACGTTCGTAGTCGGATCGTCAAAGTCGACTTCCTCCAAAACGATAGCCACCATCTCATTGAAAGACGGGATACCTTTGCCTCTATCAAGTGGTATCAGATTTCCAGGTTGCTCGGTGAGATTTTACAGTTTTTCAAGATCGAGTCTGTTCTTCATACCTACAGTCCACGAAAAAGCCAAAAACAATTTAGGTTTAGTTCATCATATCCGAACCAGTCTGAGCCTTTGCATAGTCTGTTTAATATTTTGCTTTGTTGAATTTGCGGTTGCATCATCGTGTCTAGTTGCTGGTCTTAGAGTCTAGTATTTTAGAGTTTCGAGTACTAGTCATAAGTTGTCACGCCACCGCCGCACCATCATCATCGCCCCTGCCATCTACCACCACCGCTTATTCGCCACTGATCCGTCTCCATATACCATCACCAATCCGTATCCATATACCACCACCAATCTGTATACATATATCACCACAGTTGCCATATCCTACCACCATATATCCACCACCAATCTGAGTTCCTTTCATATTAGGTTTGTTTTTGAGATCCCTCTATTTTCTGATTCGTGTTTCCTTGCCTGAGTAGGTTTCGGAAAAAAAGTCTGGAGACCCCCCGGCAGTTTTTAGGCCAAAATTTTTGCAGGCAAAAATTTGTTTTCCCTATCCTATTTTTAGGCTTTTCGGAGTCTTTTGAGCCACGTGCCATCATAGTGATTTTTTGTCGCACTTTTTCATCGTCGTTGCCCTGATTTCTGAAAAAAAGTCAAAAAAAAATCCGTGCCCATCTTGTCAGGTTGACCTGGGAAGAGTTTTGAGACACTCGCCATTATAGTGGTTTTTCGCAAAAAAAGAGGAGCGCCAAAAAAAGAGCGAAAAAAATTCCAGAATGTGCTTTTCCCTTGTTTACGTGCAGCGCCGTGATTTTGTTAGTGTTCTAGGCTCGCGTCTCTAGCACGGTCTAGCCTAGGACTAGCACAGTACCGTCGTGGAGCGTTTATTCAACTTTGCATCTCTGAATTCATTATTGCTTTTGCTACCATATTATAAGCCTTCCTAGCTCCACATAAATCTATGTCGTGCGTTTGACTCTCTCTGGTAATCGCTCTATCCAAGCTTTGAGAGTTTTGACTACATCGGTTGCCGATCACCGCCTGCTGCCGGGTAAGAACTGGTAAGAATTTGAGATTTGCTTGACGGATTTGTGACACCCACCACCACCATCTATTAGTAGTCTGTAGGATCATATTCTTGTGCGTTTCTATTGCTGCTAACCATGGCAGGATCACAAGCCAATGAGACTGACTGGGAGAACATGACGAATAAGGAGTTGCATGATAAATTTCAGCAAATGATGAGTGGACAGGTGCAAGATGTGCTAAACTGATTTGAAGAGGCCATGCAGAAGATAGATGGCATGGAGAAGGTGTTCGAAACAAAGCTCGACAACAAGTTTAATGAATTGCTCGCGCGTCTTCCACCACCACCACCGGCTGCACCTAACGCACCTCAACAACAACAACAACAACAACAACGTCGCCTTCCAAATCAAGTGGGATGAGCACAGCGCATTCCCATTGACCCTTTGCAAAATTTTGGTGCCGCTGTTGATGCTTCTGTAGCTCCTACTGCTACCGCAGAGGTGGAGGACCATTATGAGGATGAGGTTGATCAAAATCACAACTACGTGCAACCACCACCACCACCAGGTCGTCCTCAGGTATATCATCGCAACGGTAGGGCTGCACCACCACCTGAGGTACGAGATCATGACCTTTTTCCTAAACTGAAGTTGAATATTCCACCATTTGAGGGTAGATATGTTCCTGATATATATCTTACTTGGGAGTTAGAAACTGAACAACGTGTTACATGTTTACAATATCCCGAGGAGAGATGTGTTCCTGCTGTTGTTTGTGCTTTCACTAGTTTTGCATGTGTTTGGTGGTCTAAACATTGTAGATTATATCCTATTCCAGCTACTTGGGCTGCTTTGAAAACTGCTATGTGTACTCGTTGGGTTCCACCATATTATCAACGTGAATTACTTCAAAAATTGCAGCGCTTAAGACAAGGAAAAAATTCTGTAGAAGAATATTATCGGGAATTACAAACTGGCATGATTAGATGTGGTATTGTTGAGGAGAATGAAGCTATGCTTGCACGTTTTATGGGTGGATTAAATAGAGAGATTCGTACCATTCTAGAGTATAAGGAGTATACTAATATCACTTGTTTATTCCATCTTGCTTATAAAGCTGAACGTGAAGTGCAGGATCGATAGGCATTGGCGCAAACTAACTTTTCTGCAGGTCGATCTTCATCATGGACACCACGTGCATCCTCTACTTCCACTGCACCAGCACCTCCATCAGGTGCCACCTCAAGCCGTCATACAAGAAAGCAGGCACAACCACCACTATCTGCCAAGAGCACACCTGTCGGTCCTGCGCAGAGCTCTTCTTCTTCGATGGCATAAATAGGGCACACAAGTGATATTATTTGTCGTCGTTGTAAGGGAAGAGGACATTTTGTGAGAGAATGCAAATCTCAGCGTGTGATGATTGCTACTGAGGATGGTGGGTATGAGTCCGCTAGTGACTATAATGAGGAGACTTTGGCTCTTATTACACATGAAGAACACGGTGGAGATGAATCTGATCATGAGACGCAATACATGGCTACTGAAAATGCTGACAGGTATGAATGTTTAGTTGCTCAGCGTGTTTTGAGTGTGCAGGTTACACAAGTTGAGAAAAATCAGAGGCATAATTTGTTCCATACAATGGGAGTTGTGAAGGAACGTTTTGTTCGCGTCATCATAGATGGAGGGAGCTGCAACAACTTGGCTAGCATGGAGATGGTGGAGAAGCTATCTCTCACCACAAGACCACATCCACATCCTTACTACATCCAATGGTTCAACAACAGCGGCAAGGTTAAGGTAACACGTGTTGTTCGTGTGCATTTTAGTATCTCTACATATGCTGATTATGTTGATTGTGATGTGGTACCTATGCAAGCATGTTCCTTATTACTTGGTAAACCATGGAAGTTTGATAAAAATTCTGTACACCATGGTAGAAACAATTAGTATACTCTTGTTCATAAGGACAAAAATATTACTTTGCTTCCTATGACTCCTGATTCCATTTTGAAAGATGATATTAATAGAGATAATAAAGCAAAACAGGAGCAAAATAAGAGTGAAAATCAGATTGTGGCAAAAGAATTTGAGCAACAAATGAAGCCTAATAATAAACCATCTAGTGTTGCTTCTGAAATTAAATTGAAAAGTGCATGTTTACTTGCCACCAAATCTGATATTGATGATCTAGATTTTAGCAAATCTGTTTGCTATGCTTTTGTGTGCAAAGAGGCATTATTTTCATTCGAGGACATGTCTTCCTCTTTGCCTCCCGTTGTCACTAATATTTTGCAGGAGTTCGCTGACATCTTTCCAGAAGACGTGCCACTGGGATTACCACCTATTCGATGGATTGAGCATCAAATTGACTTAATTCCCGGTGCATCATTACCCAACCGTGCACCATACCGTACCAATCCAGAGGAGACGAAGGAGATTATGCGTCAAATACAAGAGCTGCTCGACAAATGTTATATACGCGAATCCCTTAGTCCTTGTGTTGTTCCTATCGTTTTAGTGCCGAAAAAGGATGTACGTCACGTATGTGCGTTGATTGTAGAGGCATTAATAATATTACTATTCTTTATCGTCATCCTATTCCTAGGCTAGATGATATGCTTGATGAATTGAGTGGGTCTATAATATTCTCCAAAGTTGATTTGTGTAGTGGATACCATCAAATTTTTATGAAATTTGTAGATGAATGGAAAACAGCATTTAAAACTAAGTTTGGGTTATATGAGTGGTTAGTCATGCCTTTTGGGTTAACTAATGCACCTAGTACTTTCATGAGATTAATGAACGAAGTTTTACGTGCTTTCATTGGACGATTTGTGGTAGTTTACTTGATGACATATTGATTTATAGCAAATCTTTGGAGGAACATTTGGAACATTTACGTGTTGTTTTTATTGCTCTATGTGATGCACGTTTGTTTGGTAACCTTGGGAAGTGCACCTTTTTGCATCGATCGAGTATCTTTTCTTGGCTATGTTGTTACTCCATGAGGAATTGAAGTTGATAAAGCCAAGATTGAAGCAATTGAGAGTTGGACGCAACCCAAAACGGTCACACAAGTGAGGAGTTTCCTTGGCCTCGCTGGTTTCTATAGGAGTTTTGTGAGATATTTCAGAACCATTGTTGCACCTCTGAATGAGCTTACAAAGAAGGAGGTGCCTTTTGTTTGGGGTACCGCACAGGAAGAAGCCTTCACGGTATTGAAAGATAAGTTGACACATGCTCCTTTACTCCAACTTCCTGATTTTAATAAGAGTTTTGAGCTTGAATGTGATGCTAGTGGAATTGGATTAGGAGGTGTGTTATTACAAGATGGCAAACCTATTGCATAGTTTTCTTAAAAATTGAGTGGGCCTAGTCTGAACTATTCTACTTATGATAAAGAATTATATGGTCTTGTTCGGACCATAGAAACATGGCAACATTATTTATGGCCCAAGGAATTTGTTATACATTCCGATCATGAATCTTTGAAACACATTAAAAGTCAAGCAAAACTGAACCGTAGACATGCTAAATGGGTTGAATTCACTGAGACTTTCCCTTATGTCATTAAACACAAGAAGGGTAAAGAAAATGTTATTGCTGATCCATTGTCTCGTCGTTATACTATGCTTTCACAACTTGACTTTAAAATATTTGGTTTGGAGACCATCAAAGATCAATATGTGCATGATGCTGAATTTAAAGATGTATTGCAGAATTGTAAGGAAGGGGGAACTTGGAATAAGTTCATTCTTAATGATGGATTTGTGTTTCGTGCTAACAAGCTATGCATTCCAGCTAGCTCCGTTCGTCTTTTGTTGTTGCAAGAGGCGCATGGAGGAGGATTAATGGGACACTTTGGCGTCAAGAAGACGAAGGGTATACTTGCTACACATTTCTTTTGGCCAAAGATGAGACGAGATGTTGAGCGTTTTGTTGCTCGCTGCACTACATGTCACAAAGCTAAGTCATGACTCGATCCTCATGGTTTATATATGCCTTTGCCTGTACCTAGTGTTCCTTGGGGGGACATATCTATGGACTTTGTTTTAGGTTTACCTCGAACAAAGAAGGGGAGGGATAGCATATTTTTTGTCATGGATAGATTCTCAAAAATGGCACACTTTATACCATGTCCTCAAAGCGATGATGCTGTTAATGTTGCTGATTTGTTCTTTCGTGAAATTATTTGCTTGCATAGAGTGCCAAATACTATTGTTTCAGATCGTGATACTAAATTTCTTAGCCACTTTTGGAGATGTGTATGGGATAAATTGGGGACGAAACTGCTTTTTATTACAACTTGTCACCCCCAAACTGATGGACAAACTGAAGTAGTCAATAGAACATTGTCTACTATGCTTAGGGATATTTTGAAGAATAATAAGAAAATGTGGGAAGAATGATTGCCTCATATTGAATTTGCTTATAATCTTTCATTGCATTCTACTACTAAGATGTGCCCTTTTGAAATTGTGTATGGTATCCTACCTCGTGCACCTATTGATTTGTTGCCTCTTCCATCTTCGGAGAAGGTTAATTTTGATTCTAAAGAACATGTTGAATTGATTTTAAAATGCATGAGTTAACTAAGGAAAACATTGAGCGTATGAATGCTAAATATAAACTTGCTGGAGATAAGGGTAGAAAACATGTTGTGTTTGCACCTGGAGATCTTGTTTGTTTACATTTGCATAAGGATAGATTTCCTAATTTGCGCAAATCAAAGCTAACGCCACGTGCTAATGGTCCTTTTAAGGTGTTAGAGAAAATAAATGATAATGCATATAAACTTGAGCTGCCTACAGATTTTGGGGTTAGTCCCACTTTTAACATTGCAGATTTGAAGCCTTATTTGGGTGAGGAAGATGAGCTTCCGTCGAGGACGACTTCATTTCAAGAAGGGGAGGATGATGAGGACATCAATACCATTGTTACACCCACAGCCCCTGCTGCTATACATACTGGACCAATTACTAGAGCTCGCGCACACCAATTAAATTACCAGGTACTTTCGTTTCTTGGTAACGATTCTAATGTTCATGAGAATATGATGCTGCCTAAATTGGATACATTTGTTATGCTTACAAATGAAGGGCCTAGCTTGGACAATAAAGATGAACCTTGGAGCAAGTTCATGCATGGAGATGATGGCGTGCGCAAGGGGAACAAGAACAGAGTTACTAGTGATGATTCCAGGACTTTGAAGCCACCATAATGAGTGCATGAAGCCTTGGATGAAATATACAAGATGCCACTTCATAAATTTCGTCCATAGGCTATCCTAGGTTCCGCGTCACCTTATTTTTGGGCCAGGCCCATGTATTTTCGAAATACTTAAGTATAGGCTGTTTTTAGAGTCTGTATGTGTGGGGAAACAAGAGTTAGGGTTGGTTTTGGACCCCTCCTCCAAGGGCCACGAAATTCCCCCCTCTTCCTCCATATATACAGCCCTTAGGGCGTCGTTTAGACTTTGGGTTTTGTTTAGACTAAAGTTCGCCATAGCTGCAACTTCGTGTACTTCGTTTGTGTTCAATGACCAGACAAAGGTGTCACAGAACCCCACCTTGATCAATAAAGCTTTCCTCTTATATGTGCAATATCCAGATTGCAATCTTAGTTTCTTTCTTGTTCTTTGTTTGCCTGTGGGAAACAGACCTTCGTGGTCAGGTTGATCATGCTCCAGTATGGTCAATAACCTCTCGGAGTTGGTTTAGCGATTTCTAAGGCGCGACGTCCTTGCACGTTCGTAGTCGGATCGTCAAAGTCGACTTCCTCCAAAACGATAGCCACCATCTCATCGTAAGACGGGACACATGTGCCTCTATCACCACCGAGGCCGGCATGAATCTTAGCCAAGAGATGTCGCCCCTCTTCCTCGGAGATGCATCTTTGGAGTACTCCGGTAGCGCTTTTCTTGTAGAGTTCTCCTTCGTGGACTTTATAGGCTTTCGAACACCGAACAATGCAGTGAGCCTCATTCTGATCCTTGGGGAGCTCTCTCCTGTTGAGGTAGGCCAAGAAGGCTTCGGTCCATGGGGCAATGACTGCCATGATAAGAAGGGACGACGGTGTTATTTCGGTGGCTGAGCCTCCGATGATGTTGGTATGTTCGGAATCTGGGGTTGTGGTCGGATCCGAACTGACGTTGCAGCTCTCCCCTTGCCACACCACGGATGGCTTGAAAAGCCTTTCCAAAAATATGTTAGGTGGGACGGGGTCATGCTTGGCATAGATGCGAGCAAGGACATCCGCCGCTTGATTACTTTCTCGAGCCACATGGTGGAACTCGAGCCCCTCGAACCGAGCCAACATTTTGAGAACGGCGTTTTGATAGGCTGCCATCTTTGGATCCTTGGCATCAAAATCTCCATTTATTTGAGATATCGTGAGGTTCGAGTCCCCGCGCACTTCCTGGCGTTGTATGCCCATGGAGACAACTATTCGAAGACCATGCAGTAAGGCCTCGTATTCGGCCGCATTGTTGGAGTCTGTGTACTATATTTGGAGTACGTAATGAACTATATCTCCAGTGGGGGATGTTAAGACAATGCCCGCCCCTAAGCCTGCCAGCATTTTGGAGCCATCGAAGTGCATGACCCAGTTGGAATATGCGCCATACTCTTTAGGGAGTTCGGCCTCTGTCCATTCGGCGACGAAGTCCGCCTGTACTTGGGATTTAATGGCTCGACGTGGTTTGTATGTTCTGTTGAATGGAAGGATCTCAATGGCCCATTTGGCAATCCGGCTCATAGCATCGCGTTTGTTTATTATGTCATTGAGTGGTTTTCGGAAGCCACCGTGATCAAACATTCCTGGAAGTAGCGTCGTAGCTTCCGGGATGCTATGACGACTGTGTATGCTATCTTTTGGTAATGAGGGTACCGGAATTTGCATGGTGTGAGGACAGTGGATACGTAGTATACCGGCTTCTGAAGCAGGAATTTGTGTCTGTCCTCCTCTCGCTCAACAACGAGCACGGCGCTCACCACCTGGTACGTTGCCGGTATGTATAATAACATGGGTTCGCAAACGTTCGGCACGGCTAGGATTGGGTTGCTCGCAAGAAGGGCTTTTATATCTTCTAGTCCGGCCATTGCCGCATCCGTCCACTCGAAGTGATCGGTGCGTCGGAGGAGGCGATAGAGTGGCAATCCCTTTTCTCCCAATCTGGAGATAAAGCGGCTTAAAGCTGTCGCGCACCCGGCAAGTTTTTGGACCTGTTTAAGGTCCATTGGCGTAGCCAATTGTGACAAAGCTCGGATTTTTGCTGGATTTGCTTCAATTCCTCTATTGGAAACAATGAAGCCCAACAGCTTCCCAGCGGGGACGCCGAAAACACACTTTTCCGGATTGAGCTTGATGTCATATGCACGGAGGTTGTCGAATGTGAGATGTAAATCGTCTATTAGTGAATCGATATGCCTAGTTTTAATGACGATGTCATCCACGTATGCCGCAACTATCTTGTCGATCTGTTTCTCCAGGCATGTTTGAATCATGCATTGGTAGGTGGCCCCGGCATTTTTGATCCCGAAGGGCATGGTGTTGAAGCAGAATGGCCCATATGGGGTAATGAATGCCGTTGCAGCTTGATCGGACTCCTTCATTTTGATTTGATGGTATCTGGAATATGTGTTGAGGAAGCACAGTGAGTCGTGTCCTGCGGTGGCATCAATGATCAGGTCGATGTGGAGGAGGGGGAAGGGATCCTTAGGGCAGGCTTTATTGAGGTCTTTGAAATCGACCAAAATAGGTTCCAAGAGAGAATCCATTCCCAGCAATGTGTTTTTGGAACACATCCACACACCATCAGTTCAAGAGGATCCCTTTACTGAAGAAGCCCCGCAGCCAAAAAGTGCCACGGATCCGACTGAGGTTGAAGTTCTAGCCGTGGTCGACCTGATCATGGAAGTTTTGGTCATCACTCTCGATTGGACGGTACCGTACATCGCGTACATCCTAAGGAAAGAACTCCCAGAGGACGAAGAAGAGGCTCGACAGATCGTCCGTCGATCCAAGGCCTTTACAGTCATAAAGGGACAGTTGTATAGAGAAAGCGCGACTGGAGTCAGTCAGAAGTGTATAACACCAGAAGAAGGTCAGATAATCCTTGATGATATCCACTCGGGGACCTGTGGTCATCATGTGTCCTCTCGAACCATTGTGGCTAAAGCATACCGAGCGGGATTCTACTGGCCAAGGGCAAATGAAATGGCGAAAGAGATAGTCGACAAATGTGAAGGATGCTAGTTTTACTCCAATATGTCGCACAAACCCGCGTCAGCCCTGAAGACCATTCCACTCATCTGGTCCTTCGCTGTTTGGGGACTGGACATGGTTGGACCACTGAGGACGGGCAGGAGCGGTTTCACTCATGTGCTAGTAGCAGCCGACAAGTTCACCAAATGGATTGAAGCTAAGCCTATCAAGAATCTTGATGCTTGCACTGCTATCAGTTTCATCAGAGAGTTGATATTTAGATATGGAGTTCCGCACAGCATCATCACTGACAATGGGTCCAACTTCAATTCTGACAAATTCAGAGCTTTTTGCGCCTCTCAAGGCACACGAGTCGGCTACGCTTCAGTCGCTCACCCCTAGTCGAATGGACAAGCGGAAAGAGCAAACGGCTTAATTCTCAAAGGACTGAAACCCCGACTGATGCGTGATCTCAAGCACGCAGCGGGTGCATGGGTCGACGAGCTTCCATCAGTTCTTTGGGGATTGAGGACAACCCCGAACAGATCGACTAGAAGAACCCCATTCTTTCTGGTCTATGGAGCTGAAGCAGTTTTGCCGAGTGACCTGCTTCACAACGCACCCCGAGTCGAGCTCTACTCTGAAGATGAAGCAGAACAAGCCCGGCAGGACGCAGTCGACCTCCTGGAAGAATAAAGAGAAATGGCCATGATCCGATCGACCATCTATCAGCAAGACTTGCGTCGATTCCATGCCAGAAATGTGAAGAGTCGAGCCTCCCAAGAAGGAGACTTGGTCCTCCGAGTGGATCAACAGAAACCACACAAACTCGCTCCTACTTGGGAAGGTCCCTTCATCGTCACCAGAGTCCTCCACAATGGAGCATACCACCTTTATAATGTCGATCGCCAGATTGATGAGCCATGAGCCTGGAATGCGGAGCTGCTCCGCCCCTTTTATACTTGAATTCTCACTCGGATGAGATGTAATAAGAAAAACTTCTGTAGTTTATTTATCAAAGACAAGAGTGTTATAATTTTCCCAGTGATTGTTATTGCTTTTGTTTGCGTGAGAAATCTCCCAGTGGGTGGCTTAGCTGCGAATCCATTTTGCCTAAGTTTGTAAAATCCTACCGAGTGGTGAGCAAGTCTCTCACTCGGAGGCTTAGCTGCGAACCCGTTTCGCCTAAGTGTTTGAAAATCCTACCGAGTGGTGAGCAAGTCTCTCACTCGGAGGCTTAGATGCAGTCCAGTACTCGCCTAAGTGTTTGAAAATCCTACCGAGTGGTGAGCCAACCTCCCACTCGGGGGCTTAGCTGCAGTCCAGTACTCGCCTAGGTGTTTGAAAATCCTACCGAGTGGAGAGCGACCCTCCCACTCGGGGGCTTAGCTGCAGTCCAGTACTCGCCTAAGTGTTTGAAAATCCTACTGAGTGGAGAGCGACCCTCCCACTCAGGGGCTTAGCTGCAGTCCAGTACTCGCCTAGGTGTTTGAAAATCCTACCGAGTGGAGAGCGAACCTCCCACTCGGGGGCTTAGCTGCAGTCCAGTACTCGCCTAAGTGTTGGAAAATCCTACCGAGTGGTGAGCAAGTCTCTCACTCGGAGGCTTAGCTGCGAACCCATTTCGCCTAAGTGTTTGAAAATCCTACTGAGTGGTGAGCAATTATCTCACTCGGAGGCTTAGCTGCGAACCCGTTTCGCCTAAGTGTTTGAAAATCCTACCGAGTGGTGAGCCAGCCTCCCACTTGGGGGCTTAGCTGTAGTCCAGTACTCGCCTAAGTTTGAAAATTCCTACCGAGTGGAGAGCGACCCTCCCACTCGGCGGCTTAGCTGCAGTCCAGTACTCGCCTAAGTTTGAAAAATCCTACCGAGTGGAAAGCGACCCTCCCACTCGGGGGCTTAGCTGCAGTCCAGTACTCGCCTAAGTTTGAAAAATCCTACCAAGTGGAGAGCGACCCTCCCACTCGGGGGCTTAGCTGCAGTCCAGTACTCGCCTAAGTGTTTGAAAATCCCACCGAGTGGAGAGCGACCCTCCCACCCGGGGGCTTAGCTGCAATCCAATAATCGCCTAAGTATGAAACACATCCCAATCCGCAAGGACGACGAGGTGCAGGTCGACTGCTACCTTCTCCTTTGGAGCTTCACCACAAGTACAACGTGCGCTCCATCCCGACCCACAAGGACGACGAGGTGCAAGTCGACTGCTACCTTCTCCTTCGGAGCTGTGCCACAAATACAAAAGTTGTCTCAAGTGAAAAACAAGTTCCACTCGACAGAGAATTCATGAAGATATTCAACGATAAACCAAGTTCAGATAAATCCTAAAGGTCCCAGACCGCAGATCAAAGTGCTCGAGCATTCAGCCCGAAAGAGTTTAACGGTTACAAAATCCACTCGGCATTCCGAGGCAAATTTAAGGTGAAGCATAGAAGTTTTACTCCTCAGGCAGAGGACTGGAGGGTGCGGCAAACTGGTCCAAGTCAATCCCGTCAGCAATCCGAGTGGCAGCAGTAGTGAAGGTCTCCATGAAAGACTAAAAGTTGTGCTTCCTGGTATTGGCAACTTGGATAGCAGCCAGCTTTTCCTCTCGCGCCTCCTTCCAGTGAACACGGACCAAGGACAGAGCGACGTCAGCGCCGCACCTAGCAGAAGATTTCTTCCATTCCTGCACTCGACCTGGAACTTCACTCGGTCGAGTCATCAGAGACTCAAGGTCATTTTGAAGTGTCGTTCCAGGCCAGAGCGCCGTGTCGATCCGCGACGCCGCAACCTTCAGTCGAGCAAGGTAGTCAACCACACCAGCAACACGAGACTCCAGTCGGAGCATGTTCATAGCAGCCTCATCCTTCACCGGAGAATTAATGGGGTCCAAGCTCGTCTCCACTCGACTGGTCCCCTCCTCGAAGTTCTGGCAAAATTCTGTAAGCACAATTCAAAGATAAGTCAGTGGCTTTACGTTGATGACAACAGGTCAGTCAGGTAGGAGAGATTACCTTCATGCATGACGAATAACTTCTTGGCGAGCCCTCCAAGATAAACCTCCAGATCATTCCTCTTCCCTGCCAGTTCACTTGCCTTGTCACTCAGAGCTATCTTATCATTCTTAAGACGGTTGACCTCTTGGTTGGCCGCGTGGAGAGCAGCTTTCAGTTTGGAGTTCTCCTCTTCAAGGTTACCGACTGAAGCCAGTTTTTCTTCCGCAAGCTTCGTTTTGTCCAAAGCCGCCTTCTGCGCTTCGGCAAGATCACGGTCCTGCTTCTTCAGAGCCTCCTCCATTTTATCTGCGAAATGAAAGTGAGATCAACATCAAGAATGGGCAGAAAAGAAAGGATAGTCGTCAAATTCTCACCAGCCATACCTTTTGCTTCATCTCTCGCCTTCTGCAAGTTCTCTTGGGCAAGCTTCAAGTCATGGTTGAGCTGGATCTGTTTGTTTTCCAATTCAGTATAGCGAGCCACAAGATCGCAGGATTTCTGCGTAGAATCAGTCGACAGATATCAAAGGTGGGTTGCTTCCGAGCAACTAAGAGAAAAACAGTGACGTTTCTAAGACTACAGCCGAATCAAATATATTCCACAGTAGTCTCGGGGACTACACCCAGTGGGTGCACTCAGCGTGCCCCCACTAGTTCGACCGAAAGAGACTAAGAGGTTATGATCTCATCATGATCTACAAAAAAAACAGGGGGGCGTTCTTCAGACCTTAGTCGACTGCCCGCAGTCGATCATGGTCTCCGGGACTACACCCAGTGGGTGCACTCAGCGTGCCCCCACTAGTTACAAGATTCCATTCGACATGGCCTGACCAGACCGAGTGAAGAAGTTCGAATGAAGCAACACATTATAAAGACTACAGTCGACTGCCAGCAGTCCACCGTAGTCCGGGGACTACACCCAGTGGGTGCACTCAGCGTGCCCCCACTAGTCCATAAAATTCAATCGACACACCCAGTGGGTGTACAGATACAAAGATCTTCGGAAAAGAGAGTCTTCAGATAGCACATCCCAACATAACAAGTGGTGATCAACTAACCTAGACATTACTTTGAAGAGCTGAACTGGCATCATAGGCCGCTTGGCTGGCTTCCCGGAACACCTTCACCTATTCCATCATGATCCCCGCCTGGCGTATAGCCTCCTTAGCAGCACCCACTTGATCCTCGGGGACGTGGTGTGTGGCAAAAAGGAAGGGCGGATCAACAGTCGACGATGAAGGCTGAATACTCGTCAGAGGCACAGCGAAGGACACAGAAGTCCGAGTGGTATTACCACCCTCCTGAACTACTGCCTCAGGCGTTGATGCGGTTTGTGGGGTCTTGCCAGTTGACGCCTTCCTATTCTTCCTCGAGCGGCACTTCGTCATCATCATCAGGGAGATCAATGACATGAGGAGGAGCTATAAGAAAAATCCAAAGTTAAAGATGAAAATCCAATCGACCAGAAGAGACCGTCAATTGACTAAGAGTGAAACGTCAGAAATTATACCAAGGTTGGAGGTAACAGCATCTTCCATTTCCTGGTCATCATTCTTGGCAGAGATCTCGGAGGTAGCAGCACTGCAGATTTCAGAAACCAGTCGGTTTATTCAATGAGTCGACCAAGAGTCCGCCCATGTTCAACAAAAAGAAAGCAAGTTCTGCTGTTACCCGGAAATGGTGGGAACGGTCATCTTCATCTTGGGCAGGGCCTTCGGCGGCTTTAACGGCGTCGCTCGTGGATGCTTTGGAGCTTTTTCAGTCGGCGCTGGGGAAGACGTCCGAGGGCGTTTTGACGGCGCCCAACAGGCACAGTCACCTTACCACATTCGCGCCCAGGGTCGTGTGTGAGCTTGGATCGCCTTTCCGTGCGGGGAGGATCGACTTCTTCCTCCTCCTCTCCACTGGAGTCATCGTCATCATCCTCCTCCCCTTCACCGTCAGATTGCCACTCCTCCCCACTTTCGCCTCCGCTCGCCTCCCCCTCCTCAGCCTGCTCTTGCGCCCCGTTGGCCATCGAGTACATATCAGTAATGGCCTGGAAGACAATAAACAGGACAAAAGTCAATCAACTAATTCTAAGAGAACAGAATGAAGAAGGCAAGGATACAGTCAGAGATGCGGAATCGGACCTGGTCTACTTCGTATGTTTGGTCGAGTGGAGGAATCCTCCTGGCTCCACGGGCGTTGTCCTTGTTCCCTGTGATACTCGACAACCACCCTTCCAACATCTCATCGTCGACCTCCTCCGGATGAATCCGAGTGGTGTCATCGAGGCCCGAATACATCCACATCGGATGGTCACGAGATTGGAGCGGTTGGATACGCCTCCGGAGGAAGACCTCTAATAAATACATGCCAGTCACCCCATCGCGGACAAGCTGAACCACTCGACTGACCAGAACTTTGACTTGCGCCTTTTCTTCTGGTGTCACTCTCAGAGAAGAAGGTTTTTCTGCTCGGTTTACGGAGAAAGGGGGAAGGCCCATCGCCTGTCCTGGAGTCGCCTGGTCTTTGAAGTAGAACCAGGTCGACTGCCACCCGCGGACTGACTCGGGAAAAGTCATAGCTGGAAAAGAACTTTTGCCTCTCATTTGGATACCAAGACCCCCGCACATCTGAATCACTTGCGTCTTTTTGTCACTCGACTTGGCTTTCTTAACCGACTGAGAATGACAAGTGAAAATGTGCTTGAAGAGGCCCCAATGGGGACGACGACCCAAGAAATTCTCGCACAAAGATACAAAGGCAGCAAGATACACGATGGAATTTGGAGTAAAGTGATGGAGCTGCGCTCCGAAAAAGTTCAAGAAACTCCGAAGAAAGAATGAGGAGGCAGAGAAAATCCGCGATCGATGTGGGTGGTGAGGAGGACGCACTCACCCTCGCGAGGCTGAGGTTCGATCTCGTTCCCCTGGAGATGCGCAGATTCATGGGGAATGAATCCCCCATCGATCAGATCATCGATGTCATCTTGCCGAATCGCTGAGGGTATCCAATCGCCCTGGATCCAGTCCTTGGGCAGAGCGGACCTCGAAGAAGATCCGCCTCGATCGGACTTCCTCGCCTTCGTCTGCGCCGTCGCTTTCTTCGCACGCTCCAGGGCCATCGTCTTCTCCTTCACCATCCCCGCGGACGAAGCTCGAACAGGCCGGCAGCGCTCAGACGAGAACAGAGATGACGGAAGAATTTGAGAGGGAAGGGGAAAAGTGAAGGCGCACTGTTCAATAGCCCTGGGCCGACAGCTTATATGGGGTCGCTTCCGAGTGACTGACCTGTAGGCCCAGGTGATCCTTTCAAATCCCGCCACTGTCGCGCACGCGATACGTGGCGAAAAAGGTGGTTCGGAGATCAAGGAGGCTCCGTTCTATCCCATCCGATTACTGCGGCCTTCCCCGTCCCACGCGCTTCCCGAAATTCGAATCCCGCGAAATCCACGGGCAGCAGAACAACTCGTCATATGGAGGATCTCCTCCACACAACCACTCGGGAATCTACAAATAAAGGAATTCACTCGACTAAAGCAAACTAAGAATGGATCAAGGCGACTGAAAAGAAGTTGGTGACGTCACCCATGTTCATTGATCCGAAACAAGATGTACTCATGGCATGGAGAATGGGTCGGAAGAATTCTCAACTCCTTCCCCACTCAAACCTCGATCCATTCAGGGGCTAATGATGAAGCCATGTACCTAGGGTAGGGTCATGGACCTGTCCTAACTGCCCTACCCCAGGACATCCCTAGAAGAAATCACCTTTCAATCAACTTGGAGGTGTTCCACTCGACAGACTCGAAGACATTCGACCAAGAAGTAATCACTCGACCAAGATCCAACCACTCGATGGCCAGGAGACCTAAAGCCACTCCGCACGCTAACGGTCGGTCATTGAGTAGCTTTTATGGTCATCATAGAACTTTATTAGAGGCGTTACCAGTAACGCCCAACCTTAATGTACTTTAAACCCTGCATAACTGAGGGCCGGAGGGGTCTGGCGAACTCTATATAAGCCACCCCCTCCTTAGTGTAAAGGGTTCGCACCCCTGTAATTCATATACCCATAATCCAGTCGACCGCCTCCGGGCTCCGAGACGTAGGGCTATTACTTCCTCCGAGAAGGGCCTGAACTCGTAAACCTCGTGTGCTTACAACTACTCCATATCTAGGATCTTGCCTCTCCATACCTACCCCCCTGCATTACTATCAGACTTAGAACCACGACAAGCATCATTGAAATCATCATGCCTAGCTAGGGGCGTTAAATGTGAGCGCTTGTTGGGAGGCAACCCAATTTTATTTTAGTTTCTTGCTTTTTGGTTCTGTTTAGGAATAAATAATCCATCTAGCTTCTGTTTAGATGTGGTTTTATGTTTTAATTAGTGTTTGTGCCAAGTAGAACCTTTGGGAAGACTTGGGTGAAGTCTTTATGATCTTGCTGTGAAAAACAGAAACTTTAGCACTCACGAGATTAGCTAGAACTTTTTACTGGAGAGTGATATATAGTTGATTCTTTTTGAATATGATTACTAGACAAATTCCTCAGGTCCATCAATTTATTTTAGAATTTTTGGAGTTCCAGAAGTTTGCGTTAGTTACAGATTACTGCAGACTGTTCTGTTTTTGACGGATTCTGTTTTTCGTGTGTTGTTTGCTTATTTTGATGACTCTATGGCTAGTAAAATAGTTTATAAACCATAGAGAAGTTGTAATACAGTAGGTTTAACACCAATATAAATAAATAATGAGTTCATTACAGTACCTTGAAGTGGTATTTTGTTTTTCTTTCGCTAACGGAGCTTACGAGTTTTCTGTTAAGTTTTGTGTTGTGAAGTTTTCAAGTTTTGGGTAAAAGATCCGATGGACTATGGAATAAAGACTGGCAAGAGCCTAACTTGGGGATGCCCAAGGCTCCCCAAGGTAATATTCAAGGATAATCAAAATCCTAAGCTTGAGGATGCCCCGGGTGGCATCCCCTCTTTCATCTTCGTCTATCGGTAACTTTACTTGGAGCTATATTTTTATTCACCGCATGATATGTGATTTGCTTGGAGCGTCATTTTATTTTCTTTTGCTTTGCTTGCTGTTTGAATAAAGTACCAAGATCTGAAATTATTAAATTGGGAGAGTCTTCACACAGTTGCATAATTATCTGACTACTCATTGATCTTCACTTATATCTTTCGGAGTAGCTTGTTGTTTGCTCTAGTGCTTCACTTCTATCTTTTAGAGCATGGTGGTAGTTTTATTTTGAAGAAATAGATGAACTCTCATGCTTCACTTATATTATTTTGATAGTCTTAAATAGCATGGTAATGTGCTTAATCATAATATGCTAAGCATAAAAGATTTGTAAGAATTCTTATGAGTGTGTTGAATACTAAGAAAAGTTTGATGCTTGATAATTGTTTTGAGATATGGAGGTGATAATATCAAAGTCGTGCTAGTTGAGTAGTTGTGAATTTGAGAAATGCTTGTGTTGAAGTTTGCAAGTCTTGTAGCATGCACTTATGGTAAACGTTATGTAACAAATTTGAAACATGAGGTGTTATTTGATTGTCCTCCTTATGAGTGGCGGTCGGGGACGAGCGATGGTCTTTTCCTACCAATCTATCCCCCTAGGAGCATGCACATAGTGCTTTGATTTTTGATGGCTTGTAGATTTTTGCAATAAGTATGTGATTTCTTTATGACTAATGTTGAGTCCATGGATTATACGCACTCTCACCCTTCCATCATTGCTAGCCTCTTCGGTACCGTGCATTGCCCTTTCTCACATTGAGAGTTGGTGCAAACTTCGCCGGTGCATCCAAACCCCGTGATATGATACGCTCTTTCACACATAAACCTCCTTATATCTTCCTCAAAACAGCTACCATACCTACCTATTATGGCATTTCCATAGCCATTCCGAGATATATTGCCATGCAACTTTCCACCATTCCGTTTATCATGACACATTCATCATTGTCATATTGCTTAGCATGATCATGTAGTTGACATAGTATTTGTGGCAAATCCACCGTTCATAATTCTTTCATACATGTCACTCTTGATTCATTGCATATCCCGGTACACCGCCGGAGGCATTCATATAGAGTCATACTTTGTTCTAGTATCGAGTTGTAACCATTGAGTTGTAAATAAATAGAAGTGTGATGATCATCATTCAATAGAGCATTGTCCCAAAAAAGAGAAAGGCCAAAGGAAAAAAAGAAGGACCAAAAAAAAGAGAAAAAAAAGAAAATAAATAAAAAGGGGCAATGCTACTATCCTTTTTTCCACACTTGTGCTTCAAAGTAGCACCATAATATTCATGATAGAGAGTCTCTTGTTTTGTCATTTTCATATACTAGTGGGAATTTTTCATTATAGAACTTGGCTTGTATATTCCAACAATGGGACTCCTCAAGTGCCCTAGGTCTTCGTGAGCAAGCAAGTTGGTGCACACCCACTTAGTTTCTTTTGTTGAGCTTTCATACATTTATAGCTCTAGTGCATCCGTTGCATGGCAATCCCTACTCCTCGCATTAACATCAATCGATGGGCATCTCCATAGCTCATTGATTAGCCTCGTTGATGTGAGATCTTCTCCTTTTTTGTCTTCTTCACATAACCCCCATCATCATATTCTATTCCACCCATAGTGCTATATCCATGGCTCGCGCTCATATATTGCGTGAAAGTTTATAGGTTTGAGATTACTAGAGTATGAAACAATTGCTTGGCTTGTGATCGGGGTTGTGCATGATGAGAGCATTCTTGTGTGACAAAAATGGAGCTTGACTAAACTATATGATTTTGTAGGGATGAAATTTCTTTGGCCATGTTATTTTGAGAAGACATAATTGCTTAGTTAGTATGCTTGAAGTATTATTATTTTTATGTCAATATGAACTTTTGTCTTGAATCTTTCGAATCTGAATATTCATATCACAATTAAGAAGAATTACAATGAAATTATGCCAACTAGCATTCCACATCAAAAATTATCTTTTTTACCATTTACCTACTCGAGGACGAGCAGGAATTCATCTTGGGGATGCTTGATACGTCTCCAACGTATCTATAATTTTTGATTGCTCCATGCTATATTATCTACTGTTTTGGGCAATATTGGGCTTTATTATCCACTTTTATATTATTTTTGGGACTAACCTATTAACCGGAGGCCCAACCAAGATTTGTTGTTTTATGCCTATTCCAGTGTTTCGAAGAAAAGGAATATCAAACGGAGTCGAAACGGAATGAAATCAAATGGAGAAGTTATTTTTGGAAGGAAAGCTACTAGATGGACTTGGACCCCACGTCAGGAGCTAAGGGAGGTGCTCACGAGGGTGGGGTCCCCCTAGGGCACGCCCCCTACCTCGTGGGCCCCCCGAAGCTCCACTGATGTACTTCCTGCATCCATATATACTCACGTACCTTAAAACTTCTAGAATAGAGATTAGATCGGGAGTTCCGCCGCCGCAAGCCTCTATAGCCACCAAAAACCTCTCGGTACCCTGTTCCGGCACCCTGCCGGAGGGGGGAACCCTCACCGGTGGCCATCTTCATCATCCCGAGGCTCTCCATGACGAGGAGGGAGTAGTTCACCCTCGGGGCTGAGGGTATGTACCAGTAGCTATGTGTTTGATCTCGCTCTCTGTCTCTCTCGTGTTCTTGATTTGGCACGATCTTGATGTATCGCGAGCTTTGCTATTATAGTTGGATCTTATGTTTCTTCTCCCCCTCTACTCTCTTGTAATGGATTGAGTTTTCCCTTTGAAGTTATCTTATCGGATTGAGTCTTTAAAGATTTGAGAACACTTGATGTATGTCTTGCCGTGCGTATCTGTGGTGACAATGGGATATCATGTGATTCACTTGATGTATGTTTTGGTGATCAACTTGCGGGTTCCGCCCATGAACCTATGCATAGGGGTTGGCACACGTTTTCGTCGTGATTCTCCGGTAGAAACTTTGGGGCACTCTTTGAGGTTCTATGTGTTGGTTGAATAGATGAATATGAGATTCTGTGATGCATATCGTATAATCATACCCACGGATACTTGAGGTGACATTGGAGTATCTAGGTGACATTAGGGTTTTGGTTGATTTGTGTCTTAAGGTGTTATTCTAGTACGAACTCTAGGGCTGTTTGTGACACTTATAGGAATAGCCCAACGGATTGATTGGAAAGAATAACTTTGAGGTGGTTTCGTCCCTACCATAATCTCTTCATTTCTTCTCCGCTATTAGTGACTTTGGAGTGACTCTTTGTTGCATGTTGAGGGATAGTTATATGATCCAATTACGTTATTATTGTTGAGAAGAACTTGCACTAGTGAAAGTATGAACCCTAGGCCTTGTTTCAACGCATTGCAATACCGTTTACGCTCACTTTTACCGTTTGCTACCTTGCTGTTTTTGTATTTTCAAATTACAAAAACCTATATCTACCATCCATATTGCACTTGTATCACCATCTCTTCGCCGAACTAGTGCACCTATACAATTTACCATTGTATTGGGTGTGTTGGGGACACAAGAGACTCTTTGTTATTTGGTTGCAGGGTTGCTTGAGAAAGACCATCTTCATCCTACGCCTCCCACGGATTGATAAACCTTAGGTCATCCACTTGAGGGAAATTTGCTACTGTCCTACAAACCTCTGCACTTGGATGCCCAACAATGTCTACAGGGAGAAGGTTGCGTAGTAGACATCAGATAACCGGGGAGAAGAATCTG
The DNA here is from genome assembly GCF_018294505.1 of Triticum aestivum. NCBI lineage: Eukaryota > Viridiplantae > Streptophyta > Magnoliopsida > Poales > Poaceae > Triticum > Triticum aestivum. The sequence goes on from NC_057806.1 coordinate 64,374,044, forward strand.
AAATTCCCTCTCCCCAAGGAAGGAAGAGGACCACCTCTGAAGACCCGGAAACAAAGGTTTCCAGACGGGGGAAGAAATCTTCGCCAGAGGGTCCTACCTCGGTGGGTACCTTGCCGTACAGTGTCCGCAAGGAGATCAGCCCTCCACCGAGCTGTAAGTAAAAAAGGTACTTAATAGTAAAAATATCCTGCTTTACCTCTGAGGACAATAACAGAAGCATATATCTTGTAGTTCGGATCGTAGCCCTTCTCGACAGAGTTCGTCTTCGGGGGATCTTCTTCCGCAGATGATGGAGAGAGAAACACCTCCCCAAGCCACCCCGCCTCATGAGGCGGGCGACGCTGAAGTGTCGTCGCGAAGGGTTTCTCCTGATCCGCCAAGGCCAGAGGGTAATCCCTCGCCCACCCGAAGTCCTCAGTATTCGGCTCCTAAGGAGAGTAACAGAAAGAGTCCGGAACCGTCTGGTGTTTGGTCGGACGCACTGAAGGATCTTCTGGAGCAAGCGGCTATCTCAGAAGCGCATCGTACGCTAATGGGTACGGTGATTCAGAGGATTTCATCCGCCGAAAGCGGGTTGCATGAAGCTTTTATGAGTCTGCTGAAAGGCTTTGAGGTACGTGAAATAGTGTATGTTTTTGACGGTACCGCACACGTTAGGCGTGGCCTCTGCAGATAGTAGCCCCTGAGACTCTAGTTGGCGTCGAGAATGGCAGCAAACAGAGGATCATAGTCCCAGGTAATAATCAGACTGCCTTCATGTGCAGGTGGCTGAAGGTCCAGTGGCTAGCCGGACTGGTGAGTTTGCCGAGCTAAAGCGGCAACTTGATGCGGCAGATGCCGACATCGTGCTTGTCAACAAGCGGCTCGACGAGGCATAGGGTATGTGATTTCTCCGGTGATTAACACATAGTAAGAGGAGCATGATGCTAGTATCTTTAATATGTTTGTGACTGCATATGGAGCTGTCGTCGTGGAGACCCTTTGGGCGGAACTTGCCTGAGCCAAGGAACGAGCCAGGAGTAGTGATGCGGCCGCTCTAAAGGCGGTCGAGGAGCTAAGAGCCGAATAGACTGCGCATTGCGAAAGCACGGAAAAAATGGCCAAGATGGCCGTTGAGTTGAAAGATGCCGCCGACCGTTACCAGCTTCTTGAAAAAGAAAGCCGAGCGAAGGCGACGGACCTGGAGAAGGCCATGGTAGCAGCCAAGGAAGCCCGCTCTAAAATTAGAGCGGCGAAGGAGGAGCTGCGTCAAGCTGGAGATATCGCGGCTGGGAAGCCCTTTTTGTTGCGGACGAAGTTCGGAGATCCGAAGTATGCCCCTCTTGATCAACTATGGAGTTCTGCAGACGCACGCGCGGTTTTGGCAGCCAGTGCTACTGATGCGGCCGAGTACTTCAAGGATAAAAAAGATCGTGAAGTGGAAAAGCTGTTCTAGTCACAGTTCAATGTTCCAGTGCGTCCGCTGTTGTTGAATGAGCGAATGACCGAGTGGGCCGAGCTCCATAGGTTGTCCAGGCTTGCCATGAGGTCTGTTGTGTATCATCTGTGGCCGGAAGGACCAAGGCCGAATAGTTATTTTAGTTTGGTGCAACAGTTCCTTGGTGCTGTGCCGCACATCGACGCTATGAAGAGGTCAGCGTGCATAGAGGGTGCGCGGATGGCACTTGCCCGTGTCAAGACATACTGGGCGGAAATGGAGGCCACCGCTATTGCAACCCAGAGTCCGGCCGTGGGCCGAGTATCTGCCGAGCACTACTTTGAAGAAGTCCTTGAAGGCGCTCGTTCAATAGAGGCTCAGTGCTCAAAGAATATTATGTTCTAGTGACATGTATTCCCATTGTAAAAACAATGTTTTATTGAATTATAAAGGTTGTGTTTATACTTTTGCCCAAAAGTATTATGATGCCTCCTGTGCGGCCGTTTATGTATACTAGTCATCAACCCATGCACCTGCACGGGCTAGGGGTATATATACTTTGTGGACACTCATATAACTCTAACTTTATGTGAAGGACGATCTCTCAATTATTATTATTTTGAATGGATACATATGTTGACATATTAAGAAATATTGATGGTACGGCTTAATTAGGAAATGATATATCATGTCTTAATTAATTTCTTATGTTTTCTAGAATGGCAGGTCTAAAATCTAAATAATGGAACTACAAAGAGCAAATACATATGCCATTAGAAACAAACCTTTAGAATATGGATTCCTTATGCATGGCTAAAATTGTAGGAGCATCCATATGAATGTTTCATTTTAGATTTGAACATCATCAAGCCAGGGCCTTTTAAAACATAGATAAAATGTAAACATATCTAATTAATCACAATTGATATTAAATCGAAGTAAGGAAATGCAGAAGTAGCAATATCTGCTTCATTTCTTTTTAATACTAATCTCACCAGTTTCAAGTTTTCATGTTTTTACGCCAAACAATGACTTAAGATGTAAGTAATCGCACTATTATAGTAAATGAGAAAGAAGGAAATAATTTGTTTTAAATAAAGAGAAGTTCTACGTTATTTCTATAGCAATAGTTTCTTGGAATTCAAAGGTTTGCTGGACGATCAATAAGATTGGCTGAACCCACAAAATCTAGCACAGAGGATAAAGCTAGTTCAAACATTCGTATTATTAAAAAGAAAACAAATATCAATGTATCTAAGATTAGTGTGTTTGGTGAACCAAAAAACTCTATTATGCACCCAACCGGTCTTTTTAAAGTTTTGACCACCAAATTTTCTGTTTCCTACCAATGCACGAAAACTTTACGATCTTGGAAAATAAGGTCACAATAGACAACAGATTAATGAGTATAGCTACTCAAGGAAATAGCTCAGAGATCTAATAACTACAGATGATACAGTAAATAAGCAAAGTGCTTTATTGCTTCGCCATCAAGATAATGGCCATGCACGGTGCACCTACATTATCTTCATGTTGTTGCCACTATGTGTTTCGAGGTTTGAATTAATGGACCAATGATTGCTCATCCTGCAAAAAAAAAACACTTGCCTCCGCTAGCTCATACTGAAGTAGATGTTTACACATCAATTTTACCCGGTCCTTCACTGTTTAGAACCTTACCTAATATGCGGCACAGTATCACGACATCATTATCACTGGAGCAACACTTGTGAACCTGCAAGGAAGACACAATAAATAATATCATTTGCATTGAAGGCATATATCAGGGGAGATGCAATATGTTTGCCGTGAAGATATCATAGTATCATCTGAAAAGACAACATGGCATAGAACTAATGTATGGCCATTTGCTGGAAGCCTGCAACCACTATGAAACACATACAAAATACTAAGGAAGTAACTGGATTAAGTTTACACATGTTTACAACCTTTTTTTTGCGAAAAGTTTACTGTTTAGTGCTTCACTCAGTAGTATGATTACACACAAACTAACTTGCGACCATCTAAAAGTTCCTAATTTAATAGTACAAAGCTTCGACATGTTGGCAGTATTACCTTCTTGAACTGATTTTTGGTTAGGTAATGGACAAACCTTTTTTGACGCCACATTTGCCATATACCTTCAAGAAATATCAGAGAAAAGTAGTATAGCATGGAGATCAGTACATATGTGAGAAAAATAGTACTTTAGTACAACATAATATTAAAAATAATTATATACTTTTCAACATATTATAAAAAATAAAACCGACACTGATATATTGTAGAAACCAATAACCTGGAAGCACATCATGCATTACATAAAATTATGTACACCAAGAGGACTTCGCTCGATCTGTTAATAAGAAAATTTTGTAGATAAATATAAAATTTAATCTATATGTCGTTACGTTGATAACAGTACACACAATTTTGGTGAAAGTTAAAGTATGTTTTATTGAAATAATTACGACAGAAATTACAAAGCGACTATTTCTTTTCGGACGCACATTATGTTATTTCTAATATTAATATCACCGCACACACAGACCGGACACATACCACCTGAAGCACACTACAAAACGTAGTTGGTAAGTTAGTTTGTTTTGAAAACCATGTGTTCATAGGCCATGTGTGCAGAATTTGAGAAAGGAAAATTTGAATTTAATGTTCATAAGAGAAGAGAATGAGTGCAGCACCATATATAGAAAAGTATCAACTCAGTTTGATCTATCAGAGTCTAGCGTCATATATCTCAGTATATTAGTTCAGTTTGAGCAACCTAAGATTTAGCGCCAACGAACTAATATTATGTTTTGCGGCCGAAGCTTTTAGTGATTTTTGTCATTTATGTAGGTGATACAGTCACGAAAATACTTCCACTTCCGCATCCGGCCTCTAAATCTCATAGTTTTACAAAAATAAAAATAAATACAGAACCCTATACCTCCTAGAATGTTGGTGTCGTCCTTCCTGAACTTTTTCCCGGTCTACGACTGCTCACTTCATCCTATATTTACTGCCTTAAACTGCCATACATGGCGGTCGCAACACTTCTCTTTCTACTGCTTATGCAACAGAGCAACATTTACGTGTGTAAATGCTACTTCCTGTAGAACAAACTCCACCCGGCTGTATACTGTATGTTGCAAATGCTCCCCACTGTATCTGAGCTCTAGCACACATTCTCTATCACGATCTCTGGCCCTCAGCCCCAATGCCCATGGTTATTACAACGTCCCACACCGCTGTTTATCTTCAGTTCAGTGTGATATGGAAAAAAAATCAAGGAGAGAATATTTTTTAGTCTTTGTATAAAATTATACTAACATTAATTTGTTCAGTATTTTATTCCATTGACATTGGAGAAAAACTAGCTGTATATAGTAGAAATCAGATTGAATAAAACCTAATTAATTCCACTGCCATCTAACCTTAGTAAATTGCATACTCTAGCAATCAGATTTGTATCAATTTTTTGTTCCACTCAAATCTAAGGATAGCCAACTGCATCGATAGTAGTTGAATTGGTCAAATTTATAGGATTTAATGCTACTTTGCTGCTGGTGTCCCTTGTTATATACATACAAAATAGTTGACCCGATAGAAAACGTATACCTGCCTCTGCAGCAAAAAGGGGTAGGGAGCTCGATTCTCCTCATGCATCTCCAATGCAACGCATGCTGATGAATTCCACTGTACGCATGCTGATTGAATAAATTGAGGAGGCAATCTCGAAGGTTGCCCGAGTAATCTGGTGTTGGAGCGGCCTTGATGACTAGATGAGGGAGGTCCGAGGTCAGCGGATCGAGGGGAAGCGCTTGTGGAGAAGAAACGGTGGTGGGAGGCAGGAGGGTAGGAGGCAAGGATTACCCAATCGTGTTCCTTCTTTTTTTTTGTTTCTATTTCGTTTTTTTATCATGTATAAAAAGGTGGAAAGAGAGGAGTCTGTCCCCTGCACGTGAGTAGGTGCATCCCCGCTGGTCTCTATTCCTTGTTTTTATCACGTAAGGAGGTGCAAATACTGGAGTTTGTCTCCCGCACGTGAGGAGCCACATAGGGCATTATCTGACGGACATTGACATATCATTAGTAAATCTAATGGTCAAAATTTTCTAACCACCAGGATTAACGTGGAACCTCGTTTGGTGCCTCCAATTAGTAAATATATATATAAGATATAAGATATGTATATAACCTGAAAGTTTGCAGTCGTCGGCTTCAGCCCCCACGCATATAATGCGGGGGTGTTCGCAAAAAATGCGTATTTACACTTGATCCAGCGTCTTGATCCATTAAGGAGGTGGTAACGCAACGAACAAGGCAATCAGACTATATTGCTTTAACACTTTCACTTAGCCATTGGAGTTTGACGGTGGGACTACTATATAGCCCCTGGTACCTCCGCGCCCGTCCGAATACGGGGCGCGTACGTACATGACCGGGAAACGGCCCTTCGTTAATGCGGAGGAATCCCGAAGATTCCACTAAGTCATCGAGTGGTTGACCAGTCTCGCGCTTTATCATGACAGTCAGTTTTCGGCTTTCTCTACTAAGGTGCTCATCCGGATAAATCAGGGCACAATCACAGTAGTTCTCTCGGTGCCATCTTAGCCGATAGAGCGAAACGTAAGCTAGCAAAACACGGGAGCCGGGCAAACCCAACATTTGATCAAAGACATGATTCAGAGCTGATGGATATAAGGCCAAACTCGCGACGCCGAACACTCCCTAAGGTATTCGGTCTTTATAACATATGCCGGGCTGATGCCCTTGATAATGAACCCGAGTGTCCAGGTACATGCAATGCTCTGACGTGGCGAAATGCCAATAACGTCGGCATCCTTCTCGGTTATACTAAGTATCTAGAGGATGTGAACAACTAGAGACAGTAAAAAAGGTTTACGCAGGGTCTTAATCTAAAAAGAAACCTTTGAGCGGGTCCCTGCTGCACGTCCGCGCCTGTGTCTCCGTTGTGCCGTATCATAGACTGGTGTGGTGCGTTTGTCATCTATAAAAGAGAAGAACTTAAGTGAAAGTTGTCGTGCCAAAAAATTGGTTATTCTCAATAAACCATTAAAATTCAAGATAAGTCAAGTTGAGCCAAACTAGCCCTGATTACACGCAGGAAGCCCCTGGTGCCGTCTATGGGGGTATAACCATCAAACCAATCTCGGGTTTATCTAAGCTATTATAGCTAGTAATGCGCCGGACTCGTCTAGCCGTGTCCGCGGTCTTGACGACCGATCCCTTATTCTGGTTGGAGGGGCCATTTAGTGTTTGCACACTCTTCCGCTTGTAAGGAACGTTCAATGTTTCCGCTAATGGTGATGATGCCACGTGGACCGGGCATCTTAAGCTTGAGAGAAGCGTAATGCTGTACTGCATTAAAACGAGCAAAATCCGCTCTTCCGAGTAGTGCTTGATACCCACTTCGGAATGGGGTGATGTCAAAGGTTAACTTTTCGCTTCGGAAGTTGTCGGGAGAACCGAATACAACCTCTAGTAATAGAGAGCACGTGCAGCGGGCCTCTGGGCCTGGTATTACTCCCTTGAAGGTAGTATTACCGTGGATAATTTTTGTCGGGTCTATCCCCATTTTGCGGACTGTGTCCTAATATATCAGATTTAGACTACTATCGCCATCCATAAGGACTCATGTGAGATGATATCCATTTATTATTGGGTCTAACACCAAGGCAGCCAATCCTTCGTGCCGGATACTTGTCGGGTGATCCCTGCGATCAAAAGTGATCGGGTAGGCCAACCAGGGGTTGAACTTAGGGGTGACGGGCTCTACGCGCGTGTGTCTCGGAGTGCATGTTTGCTTATCCTCTTCGTCATGTGGATCATGTTTACTGTTTTAACCTCTGGTGGGAATTTTTTCTGTCCCCCGGTGCTTTGCTGGCAAGGTTCATCCTCGTCTTCGCTTGGTGTCTCCCTCCCCTTGTGTTCGGCGTTTAGCTTACCGGCCTGCTTGAAGACCCAGCATTCTCTGTGGGTATGATTTGCAGGTTTATCGGGGGTGCCTTGAATCTAACATAGTTTGTCTAGAATCTTGTTTAGGCTGGACGGTCCATCTCTGTTGCCTTTGAAAGGCTTTTTCCGTTGACCCGGTTGAGAGCCCATGAATCCGGCGTTTACCGCCGTGCTATCTGGGTTGTCTTCTTTATTTTGACGCTTGCTTTTACTGTGTCGTGGTTTTCCATTGCCGTCCCTGACTTCGGATGTGCCTGGGTCGCTGGTGCTACTACGGGCTAGCCAGCTATCTTCACCCGCGCAAAAGCGGGTCATGAGGCTTGTCAGGGCTGCCATTGTTCTTGGTGTTTCTTGACCGAGATGTCTGGCGAGCCATTCGTCTTGGACGCTGTGCTTGAAAGCTGCTAAGGCTTCTGCGTCCGGGCAGTCGATGATTTGGTTCTTCTTAATGAGAAACCCATTCCAAAGCTTTCGGGCTGACTCTCCGGGCTGTTGTATTATATGACTTAAATCGTCTGCATCCGGAGGTCGGACATAGGTCCCTTGAAAATTAGCCCGGAAAGCATCCTCGAGCTCCTCCCAACTTCCAATTGAGTTTCCGGGGAGGCTTTTCAGCCAGTGCCGAGCTGGTCCTTTAAGCTTGAGGGGTGAGGGAGTCCTGGATTAGGGGATGTCCGGGTAGCCGGACTATACCTTCAGCCGGACTCCTGGACTATGAAGATACAAGATTAAAGACTTCGTCCCGTGTCCGGATGGGACTTTCCTTGGCGTGGAAGGCAAGCTTGGCGATACGGATGTTCAGATCTCCTACCATTGTAACCAACTTTGTGTAACCCTAACCCTCTCCGGTGTCTATATAAACCGGAGGGTTTTAGTCCGTAGGATAACTCCAACATACAACAATCATACCATAGGCTAGCTTCTAGCGTTTAGCCTCCTTGATCTCGTGGTAGATCTACTCTTGTACTACACATATCATTAATATTAATCAAGCAGGACGTAGGGTTTTACCTCCATCAAGAAGGCCCGAACCTGGGTAAAACTTTGTGTCCCTTGTCTCCTGTTACCATCCGCCTAGACGCACAGTTCGGGACCCCCTACCCGAGATCCGCCGGTTTTGACACCGACATTGGTGCTTTCATTGAGAGTTCCTCTGTGTCGTCACTTTTAGGTCTGATGGCTCCTTTGATCATCAACAACGATACGGTCCAGGGTGAGACTTTTCTCCCCGGACAGATCTTCACCTTCGGCGGCTTCGCACTGCGGGCCAATTCGCTTGGCCACCTGGAGCAGATCGAAACCTAAGCCCCTGGCCATCAGGTCAGGTTTGGAAGTTTAAACTACATGGCCGACATCCGCGGGGACTTGATCTTCCTCGAGTTCAAGCCACAGCCAAGCGCGCCGCACTGTCTCGATGGGCATGATCTAGCTCTGCCACCAAACAGTGTCCTGGAGGCCGCACGCGCATTGGTTCCGACCCTTAATTCGGAGCCTACTGCGCCGATCGAGGATGAGTGGTTGGATGCCACCTCGGGGGCTGCAATCTCAAAGGCGATCTAGCCAAACACCAGCCCCGCACTCCGCATGGCATGTGACTCCGAGGAGCCGGACTCCTCTCCGGACTCCGAGCCCTCCGCGCGCCTGCCAATTGAATCCGATTGGGCGCCGATCATGGAGTTCACCACCGCAAACATCTTTCAGCACTCGCCCTTCGGCGACATCCTGAAGTCACTAAAGTCTCTCTCTTTATCAGGAGAGCCCTGGCCGGACTACGGTCAGCAAGGATGGGATACGGATGATGAAGAAATTCAAAACCCACCCACCACCCATTTGGTAGCCACCATCCATAATTTAAACGACGTGCTCAACTTCGACTCCGAAGACATCGACGGCATGGACGACGATGCAGGAGACGCAGATGAACCAACGCCTATAGGGCATTGGACAGCCACCTCATCTCATGATGTATACATGGTGGATACCCCTAAAGGAAGCGACAACGAGGAACACGGGGATGGAACGAGGAATCGATCTCTCGAAAAACAATCAAAGCATCAGCGTAAACGCCGCTCCAAGCCCCGCCTCGATACAAACCCAGCCGTAGAGCAGGATGAGCCGGTAGAGGACGAGCATGCTTTAGAGCAACCGTCCGAACAGGTCGACCCGGATAAAGAAACCGAACAACCCTCCCCCGGCGAAAATGGCATTCCGGACGACCTTACGCCGGATAAGCCCACGGAGCAGAAGAACCTCCACAAGAGGCTCGTTGCAACCGCACGCAGCCTGAAAAAGCAGAAGCGGAAGCTAAAAACTGCGGAAGATGCACTCAGGATCAGATGGAGTAAAGTACTCAATACCGCAGACAAATACGGCAGCAGTCGCCACACTAAAAGCTATCTGAAGCGAAAGCTACTGCCCAAATTCGACGAAGAGGCCTTAGAGCCCTCGCATTCAAAAAATAAGAAAGCCACCCGGTCGGATAGACGACCCCATGGCCAGCATAAAGCGGCAAGCGGCGCCGCACTTAAGCCGGCATGCGACCCACTCAAGGATTCACATCAAAAAGATGGCCCAGCCAGGTCCATTTATGGGCCAAGAAAGCAAGCTCTCGTAAGCAATGCAATAAAGCCAGTATCCGAATCCGGCACACCCAAATACAGGGGCGCCGCACACCCCCTATGTTTCACTGATGAGGTCTTGGATTATGAATTTCCAGTGGGATTCAAACCCGTAAACATAGAGGCATATGACGGAACAACAGACCCTGGAGTCTGGATCGAGGACTATATCCTCCACATACATATGGCTAGAGGAGATGACCTCCATGCCATCAAATACTTACCCCTCAAGCTTAAAGGGCCAGCCCGACATTGGCTTAAAAGCCTTCCCGAAAACACAATTGGAAGTTGGGAAGAGCTCGAGGACGCTTTCTGAGCAAATTTTCAAGGGACCTATGTCCGCCCTCCGGATGCAGACGATCTCAGTCACATAACCCAACAGCCCGGAGAGTCAGCTCGGCAGTTCTGGAATAGATTTCTTACTAAGAAGAATCAGATAGTCGACTGTCCGGACGCCGAAGCCCTAGCAGCTTTTAGGCACAACGTTCGAGACGAATGGCTCGCCAGACACCTCGGCCAAGAAAAGCCAAGAACAATGGCTGCATTAACAAGCCTCATGACCCTCTTTTGCGTAGGAGAGGACAGCTGGTTGGCAAGATGTAGCTCCAGCGACCCAAGTACATCCGAAACTAGGGATGGAAACGGAAAACCGCGATGCAACAAGGATCGTCGCCGGACTAAGGAAAACAGTCCGAAGAGCACGACAGTCAACGCCGGATTCAAAAGCTCACGGCAGAATCAGAAAAAGCCGCCCCTCCAGGATAACAGAGATGAACTATCCAACCTAAATAAAATCTTGGACAGGATATGTCAAATACATAGTACTCCCGGGAAGCCTGCTTACCATATCCATAGAGATTGTTGGGTTTTCAAACAATCTGGCAGACTCAACGCCGAACACAAGGGGCTCGACACACCAAGCGAAGACGATGACGAACCCCAAAAGCAAAGCACCAGGAAACAAAAGAATTTTCCACAAGAAGTAAAAATAGTAAACTTACTTCACATAACAAAACGTGCGGCGCCCATAAAGGTACGCACCATACGGCCTATCCCAAAGGAGTCTCGCCACTGGTTGTCAAAACCAATCATCTTCGACCATTTGGATTATTCTAGGAGTATCAGGAACGCAGGCTGGACTGCCTTGGTACTCGATCCAATAATTGACGGACTCCAGTTTACAAATGTCTTGATGGACGGCGGTAGTGGACTAAACCTGATATATCAGGACACAATCCGCCACATGGGGATAGACCCAACAAGAATTCGCCACAGCAAAACCTCCTTTCAAGGGGTAATGCCCGGCCCGGACACCCATTGCATGGGTTTTCTCCGGCTCGAAGTTATATTCGGCTCTAACGATAACTTCCGCTGCGAAAAGCTGACTTTCCACATCGTCCCATTCTCAAGTCGCTATCAAGCACTGCTGGGACGCGAAGCTTTCGCCCTCTTTAACGCAATACCGCATTATGCATCTCTTACGCTTAAGATGCCTGGTCCACGAGGCATCATCTCTTTGAAGGGGAAGCACTGAGTGCACCTCTCCCGAGCGGAGGATTGTGCGGCCGCTTTAACAGCCCCACAATAAAATGGCTTCACCAGCCAAAACATCTGAACAGGTCATTAAAACCACGGACACGGATAGACGAGTCCGGCACAAAAATATCATTGATAAAGGCTTAATAAGAGTGCACCCCTGCCCTAGGGGCTCCAAACCTGTAAACTAAGAGCCAATCAAGCTCAATTTTACCCATCTCAATTTCTATTTTGTCTATTTTATATAACCTCTGTTCGGCACGACTTCTTTTCAACTAAGTTCCTCTCTTTTACAGATGAACATCGTGCGGCGCCCGTCCAGGATACGGCACAACGGAGACACAGGCGCAGACGTGCAATAGGGACCCGTTCCAAGGATTCTTTTCAGATTAAGACCCTGCGTAAACCTTTTTTACTGTCTCTTGTTGATATACATCCCCTGGTTTTATCCGATATAACCAAGGAGGAGGCTAGCATCTTGGCATGTGGCCACGTCAGAACTTTTGCGCGTACCTAGACACTAGGGGCTTTTAACAAAGGGCGTTGTCTTGCCCGCACTCATAAAGACCGAATGCCTTAGGGAGTGTTCGACGTCGTGAGTTTTGGCCTTATATGCATCAGCTCCGAATCATGTCTTTGGTCAAATGTTGGGTTGCCCGGCTCCTGTGTTCGGCTGCCTTATGTTCCGCTCTATCGGCTAAGGTAGCACCAGGAGAACTACTGCGATTGTGCCCCGGTTCGGCCAGGCGAGCACCTCAGTAGAGAAAGCCGAAAACTGACTGTCATGATATAGCGCGAGACTGGTCATCCACTCGATGACTTACCGGAATCTATAGGATTCCTCCGCTTTAACGAAGGGTCGTTTCCCGGCTAGGCACATACGCGCCCCGAATTCGGGCGAGCGCAATCGCCACCAGGGGCTATCTAAGTAGCCTCACCATCAAGCTCCTATGGCTAAGTGAAACTGATAAAGCATTATAGTCTGATTGCCTAGTTCGCTGCGCTATCACCTCCTTTGTAGGACCAAGACATTGGATTAAGTGTGAAAAAGCGCCTTCTGCGAACACCCCCGCATTATTTGCGTGGGGGCTGAAGCCGACGACTGCCATCTTTCAGATTCTATATATTTTAAAATGGCCGCACATGAGGTGTTACAATACTTGCAGGCACAAGTATAAAAAGTTCCTATAATTTATCAAAAATATCGTTTTACAATCGCATAAGCTATTCGAATGTAGCATCTTTCGAGCACTGCGTCTATATTACACGAGCGCCCTGGAGAACTTCCTGAAAATAGTGCTCGGCAGGTACTCGGCTTCCGTCCGAATCTTTGGATGCAACAGCGGTGGTCTCCATTTCCGCCCAGTATGTCTTGAGACGGGCGAGAGCCATCCGCGCACCCTCTATGCATGCTGACCTCTTAATCGCATTGATGCGCGGTACCGCACCAAGGAATTGCTGCACCAAGCTGAAATAACTCTTCGTCTCTGATCTCTCCGGCCACAAATGACTCATGACGTACTTCATGGCGAGTCCGGACAACCTATTCAGCTCGGCCCATTCGGCCAGACGATCGGCCACAGATAGTGGACGCTCTGGATTGTGGAACTGCGACCAAAAGAGTTTCTCCACTTCGCAATCCTTTTGATCTCGAAAGTGTCCGGTCGCATCAGCAGCACTTGCCGCCAAATCCAGATAGGTGTACGCCGTACTCCACAGTCGGTCCAACGGAGCATGCTTAGGATCACAAAACCTCCTCCGCAGCATATAAGGCTTTCCAGCCATGATTTCTCCGGCCTGACGCAGCTCCTCCTTCGCAGCTCTCATCGCAGAGCGAGCATCCCCGGCATCGGCAACGGCCTTCTCCAAGTCCGTCTGTACCGCCTGGTCTTCTTTTTCAAGAAGCTTGCAACGGTCAGCAGCGCTCTTTAGCTTCACGGCCATTTCGGCCATCTCTTTCTTGCTTTGGCAGTGAGCAGCTTGTTCGGCTCTCAGCTCTTCAAGGGCCTTCTCGGTAGCAGCATTACTTTTTCTGGTTTGTTCCTTGGCTGGGGCAAGTTCCACCCGAAGACTCTCCACGGCGGCCGCACCATCTGCGTCAAGCATACATGATGTAATATATTGGCATAAAGCTCCTCTTACCGGGTGCTGCCCGAGGAATTACATACCTTGTGCCTCATCAAGCCACTTGTTGACAAGCGTGATGTCGGCATCTGCCACGTCAAGTTGCCGCTTTAGCTCGGCAAATCCATCAGTCCGGCCGGATTCCGGACACTTCGCCACCTACATACAAAGGTGACATTTTAGACCTAGGGTTATGATCCTCTGCGCGCCGTCACTTTTGACAACACACAGAGTCTCATGGGCTACTATCTACACAGAGCGCATCTTATTTATGCGCAACTGTCAAAAAGTGTACATTATTTCACGTACCTCAAAACCTGTCAGTAAACTTCTGACGGCCTCGTGCAATCCTCTTTTCGCGGACGAAATCCTTTCAATCACCGTGCCCATCAATGCACGATGCTCCGCTGAGATAGATGCTCGCCCTAGCAGAATCTTCAGTTCCCCCGACCGCGCACCGGATGGTGCCGGACTCGTCCTATGGCCTCCGTCGAAGGACGGACGCGGAGAACCTTGGGGGAACATATGGCTACCTTCCGCCCCTGCCGGATTCGGAGAAACCCTCCGTGAAGACACCTCAGGGTCGCCCGCCTCGCTAGGCAGTACAGCAGGGGGAGGCGTTCCGCTCTCCATCATCTCCGGAAGAAGATCCCCCGAAGACGAGATCTGCTGAGAAGGGCTGAGGTCCGAGCTACAAGGTAAAATTTCGGTTAATCTTCTCGGATGTAAAGCAAGGATTTCTCTCATCTCTCAAAAAGAAAATATTTCTCTAGTTACGGCTCGCTGGAGGGCTGATCCCCTTGAGGGCATAGTTCAGCCGAGGCACCCCCCGGCGTAGGACCCTCTGACGAGGATTGCCCCCCCCCCGCTTTGAGGCCATGGTCTCCGGGTGTTCAGAGGCGGTCCTCTTCTTCCCCTGAGGAAAGGAATTTCGGTTCCTTCCTTCCGAACAGCCTCCTTCGAGGAGGCCGTAGTTTCCTTGTCCCCTCCCTCACTTTTCTCCAAAGGCACAATCTTCAACATCCTGACTAGCACGGGATCCGGCCTGGACTCAGGGAGGGGAGCCGGACACCTGATCAGCTTTGCTTTCGCTATCCACTCCTGTTTAAAAGGACAACTTTTTTAGGGCCAAGTTTATGACAAATATACGGATAGCGAGTCCGGGCACAAGGCTACTTACTTGACTATCCGGGCGATTGCAGCTTAGACCTGCATCCTCGGTCAAATCCGGACACATTGCTTGTGATCCAAAGAACAGTTTATGCATCTCCATGGGCGTAGCGCCCATAATATGCTGGAGAGCTCGCGGTCCCTCCGGATTAAACTCCCACAGACGAAGGGAGCGACGTTTGTCGGGTAGGGTTCGGCGGATCAGCATGACTTGCGTCACTTTGCCCAAGCTGAGGTCTCTTTCTAAGAGATCCCTGATGCGACCCTGCAACAAGGGCACGTCCTTGGACGGCCCCCAGTCTAAGCCTTTATTGGCTCACGACCCTAGCTGCTGCGGGGGACCCGAGCGAAAGGCAGGCGGCGCCACCCACTTGGTGCCCCTGGGAACGGTGATATAGAACCACTCTCGTTGCCACAAGCCGAGCTCCTCTTGAAAAAGGCCCTCGGGCCATGGAGCATCAGCGTTCTTGCTTATAACAGCGCCTCCGCACTCTGCGTGCCGTCCCTCAATCATCTTCAGCTCCACTTTAAAGGTCTTGAGCCATAATCCGAAGTGAGGTGTGACTCGGAGGAATGCTTCACACACAACGATGAATGAGGAAATATGGAGGATGGACTCCGGAGCTAGGTCGTGAAATTCCAGCCCATAATAGAACATCAGCCCCCTCACGAAGGGATCCATTGGGAATCCTAACCCCCGAAGGAAGTGAGACGTGAATACCACGCTCTCACCAGGCTGAGGACTGGGAATGGCCTGCCCTTGAGCAGGCAACCTATGCGAAATTTCGCCGGTCAAGAACTTGGTTCTCTCAACTTTAGCACGTCCTCCTCCATGATGGAGGAAGGCATTCATCGGCCTTGAAGGTCGGAATCGGACATTGTCGAAGGTCCGAAGCGCCTGGAATCTGGAGCCAGGGTGTTGGAACTTGAGGCGACAGACGAACTCGTTTGAGATTAAAAAGGAGTAAAGCCTTGGTCTCTTTATAAGAGGTTGAATACCAAGGGCCCTCCCCGTAACCGTTTGGGACTCGCCTTTAATCGAGAAAACATGCTAACGGGCACGATTGGGTTACCCATGTCCGTATTGATGAGAATCCCGTAAATAAAGGGGACACGATCTCTGCTTTGACAAGACGTGCCAAGGAAACCGCCTCGCAAAACATGCTAAGGTGGGGAAGTAAAAACGATTTGAATAAAGGCTTGGCCGTAGTGTGATGTCACGCTACGGAATATGTCAGCAGATTAGATTTGTGTTAATATTATTCTCTCTATGGCAATATGTGGAAACTTATTTTGCAGAGCCGGACACTATCCTTAGCGTATACAATCTTTGATGAAGAACTTGGAGGAGGAACCCGCCTTGCAATGCCGAAGACAATCTGCGCGCCGGACTCGTCGTCATTGAAGCCTGGTTCAGGGGCTATTGAGGGAGTCCTGGATTAGGGGGTGTCCGGGTAGCCGGACTATACCTTCAGCCGGACTCCTGGACTATGAAGATACAAGATTGAAGACTTCGTCCCGTGTCCGGATGGGACTTTCCTTGGCGTGGAAGGCAAGCTTGGCGATACGGATGTTTAGATCTCCTACCATTGTAACCGACTTTGTGTAACCCTAACCATCTCCGGTGTCTATATAAACCGGAGGGTTTTAGTCCATAGGACAACTCCAACATACAACAATCATACCATAGGCTAGCTTCTAGGGTTTAGCCTCCTTGATCTCGTGGTAGATCTACTCTTGTACTACCCATATCATTAATATTAATCAAGAAGGACGTAGGGTTTTACCTCCATCAAGAGGGCCCGAACCTGGGTAAAACTTCGTGTCCCTTGTCTCCCGTTACCATCCGCCTAGACGCACAGTTCGGGACCCCCTACCCGAGATCCGCCGGTTTTGACACCGACAAGGGGCAAGTATTTGATGGCATGGAGATTGTCTCTGCCAGCCATACGGATATGGAGGATAAAGTCCTCAATCCAGACCCCGGGGTCTGTAGTCCCGTCAGACGCCTCTATGTTCACTGGTTTGAATCCTTGTGGAAATTCATGGTCCAGCACCTCGTCGGTGAAACATAGGGGGTGTGCGGCACCCCTGTATTTGGATGTATCATGGCATTCAGACGGTTGTAGTATTCGCTTTTGATTTTGTGCCGTAGCGTGCTTCCTAGATCCATAGATGGATCTGGTGATGCTGGATTTTTGGCGCAAGTCCTCACGTAAATCGTGTGTTGACTTATGTGTGGCCTTGTTAGCCGCTCTATCACGGCTGCAAGGTGGTTGATCCGAGCGGATGGCCATTTTATTTTTCGGCTGTGTGGGCTCTAAGGCCTCATCGTCGAATTCTTGCAATAGCTTGCGCTTTGGATAGCTCTTTGTGTGGTAACTACCACCATACTTTTCTTCATTGTCGAGCACTTTGTTCCATCTATTGTTGAGCGTATTCTGCGCGGCCTTAAGCCTTTGCTTCTACTTCTTCAGACTCCTCGCAGTGGCGGTAAGCCTTCTATGGAGGTTCTTTTGTTCCAAGTGCCTTTCGGGGACGATGTGTGCATCTTCGTCCGGACTGTTTTCCTCTCCGGAGGGAGGTTGATGAGCTTTATCCTCGGCGTCGCCCTGTTCGGACAGCGGATCTGTACTATGTTCACCGTTTGCTGGTTCATCCTGTTCTTCCGTTAGGTCAATGTGGTCGTCGTTTCCTCTAGAGTCGACTGGGGTGTTATTTTCTCTTTCGCTGTTATCGCTGTTTTTACTGAGGCGGGATTTGGAGCGGCGCCTATGCTGATGCTTTGTTTTCTTCTCGATGGAGCTGTTCTTCACTGCTTCCTTCCGTTCCTCGTCATTGTTTTCTTTGGGTGTATCCACCATGTATATGTCATGTGATGAAGTGGCTTTCCAGCGCCCTATGGGCGGTGGTTCCTGTTTGTCTCCTACATCGTCGTCCATACCATCGATGTCTTCGGAGTCGAAGTCAAGCATGTCGGTTAAATTGTCGACAGTGGCTACTAAGTGGGTGGTGGGCGGGCAGCGAATTTCTTCGTTGTCCGCATCCCATTCTAGTAGGACATAGTTCGGCCAAGGTTCTCCTGACAAGGAGAGAGACCTTAATGAATTCAGCGCGTCGCCGAAAGGCGAGTGCTGAAAGATATCCGCGGAGGTAAACTCCATGATCGGCGCCCAATCGGATTTGATAGGCACGGACGCAGGCGGCTCGGAGTCCATGGCCGGAGATGAATGCAGTTGTTCGGCAACACAACTCTCGTAAGGGGTGAAGTCAGTATCCGGCTCAATCGCTACTGAGAGTGCGGCCTCCATGGCGGGGTCTATCCACCCGTCCTCGAATGGTGCAATTTGCTCTGGATTGAGGGCCGGAGTAGTTGTAGGTGTGATCTCACGAACACTGTCCGACGGCAGAGCTAAATCATGCTCGTCGTGATCGGGCGGCGCACCTGACATGGGCTCGAATCTGTCGGAGATCAAATCTCCGCGGATGTCGGTAGTGTAGTTCAAATTTCTGAATGTGACCTGACGGCCAGGAGCGTAGCTTTCGATCTGCTCCAGATGGCCAAGCGAGTTAGCCCGCAGTGCGAAGCCGCTGAATACGAAGATCTGTCCGGGGAGGAAAACCTCACCCTGGACCGCATCGTTACCGATGATCGAAGGAGCCATCAAGCCTTACGGTGACGGCAAAGTGGAACTCTCAATGAAAGCACCAATGTCGGTGTCAAAACCGGCGGATCTCGGGTAGGGGGTCCCGAACTGTGCATCTAAGGTGGATGGTAACAGGAGGCGGGAGACACGATGTTTACCCAGGTTCGGGCCCTCTCGATGGAGGTAATACCCTACTTCCTGCTTGATTGATCTTGATGATATGAGTATTACAAGAGTTGATCTACCACGAGATCGTAGAGGATAAACCCTAGAAGCTAGCCTATGGTATGATTGTTGTTGTCCTACGGACTAAACCCTCTGGTTTATATAGACATCGGAGGAGGCTAGGGTTACACAGAGTCGATTACAAGGGAGGAGATCTACATATCCGTATTGCCAAGCTTTCCTTCCACGCCAAGTAGAGTCCCATCCGGACAAGGGACGAAGTCTTCAATCTTGTATGTTCATAGTCCAACAGTCCGGCCAAAGGATATAGTCCGGCTGTCCGGAGACCCCCTAATCCAGGACTCCCTCACTTGGAGCGTCTTGTATGATTTGAGTCTTTTCTTTTAGTTTACCACAATCATCCTTGTTGTACACACCTTTTGAGAGAGCCATACATGATTTGGAATTTGTTAGAATACTCTATGTGCTTCGCTTATATCTTTTGAGTTATATAGTTTTGCTCTAGTGCTTCACTTATTTCTTTTAGAGCACGGTGGTGGATTTGTTTTATAGAAACTATTGATCTCTCATGCTTCACTTAGATTATTTTGAGAGTCTTAAATAGCATGGTAATTTGCTTAAATAATCCTAATATTCTTGGTATTCAAGATTTGTAAAACTTTCTTATGAGTGTGTTGAATACTATGAGAAGTTTGATGCTTGATAATTGTTTTGAGATATGAAGATGGTGATATTAGAGTCATGCTAGTTGAGTAGTTGTGAATTTGAGAAATACTTGTGTTAAAGTTTGTGATTCCCGTAGCATGCACGTATGGTGAACCATTATGTGATGAAGTCGGAGCATGATTTATTTATTGATTGTCTTCCTTATGAGTGGCGGTCGGGGAAGAGCGATGGTCTTTTCCTACCAATCTATCCCCCTAGGAGCATGCGCGTAATACTTTGCTTTGATAACTTGTAGATTTTTGCAATAAGTATATGAGTTCTTTATGACTAATGTTGAGTCCATGGACTATACGCACTTTTCTTCCTTCCACCATTGCTAGCCTCTCTAATACAGCACACCTTTCACCGGTATCATACACCCACCATATACCTTCCTCAAAACACCCACCATACCTACGTATCCTGGCATTTCCATAGCCATTCTGAGATATATTGCCATGCAACTTTCCATCATTTCATTTATTATGGCATGCTCCATCATTGTCATATTGCTTAGCATGATCATGTAGTTGACATCGTATTTGTGGCAAAGCCACCATTCATAATTCTTTCATACATGTCACTTTTGATTCATTGTATATCCCGGTACACCGCCGGAGGCATTCATATAGAGTCATATTTTGTTCTAAGTATCGAGTTGTAATTGTTGAGTTGTAAGAAAATAAAAGTGTGATGATCTTCATTTTTAGAGCATTGTCCCAAGTGAGGAAAAGGATGATGGAGACTATGATTCCCCCACAAGTCGGGATGAGACTCCGGACGAAAAAAGAAGAAGAGAAAAGAGGCCATAAAAAAAGAGAAAAGGCCCAAAAAAAGAAAAAGAGAGAAGGGACAATGTTACTATCCTTTTACCACACTTGTGCTTCAAAGTAGCACCATGATCTTCATGATAGAGAGTCTCTCATTTTGTCACTTTCATATACTAGTGGGATTTTTTCATTATAGAACTTGGCTTGTATATTCCTATGATGGGCTTCCTCAAAATGCCCTAGGTCTTTGTGAGCAAGCGAGTTGGATGCACACCCACTTAGTTTCTTTTGTTGAGCTTTCATATGCTTATAGCTCTAGTGCATCCGTTGCATGGCAATCCCTACTCACTCACATTGATATCTATTGATGGGCATCTCCATAGCCCGTTGATACGCCTAGTTGATGTAAGACTATCTTCTCCCTTTTTTGTCTTCTCCACAACCACCATTCTATTCCACATATAGTGCTATATCCATGGCTCACGCTTATGTATTGCGTGAAGATTGAAAAAGTTTGAGAATGTCAAAAGTATGAAACAATTGCTTGGCTTGTCATCGGCGTTGTGCATGATTTAAATACTTTGTGTGGTGAAGATAGAGCATAGCCAGACTATATGATTTTGTAGGGATAACTTTCTTTGGCCATGTTATTTTGAGAAGACATGATTGCTTTGTTAGTATGCTTGAAGTATTATTATTTTTATGTCAATATTAAACTTTTGTCTTGAATCATTCGGATCTGAATATTCATACCACAATTAAGAAGAATTACATTGAAATTATGCCAAGTAGCACTCCGCATCAATAATTATCTTTTTTATCGTTTACCTACTCGAGGACGAGCAGGAATTAAGCTTGGGGATGCTTGATACGTCTCCAATGTATCTATAATTTTTTTGACCTTGAAGACTGCAGGGTTTACACCCCACAGCAATTTATTAGAACTTAGACAGAAAGTACAGCAAAGAGTTCCTCAAGAAAAGGAACTGAGCAGCAAAGGAAAGAAAATAAAAACTATACAAGCTAGTCTAAACATAGAGAGAAAGAGCTAACTAGAAGAAAGAAAAAAGATTACAAATGTTGGACCCCTCAAGGAGGCAGGAAATCAATCCATTTGATCAAAGCTTCCGTGTCTTGACTTGATTCTGTGGGCCAAGAGAGAAATGTATTGGAGAAAGCCATTCCTCCACTGCCTGAAGGTAGGTCTAATATACCTAAATACTTTGTCATTCCTGACTTTCCAAATATTCCACCAAGTAAGGAAGACCACCTCTGAGAAGAAAGGCTTATTAAAATCCTTCCTAGCATGATGTGCAATCTGCACCATATCTTGACTATTCATCCATGTAATTTGAATATAGTTCCACACTCTCATGCTGAAGTTGCACTAGAAAAATAAATGATTCCTGTCTTCAAGTGCTCCTGTGGGACAAAGTACACATTCAGGCCCATCATTAATCTTCCACTGTCTGCGCTGAATCATATCCTTGGTGTTTACTCTGTCCATAATGACAAGCCAAGCAAACATTTTAATTGTCATTGTACAACAAGATTTCCATATCAAGCTGAGAATAGGGTTGGAAGGAATTGGCTGATGAACAAAGTCATAGTACTTCTTTGCTGTAAACCCAGCTTTCTTCCCATGTTTCCATTCCCAGGAATCATTAGAAGCAACATCCAGGGAAATCCCAGTCAAAATTTCAGACAGTTGATTGAACTCCCTATAGGACAATTCAGATAAGGGCAAGGAGAACATACTCTGCAACTCACCAGTCTGCAACACTTCCATAACAGAGGAATTCTTTTGTAAGCAGAAAGAAAAAAGCCCGGGGAATCTGTCTTGGAGTGGGATGCATGAGTTATTAATTTCCCAAGAATCAGACCAGAAAAGCAAAGAATCTCCTCTTCCAACTGTGACTGAAGTAACAACCCTGAATTTATCCATTAGTTTACAGATGTCCCTCCACCAAAAGGAGCCACACAGAGTAGTGTCATGAGGAACTCCCTGATAATAGTAATTGTCCCAGATCAAATGAACCCAAGGCACATCTACTTTGTTATAGAACTTGTTGAGGAATTTCATTAACAAAGCTTCATTTTGTAAACCCCGGTTGAGTATGCCAAGCCCACCCTTAAGTTTGGGCCTACAGACCAAAGGCCAAGCAGCCAAAGAATTCCCCTTCTCCGGACCATATTTTCTCCATAAGAACTGTCTCCGAATTCTTTCCAGTTGTTTTAAAATCCCTTGTGGTATAGATAAACTACAAAGGAAAAGAATTGGCAATGAAGAGATAACAAAGTTTACCAACTGCAACCTGCTACCTTGGGGCAGAAACCATGAACTAGCAGTTAATATTCTTTCCATACAGTCAACAAGTGGAAGCAGATCCACAATTTTGGGCCTAGTTGTGCCCACAGGAAAACCCAAATATGTGAATGGCATAACCCCCAGCTGGCACCCAAACTGTGCAGCAAGAACATTGGCAACAGTGGCATCCACATTGATTGGGTACATTGATGATTTGTGGTAGTTAATCTTCAATCTAGTTGCCAGGGAGAAAGAGTTCAGAACAGATTTTAGCACCTCCAACTGAGCTGAGTCTGCAGTCACAAACAGCAGTGTGTCATCAGCATACTGAACCACTGGGTAGTCAGGGTCATGAGTTACCAGAGGCAGAGAAAGAAGACCTTTACTCAGATGATCATTAATCATAGTCTGCAACAGATCAGTAGCAATCACAAACAGCAAAGGTGAAATAGGATCACCTTGCTTTACCCCACACTTGCACTTGAAATGGTTTCCTGGTAACCTATTAAGTAAGATTGAGGAGGTAGCTGAGGACAACAACTGCTATATCCAGGAGATCCATTTGTTATCAAAACCCTTTGCCACCAAGATTTTTATAATTGCCTCATGTTGAATGGAATCAAAAGCTTTTTCGAAATCAAGCTTGAGTAACATGGTTGGCTTTTTTGATTGGTTGCACTGATGGATGTACTCAAAAGTCCATGCAATACAATCCTGAATGGTTCTTGACTTGATAAATCCATATTGATTCTTATGCACACATTTGGTTATTTCATCTTGGAATCTGTTAGCAGAAAGCTTAGTGAGGAATTTCAACCCCACACTTGTCAAAGAAATTGGCCTAAAATCTCCAGCATTTTTAGGTTACAACTTCTTAGGGACCAGAGTTATGAAGGCCTCACTGAGATTTTCCAGCTGAGCATTTCCAGCATGGAACTCATTGACCAGAGTAATGAAATCACCTGAAATGATGGGCCAACACTTCTTCATAAAAAGGCCATTAAATCCATCAGGTCCAGGAGCCTTGTCAGTTGGCAATTCCTTAATAACCTGCTCAATTTCTTTGACCTCAAAAGGCCTAGTGAGCACTTATAGCCTCTGCACCCTAGGGATAATAGAAAGGATGTCATTGCCCAGGAAAATTGGCTTCACAGTTCCCATTCTGCCCTTAAAATCTCCAGAAATTCCTTTGCAATTCTGTCATGGTCTGAAGAAACTGTTCCATCAGACAACTGAAGGGTGGCAATTGAGTTTTTTCTATATCTCTCAGTTGCCATGGCTTGGAAGAATTTTGAATTTTCCTCACCCACTTTGATATATCTAATAGTGCATCTCTTCTTCCAGTATAAAAACTGTAAGTGCAGAAGATGTTCATGGTGCATCTTCACCAGCTTTCTGAAATTGGATTCAGTTAAGAATAAAGGTCTGGAGTCTTCCAAATCATCTAGCCAAAGGATCACCTAGTTGCACTTCTTAATCAGAATTTTAATATGTGACAAACCCTTCTGCCACTTCTTAAGAGCAAACCTCAAAGACTTTAGTTTGTCCATTATAATTGCCGATTTGTGAGTTTTATGAGAATGTTTTTGCCAAACCTCTTGAACACACTCCATAAAACCAGGTTGATGGACCCAATAATTTTCAAATCTGAAGATGTGAGCTTTTGGTATGTTGGTGCATATTGAAACCACACATGGAACATGATCTGACGTAGTTTTGGCTAGAGGTGTGACTTGAGTATTTGGGTATTGACAGATCCAGCTGGCAGAGGTAAAAAACCAATCCAACTGTTTAAGGAGGGGAAATCCTGCATATTTAACCATGTGAATCTTCTCCCCTTTAGAGGCAGTTCAAGCAGACCCAAATGACCAATGACTTCATTGAATATAAAAATATCATTGACATCACCACCAGGAAGATTTCTATTATCCAAAGATCTTATGAAGTTAAAATCACCCAACAACATCCAATTCTGCTCAGGTTCCACATTAGGATTGTAAAGCCAACTAACAAACTCTTCCCTTAAGACACCTTGACAGGGTCCATAAACATTGACCAGGTATCATTGATCATCGTTATGCACAGACTTGAAATTAATCACAATCCCATAGGGTTTAACTTCAATTAAAGTACCTAAGAGGACATCTGAACGCCGCACAGTTAAAAGACCACCAGAAGCTCCCTTGAAGGAGATTCAATGAACTGATCAAAACCCACAGGACAAATATTTTTAATTATATTTCGAGGGCAATCCGAGAGCTTAGTCTCCTGCAAGCACACAACAGCACATTGACTTTCAGTTACTTTCTGCCTAACCGCACGCTGCCTGGTTTCAGAATTCAATCCCCGGACATTCCAACAAAGAATCTTCCAGATACGCATAGACATTTGATTCATAGAATAACATATAAAAGCATAGCAAAAACAGTATGACACCTAGTGCCACACAACCCAGGCCATAACAGACCAAAAGTGCCAAGTCTCGACCAAAGTGCATAAGTTCAGAGAGGACATAACATACAGCAAATTTAACAGGCTCGCTACACCTAAATAAAGCATTAGACATTAACATTTAAGCACTGCCAGAGGAGGAATCGTCCTTAGGATTAGCCATAAGCTTCTCCCGAGACAGCATCTTGGAATCAATTTCCAGCTCAGCTCCAATTGCCTGCAGCACCAAAAGTGGCGTCTTCGGAGGGACTTCTTTAGACTTGTCGTTGCCCACATCTTCAGTCCTGTCCATGCCGCCAGCAGCTTCCAAATTGGGCCAGGCCTTCTCTTCCATGGGCTTGGACCTAGGGCGTCTTTTAGCAGGCTGAAGTGAAAGTTGCTCAAAGACGGCAGGTTTGAAACCATCCAACTTTTCCGCGCTTCTCATACACCTTCTAATCGAAGTGTCCACCAAGGGAGCAGATATCTTCCTTCTACCATGCTGGTTTTTCTGTCGATTCTTGGTCTCCGTGGCGAAAACCACAAGAGAGGAAATCTCCTCCAGGCCACTAAGGCCCACAGCCCCAGATCCAGAATCAGAAGCTATCAAAGTTTTAGGAATCAGCCCTTCAGACACAGCAGCTGCAGAAAGCCCCTCGCTTGACTTAGAAGACATATCAATAGACAAATCACCAAACAAGGATCGAGCAACTGGGCGCTTAGTGACAGTTGAAGCACTGCAAGGCAAAGTACAGGGCAAGCTAGGGACCAAGAAAGACAACCGCTAAGAATCATCAAACGCAATTGAACACTTGCGCTTGGAATAGGTGACTGTCCCCAGGGGCTTGAAGAAAATGGACCTGGGCACCTCTTTCACTGAAAAATCAAACATCAAATTCTCAAAAGAATGATTCCAAAGCATTTCAGGTGGAAGAGGGGGTCCAGCCACAATCCGAGCCATCCCAATGAAGATCTGATGGTGCTCAATCACTTGCAGTTGATAGGGGACAATAGCCAATGGATTTTCCACAACAACTGCAGGTTCATCTTGAAGCTGAGCAATCTATCCAATCACTGGTGGATGTTGCGGCTCATCGACCTGAAGGAGCTGCTCAACAGACTCGGATCCCTCAGGTTGATCAATGATAATGGAGACTTGATCTTGTTCTGGCACGGCAGGCTGCGGGGGCTGGTTATTGTCCTCACCATTATCTCCCCAGTGAGCATTGCCCCAGCTAGCATCCACAGGGTTATCGGGGGGGGGGGAGGTGCAAGAGGCGCATCATTCCATCCGAGCATTGGTAGGGCAGGAGAACAAATGGTATATTATCAGGAACAAGGTGACCAAGCATTGGATGAGGATTACCATCCAATGGCATCGGATCCTCATCATTGGGCATCTGATCAGCAAAGTCTGCCCCAAGAACATAACATGCAGCCGTCCAAGAAACTTGAGCACCCCCCCATTCAGCATAATCCCCAAAAACAACCTTGGCACCAGAGGCGTATCAGGAAAGCTAGTCTCCACCACAGTACGGACCAGGTACGGATCTTCACTATCTATAATTTTTGATTGCTCCATGCTATATTATCTACTGTTTTGGACATTATTGGGCTTTATTATCCACTTTATATTATTTTTGGGACTAACCTATTAACCGGAGGCACAGCCCAGAATAGCTGTTTTTTGCCTATTTCGGAGTTTCACAGAAAAGGAATATCAAATGGAGTCCAAACGGAATGAAACCTTCAGGAACGTGATTTTTAGGAAGATTATGATCCAGGAGACTTGGACCCTGCGTCAAGAAACAAAAGAGGAAGCCACGAGGTAGGGGGGCGCGCCCTCCACCCTCATGGGCCCCCTGTTTCTCCACTGACGTACTCCTTCCTCCTATATATACCTACGTACCCCCAAACGGTCAGATACGGAGCCAAAAACCTAATTCCACCGCCGCAACCTTCTGTACCCACGAGATCCCATCTTGGGTCCTGTTTGGGAGCTCCGCTGGAGGGGGCATCCATCACGGAGGGCTTCTACATCAACACCATAGCCTCTCCGATGAAGTGTGAGTAGTTTACCTCAGACCTTTGGGTCCATAGTTAGTAGCTAGATGGCTTCTTCTCTCTTTTTGGATCTCAATACAATGTTCTCCCCCTCTCTCGTGGAGATCTATTCGATGTAATCTTCTTTTTGCGGTGTGTTTGTTGAGACCGATGAATTGTGGGTTTATGATCAAGATTATCTATGAACAATATTTGAATCTTCTTTGAATTCTTTTATGTATGATTGGTTATCTTTGCAAGTCTCTTCGAATTATCAGTTTGGTTTGGCCTACTAGATTGATCTTTCTTGCAATGGGAGAAGTGCTTAGCTTTGGGTTCAATCTTGCGGTGTCCTTTCCCAGTGACAGTAGGGGCAGCAAGGCACGTATTGTATTGTTGCCATCGAGGATAACAAGATGGGGTTTTTATCATATTGCATGAATCTATCCCTCTACATCATGTCATCTTGCTTAAGGCATTACTCTGTTTTCATGAACTTAATACTCTAGATGCATGCTGGATAGCGGTCGATGAGTGGAGTAATAGTAGTAGATGCAAGCATGAGTCGGTCTACTTGTCTCGGACGTGATGCCTATTTACATGATCATACCTAGATATTCTCATAACTATGCTCAATTCTGTCAATTGCTCAACAGTAATTCGTTTACCCACCGTAAAATACTTATGCTCTTGAGAGAAGACACTAGTGAAACCTATGGCCCCCGGGTCTATCTTCATCATATTAATCTTCCAACAATTAGTTATTTCCTTTGCTTTTTTACTTTGCTTTTATTTTACTTTGCATCTTTATCACAAAAATACCAAAAATATTATCCTATCATATCTATCAGATCTCACTCTCGTAAGTGACCGTGAAGGGATTGACAACACCTTATCGTGTTGGTTGCGAGGAGTTATTTGTTTTGTGTAGGTACGAGGGGCTCGCACGTAGCCTCCTACTAGATTGATACCTTGGTTCTCAAAAACTGAGGGAAATACTTACGCTACTTTGCTACATCACCCTTTCCTCTTCAAGGAAATCTAAGGCAGTGCTCATGAGGTAGCAAGAAGGATTTCTTCACAACACAAAACTTGAAAACTTCACAACACAGAACTCAACAGAAATCTCGTGAGCTCCGTTAGCGAAAGAAAACAAAAGACCACTTCAAGGTACTATAATGAACTTATTATTTATTTATATTGGTGTTAAATCTGCTGTATTCCAACTTCTTTATGGTTTATAAACTATTTTACTAGCCATAGATTCATCAAAATAAGCAAACAACACACGAAAAACAGAATCTGTCAAAAACAGAACAGTCTGCAGTAATCTGTAACTAACGCAAACTTCTGGAACTCCAAAAAATCAGCCAAAATAGGACGACCTAGGAAATTTGTTTATTGATCAGCAGCAATTGGAATCACTATTTTATCACGTACTGGTGGTTTTTAACAATTATTTTCGTGAACAGAAAGTTTCTGGAAATTTCTGCAAGATCAAATAACTATCATCCAAGAAGATCCTATAGGTTTAAATTGGCACAAACACTAACTAAAACACAAAACACATCTAACCAGAGGCTATATCAAATATTTATTCCTAAACAGAAGCAAAAAGCAAAAAACTAAAAATAAAATTGGGTTGCCTCCCAACAAGCGCTATCGTTTAACGCCCCTAACTAGGCATAAAAGCAAGGATAGATCTAGGTATTGCCATAATAGTTGTATGGCAAGTCATGAAAACTTTTCTCATATTCTCTACGTTCAGCAACAGGTTTTCTTTGAGGCAAGCAAAAATAATCAAAAGGGCTAAATTTAATGGGACAAAAGTCCCCAAGATCAATCTTGGGAGGTATGGGTTCCTCCCTAGGCCCTTTGTATTGCACAACCAATTCATCATTAAGAGCATTCTTTTGGCAAAAAGTCACAAGCCTTTGTTCAAGAGGAAAACCTAATCCATTATTCTGAATAGCAAAATCAGCATTAAGCTCGGAAATTCTATCAACTAGAACATCGGCGGGAACCTTTTTCCTAAGATTTTCGTTATTAGCAATATGATCCAAAGATTGTAAACGCATCATGTCTTCTTGATTAAAAAGGATAGCTTCAATGGGAGGATGACTAGCATCCACCCTATAATGCGCAAAGATAGTGGCGGCACGCTTAATAGAAGAATGCTCAATATTAGAGGATTCTAGGAAAATTCTTTGTATGCAAGGATGCATGTGCATAAATTGCCTTTCAAGTTCAACTATAAGCATGGCAATAGCGTCAGCAAGACTACTGGTTCTATGGAGAATAGAACCGCCCATCGAAGGCAAAGCACCGGCACAAGTAAAGAAATCTTGAATAACTCCTTTTCCAATAATATTACCACTACCAATTCGAAATCTTTTTGTATGCAAGGTAAGGGGTTCTTCAGCAGGAGCACCAGAATTTTCTATGATATTATTATTGTCCATATCGGCAATAATTTCCCCAATTTCAGACATAACGATAGAGAGAGCGAAGGGCAAAAAGAAGAAGGCGAATGAAAAAGAGAGGGCGAATAAAACGGCAAGGGTGAAGTGGGGAAGAGGAAAACGAGAGGCAAATGGCATATAATGTAACGCGGGAGATAAGGGATTGTGATGGGTACTTGGTATGTTGACTTTTGCGTAGACCTCCCTGGCAACGGTGGCAGAAATCCTTCTTGCTACCTCTTGAGCACTGCGTTGGTTTTCCCTTGAAGAGGAAAGGGTGATGCAGCAAAGTAGCATAAGTATTTCCCTCAGTTTTTGAGAACCAAGGTATCAATCCAGTAGGAGGCTATGCGCGAGTCCCTCGCACCTGCACAATACAAATAAATCCTCGCAACCAATGCGATAAGGGGTTGTCAATCCCTTCATGGTCACTTACGAGAGTGAGATCTGATAGATATGATAGGATAATATTTTCGGTATTTTTATGATAAAAATGCAAAGTAAAATAAAAGCAAAGGAAATAAATAAGTGTTGGAAGTTAATATGATGAAGATAGACCCGGGGGCCATAGGTTTCACTAGTGGCTTCTCTCAAAATCATAAGTATTTTACGGTGGGTGAACGAATTACTGTTGAGCAATTGACAGAATTGAGCATAGTTATGAGAATATCTAGGTATGATCATGTATATAGGCATCACGTCCGAGACAAGTAGACCGACTCCTGCCTGCATCTACTACTACTACTCCACTCAGCGACCGCTGCATGCATCTAGAGTATTAAGTTCATGAAAACAGAGTAACGCCTTAAGCAAGATAACATCATGTAGAGGGATAAATTCATGCAATATGATAAAAAACCCATCGTGTTATCCTCGACTGCAACAATACAATACGTGCCTTGCTGCCCCTACTGTCACTGGGAAAGGACACCGCAAGATTGAACACAAAGCTAAGCACTTATTCCATTGCAAGAAAGATCAATCTAGTAGGCCAAACCAAACTGATAACTCGAAGATACTTGCAAAGATAACCAATCATACATAAAAGAATTCAGAGAAGATTCAAATATTGTTCATAGATAATCTTGATCATAAACCCACAATTCATCGGTGTCAACAAACACACTGCAAAAAGAAGATTACATCGAATAGATCTCCACGAGAGAGGGGGGAGAACATTGTATTGAGATACAAAAAGAGAGAAGAAGCCATCTAGCTACTAACTATGGATCCGAAGGTCTGAGGTAAACTACTCACACTTCATCGGAGAGGCTATGGTGTTGATGTAGAAGCCCTCCGTGATGGATGCCCCCTCCGGTGGAGCTCCGGAACAGGCCCTAAGATGGGATCTCGTGGGTACAGAAGGTTGCGGCGGTGGAATTAGGTTTTTGGCTCCGTATCTGATCGTTTGGGGGTATGTAGGTATATATAAGAGGAAGGAGTGTGTCGGTGGAGCAACATGGGGCGCACGAGGGTGGAGGGCACGCCCCCTACCTCGTGGCCTCCTGGAATCTTATCTTACATAGGGTCCAAGTCTCCTGGATCATGTTCGTTCCAAAAATCACGCTCCCGAAGGTTTCTTTCCATTTGGACTCCGTTTGATATTCTTTTTCTGCGAAACTCTGAAATAGGCAAAAAACAACAATTCTGGGCTGGGCCTCCGGTTAATAGGTTAGTCCCAAAAATAATATAAAAGTGGATAATAAAGCCCAATATTGTCCAAAAAGTAAATAATATAGCATGGAGCAATAAAAAATTATAGATACGTTGGAGACGTATCAGCCACTCCGACCATCTCCCTCTCAGGGCTAGGTCTTGGGTGGCCCCGTGTATACCAAAGACACCGACGGCCACCGTCGTGGCAAAACGGTCCCAAACGGGGACAAGGTACCATAAAAACAAAAACGAGCACATAAGGTTATGTCTGCCTACCGTGCCAGGGTAGGCATGCCCATAACCTTCCCTCGCGGGAGGCACCGGTGAAAGCCACAACAAAGGACCGAATCAAGACCTTCCCATTAGGTAAATGTGGTCGCACTGAATTAAAACCCGATTCAGTGGCACCATGATGTGATCAACATCATATTCAAGTTGAACTTAATCAGGTTTAACTTTGATAAAAACTTTTTATTACTAACATGGCATAATACCGGAAATCATGTAACTACTCGACATGCAAAACAAACAACTCATGTTCATGGATCAAACTTAACCACACAACTATCTTGAAACACTAAGGATCAACCTTTCTGGTTATACCTCATTTTTACCAACACGCAACATTTTTATTAGTTCTTTATTTAAATGAAAGTATCACTAAGTGAAAATTTCTACCATTAATTTCCATAGCAATATGCATAGTGCAAAATCTTACCCTACTTAACCAAACAAGTTCATTGCATGCAATCAATAACTAAAACAAGCATTTCTAACAGAATAAAGTAACTAACAATTTACCAAAATTATTTACCAAATTTTAAATGCAAATAAGAACTCATATTCAAGTAGAAAATCATAGATATTGAAATAAGACCATCCAAATGTTGGTGTGGCTTGCCTTAGTGTAGAGGAGGATCACACCCCTCTTGGTTTCCTTCAAGACAAGCTTCTTCTTCCGAAAAATAATTTAAAACCACAAAAATAAATGTCAAAACACATTCTGAAAATCACCAGAAATTCTACACAGCAAGGAAAAATCCACCTTTTGGTGTGCTGTTAGAGCTTTCTGCAACAAAGACAATGCAAAAAGAATCAAATCATTTGGACTTATGGTTTAGAAATGGTGGCTGGTCAAAGTTTAGTCAAATTTCTGAATTAAAATTTGAATAAATAGAAAATGCTGGGGGTGACGTCGAAGACGTAAAACGGGAGTGCGCCTCCACTCGTACCGCTTCGGGCACGAGTGGTGAGGCTGACACTGGGCCCCGCCCGTCAGGAGAGGGAGAGGGGGATCGAGATCAGAGGAAGGGCGGCATTCGCCGGAGCTCACGCCGGCAACGAGGGGGTTTGGGGCTAGGCTAGAGGGATAGATTGGAAGCGGGGCTCCCGACACACCTGCCCGTACCCGTGGCTTGGCGAGAGGTGGACGGAGCAGCTCGGGGTTGAGCTCGCAAGCTTCGGTGGCGGACGGGGTTCGCCGGAGAGGTTGAAGACGACGGCTAGAGGCAGCTCCGAGGGCTTGGCGGTTGAGGGAGTCCTGGATTAGGGGGTCCACGGACATCCGGACTATATACTTTGGCCGGACTGTTGGACTCTGAAGATACAAGATTGAAGACCTCGTCCCGTGTCCGGGTGGGACTCTCCTTTGCGTGGAAGGAAAGCTTGCCAATTCGGATATGTAGATCTCCTCCCTTGTAACTGACTCTGTGTAACCCTAGCCCCCTCCGGTGTCTATATAAACCGGAGGGTTTAGTCTGAAGGACAACAACAATCATAATCATAGGCTAGCCTCTAGGGTTTAGCTTCTACGATCTCGTGGTAGATCAACTCTTGTAATACTCATATCATCAAGATCGATCATGCATGAAGTAGGGTATTACCTCCATCAAGAGGGCCCGAACCTGGGTAAACATTGTGTCCCCCGCCTCCTGTTACCATCTGCCTTAGACGCACAGTTCGGGACCCCCTACCCGAGATCTGCCGGTTTTAACACTGACATTGGTGCTTTCATTCAGAGTTCCACTATGCCGCACGATAAGGCTCGATGGCTCGTCTTGTTGTCAAGGACAACATTACCTCTGGGGGAGCCCTGGCTGTAGGCCAAACTCTTCGACTAGGCGGCTTCATCATGACCGCCCGTTCGGCCGTCGCACCGACACTACTAGAAAAAGGGCTATAGATGGGATTGACACTAATGGCGCACCAGACAAGCGGTGCGCCATTAGTATATACTAATGGCGCACCACCTTCTGATACGCCATTAGAGTTGAAACTACTAATGGCGCACCTGGCCCAGGGTGCGCCATTAGTATCAATTTTTTTTAACTATTGCGCCCGTCCAAACATACTAATGGCGCATCCAGACACAGTGCGCCATTACTAGTTGTAACTAGTAATGGCGCACCTGCCAGAAAGTGCGCCACTAATGTTGTTTTTTTATTATATTTTTTATTCCCTTTTTTGCAAAACTACTAATGGCGCACTGTTCCACCGTGCGCCATTACTAGTTTAAACTAGTAATGGCGCACTATGGGACAGTGCGCCATTAGTATGTTTTTTTTGCAAAACTACTATTGGCGCACCACCAGAAGGTGCGCCATTAGTAACCTGGATTACTAATGGCGCATTTAGAGTTGGTGCGCCATTAGTAAGTGGGCAGCAACAAGATATTTTGGACAGCCTCTCCTACCCACACTCACTTTCTCCCCACTTCATTCTCTCCACCTCCTCCTTGTCTCGTGTGCCTCCTCTTTTTCACCTCATTTCCACCATAGATTCATTCAATTTAAGTGGTTAAATTACCTTGTTTTGATAGGTAAGTAAGGGGGGAAGCTATATTTATGTTGTTCTCCCTACAACAATGTGCACATGCACTTTTTATGGCCTAGCTAGATCTATGTATGTTCGTGGTGTTGCATATGTTTGTGGTGTTGCATATGTGTTTGTGTTTGGAGGTGTACCAGTATTTGAAATGCGATAGTTGCCAATATTTTGCCGGAATTTTGATTCATTTCCGTTTCGGCGAGAATTTTGGCATTAAGCATTCTTTTTGGTCCTATTTTTAGGGAAAGTCATGCCAAATTTTTTCTTGGTTCTAAAATATCGTTTTGCTCTACCCCGCAGGCGACCATGGTCCGCATGATGACCGAAGGCATCGTGAATAGGTTTTTGAGGTCCGCGAAGGCCGAGATGCTTCAAAAGAACGAGACAGAGATAAGATGTCCGTGTCAAAGATGCAAGCTAAAGAGCCTTATTGCGGACCCAGAATCCGGGCAGGTGCGGGACCACCTGCTCTTGCGTGGTTTCATGGATGGCTATCGGTGGCAAGGTGATGAAGATGACTACAAAGTCGTCCATGGGGGCCAGGCAAGAAATGAGGAAGGGCAGCAAGACAACCACCGCGGCTCGGGCGGGCGAGAAGACGAAGATTCCCCAGAAGATGATCACGACGGTGATGCTGTACACAGTCATCATGTAGAAGATGCAGGACATGATGATGAGGAAGATGCCGGAGCAGACGACGGGCATGATCATAAAGATGATGATGCCGGCGGAGCAGACGACGCTGGACCATCGATGGGCTGGGTGCAGGACCCTCATATTCAAGAGCTGCTTCTCAAGCAGACGGATAACGCAAGAGCTACCGCCCGAGAGAAAGCCAAGATGGATCAACTTGAGTTAGACGCGGTTACTCCATTGTATGAAGGATGCAGGCCCGAGGATACCCGCCTGAAAGTAACGCTCATGGCTCTGGAGATGAAGGTAAAACACAAAATGACCGACGCATGCTTCGACGAGAACATGTCATTCAGGCACGAACGTCTTCCCAAGGGGAACAAGTGCCCGACCAGTTTGGAGGAGGCGAAGAAAATCGTGTGTCCTCTGGATTTACCGCACGTGAAATACCATGTGTGCATGAACAATTGCGTCATTTATCGGGACGAGCACGTGGAGTCTACCATATGTCCGGTGTGCGGCGTCACTCGATACAAGAAGAGGAAGAAAGCTCCTCGAAAAGTGGTGTGGTACTTTCCGATCACTCCTCGTCTGCAGCGGTATTTCGCAGACCCTAAGGTAGCAAAGCTCCTACGTTGGCATGCGGATAGGGAGGAGAAGAAGCAAGAAGATGACGCAAATGATCCGGAGATAGATAAAAAAGACAAGATGCTGAGTCACCCTAAGGATGCGAGCCAGTGGCAAGTGTTGAACTTCGAAGACCTAGAATTTGGGAACGATCCAAGGAACATCGTGCTGGGCGCGAGCACCGATGGAGTCAATCCGTTTGGCAGCCAGAGAAGCACACATAGCACCTAGGCTGTGTTTGTGTGGATGTACAACCTTCCCCCCTGGTTGTGCATGAACAGGAAGTACATTCACATGAGTATGCTAATTGAAGGACCGAAACAACCAGGGAATGACATCAATCTGTATCTGGGGCTGCTGAAAGAGGAGCTTGACACGCTGTGGAAAACGCCAGCCAATACGTGGGACGCCGTAGAGAAAGAATATTTCCCTATGAGAGCCGCGCTGCTCACGACGGTGCACGACTATCTCGGTTATGGATATGTCGCGGGGCAGGTGGTCCATGGATTTTCTGTATGCGTCAGGTGCATGGATGACACAACGTATCGCCAGCTAGATAGAGATCCCGGGTCTTCGAGAACCGTGTTCATGGGACATCGAAGGTGGCTTCGCGACGATGACCCGTGGAGAAAACGCAACACTGGTAGAAAAAGGGCCTATAGTCCCGGTTCGTAAGGGCCTTTAGTCCCGGTTCCGGAACCGGGACTAAAGTGTCGGTACTAATACCTCCCCCCTTTAGTCCCGGTTCAATCCAGAACCGGGACTAAAGGCCCTCCACGTGGGCAGTGCGCAGAGCCCAGTCAGGAGACCCTTTGGTCCCGGTTGGTGGCACCAACCGGGACCAATAGGCATCCACGCGTCAGCACTTCTGTGGCTGGGGTTTTTGTTTTTTTTGAAGGGGGGGGGGGGGTTGGGGGTTTTGCGGGGTTATTTAGGTGTTTCATATATTGTGTTAGCTAGTTATAATTAATAGAGAGAAGTGTCCTCTCTTATGTCCGTGCTTGGTCGACGCTACGTACTATACATACGTATATAGAGAGGACTAGACACGCTAGCTATGTAGTAAGCAAACAAAGGAAACAGAAGATCTTCATGAACATATATGCATATATACAGAGAGAAGTGATATCGACCACCTCTCCTTCTCCAAGAGATTGGTCGAACAACAAGTTCTCGTATATCTATCTGACACTACCGGCGACATATATACAATAATTATCTCTTACAAATATAATCATACGGACTCAGGGTCCACATAGAATTCTCCGTCTTCAGGGATCACGTGGTCAAGAAAGAATGCCGCCATTTCCTCTTGAATTGCTCGCATGCGAGCTGGTGCTAGGAGTTCATCCCTCTTCCGAAACATCTAATTTGAAGAAGGGGGTCAAGATATATATATATATATATATATATATATATATAAATGAATGAAACTCAACACAAATGATGGTAATAAAATAAAATTGTGAATGTTGTTATTTACGTACTTCATATTGTTCGTTAGAGTACCCGCCCCGCTCATAGGTCGTGTGGCGGATGGACTCGCAGATGTAGTATCCACAGAAATCATTCCCTTGTTCCTGCCACAACCACTTTATAAGAAATAGAGGTCAATCAAACTGATAAGCAAGAATGCTAAATGGTATTGATGAAACTAGCGCTTGAATCACTAGGAGATGTGCGGAACATGCTACTATAGTACTTACTTTCGGGTGTCTAAATTCCAGCTCCTTCGGCAGTCCCGGAACTGTTTTGGTGAATTTTCTCCAAACCCTGCCGAACAAAGAAAACAATTACTTGATATCAGGAAATGAACAAAGTTGCTGATATGGTGGATAATGATCAATTTGACTTACTTCTTGAGGATTTCAGTCATGTCCGCATACTCCTTGGGATCTTTTCGTTTATAGTCCAAGACGGTTACTACTCCCTGCTCAAGCTTAATCTCTAGGAGAATATAGTGGTAACTGCACACACATGCATAACTCATCAATTACATTACTATAACCTTGACTAATATATAAGGGAAACCGAATACGCACAAGACAGTAACACTCACCTGAAGTTGTAAGGAAAGAGTATTATATCTTTCTTTTGATTTATTACGAACGATCGTAGCAAGCTGGCCTCGGTAGATGCGGCATGAAGTTTAACCTGAGTTGCATCTATGAGATATGTGTTAATGAACCCAATATCACCGACTTGTCTTTTCTTCAATTCGACGATCTTCAATCTGCATAATATAGTGAGGATGATTATAAATACATGCAATGAAAGAGCTAAGCTATATAGAGAAATTTAATGACAGAAGTAGTACTACTTACAGATAGTAGCAGGCGACCGTTGTTTTATCGAGGGCCAATTGATTGAAAAACTGATAGAACTCCTCAAATGGAACAGGCAACAGATCAATTCCAACGAGGTCATGCTCCAGTTTAACTCTCGCATACAAAGTACTCCTCCCCCCAGAGTCTCTGCAGATTTTCAAGTACCAATCATGCAATCTTCGCATCATCATTGATAGAGACCTTTCATCTTTG
The DNA here is from genome assembly GCF_018294505.1 of Triticum aestivum. Classification (NCBI taxonomy): domain Eukaryota; kingdom Viridiplantae; phylum Streptophyta; class Magnoliopsida; order Poales; family Poaceae; genus Triticum; species Triticum aestivum. The sequence continues at coordinate 64,411,721 of NC_057806.1, forward strand.
ACGAGAGGCTTCCCGTACTCGTATCTTTGTATCTGCATGTCCATGGGTTCATAATGTACTTCGTTGGGCAGGTAATCTGCAAGATTGCTATAACCGGGCACCATCCTCGGATCATTATCGACGTTGTGGCTAGGCACCTTGAGCGGGGGGCACGATTGCTTCGCTTGTTCACCGAGCTGGGCAATTTGTTTCCCAGCTCATCGTTCTTTCAGCCTTTGATCACTGACAGTACTTCCCGACCGCTCCGCTTCGGCAAATTCCTTTCTAATAATGCGGTCATAGTTTCCTTTCGGCGGATCAGACTTCGGTGGTTTTGTCAGGGCAGCCAGAGTGCGCTTCACTTTCACCCGATCTACCTTCTCCTCCGGAGGTGGATGTTTCTTTGCTTTCACCCCTTCAAAGAATTTCTTCACTTCTTCTCGCGCGATCTCGGCGTTCTCCTCCTGGGTCCTCTCATATGGTAACTTCTCTGGAGTCTTCAGAGAAGGACCGAATCTGTATGTCCTCCCGCCTCTGGTTGTACTGCTAGACGCCGACCGAGCAGACCTAGCGGTTTTCTTCTTTACTTGCTTAAGCAGCAGAGGAGAAGGACTACGAAGCGCCGGAGCAGCTGGAGCGGCGGCAGGTCTCTTCCGCCCTTGCTGACGAGGCGGAGAAGGAGGAGGCTGGCTGCTCGGGCGCGTCGGCGCAGGCAGAGAAGGAGGCAGAGTGCCGCCACACGCCGAAGAAGGAGCCAGCCAAGGGCCCTGATCGTCACTCGCCGGAGGAGGAGGCGGTGGAGGCGGAGTGCCCTGACTCGCTGGAGGAGGAGGAGGAGGCGGAGGCGTCCAGTTCAGAAGGTTGATGAGCTCCTTCCGCCATAGGCATGGAGTCTTCAAAGCAGACCCCAGCCGAGTCTCCCCTTCACCGGTAGGGTGGTCAAGCTGGAGGTCCTCAAATCCCTCCGTTATCTCATCCACCATCACCCTAGCATATCCTTCTGGAATCGGCCGGCAGTGAAAAGTTGCGCTGGGTTCAGTAGGATAAACAGAGCCAACAGCCGCCTTGACCTTCAAATTCATCCATTGCGTCATAAGGTGGCAATTTTGAGACTCCGTGATAGCATCCACGGGATAGCTGGCAAGAGCCGTCAAGGCATGCTCTGGCTGAAGCAGCTCGGTGGAAGCCACGCTGCTTCTGCGCTGAGATGGCGGGGTAGCTTCGGGGGAGGCTTCGGCAGTACGTTTTCTGCGATTTGCTTCTCGTTCCTCTATCGCGTCTACCCTTGCTTGCAGCGCCTGCATTTGGGTCTGCTGCACTTTTTTCCTCCTCTCATGGGATTTGTAACCGCCTGCGTCCGTAAACCCAACCTTCCACGGAATGGAGCCTGGCGTGCCTCGTGTCCGTCCAGGGTGCTCAGGATTCCCGAGGGCCATTGTGAGCTCGTCGTTCTCTCTCTCTGTCTGGAAAGAACGTCCCTTCCTGCGCTGCTTCGATATACTGCTTAAGCTTACTGACTGGTATGTCCATTTGATCGTTCGTCCAAATGCACTTCCCTTTTTCAGGGTCCAGGGTTCCGCCAGCCCCGAAGAACCAAGTCCGGCAATGGTCTGGCCAGTTATTTGTCTCTCGTTCGATCCCTTTATGAACCAGATCATTCTCACTCTTGGACCACTTAGGCCGGGCTACGAGGTAGCCACCTGACCCCGTGCGATGGTGAAGCTTCTTCTTCGCAGCATTTTGCTTGTTTGTCGCCGACATCTTCTGACTCTTTTCCGATGTCTTGTAGGCCACAAATGCGGGCCAGTGATCTCTTATCTTCTCATATCTGCCCTTGAATTCTGGTGTCTCATTATTTTCGACAAACTTATTCAGCTCTTTCTTCCACCTCCTGAATAGTTCTGCCATCCTCTTCAGAGCAAAAGACTTGATTAATTTCTCTTTAATTGGGTTCTCTGGATTATCCTTTGGCGGTAGGGTGAAATTTGACTTCAGCTCAGTCCAAAGATCATTTTTCTGCATATCATTGACATAAGACACCTCAGGGTCTTCTGTAGCCGGCTTAAACCATTGCTAGATACTTATCAGGATCTTGTCCCTAACCAGAACCCCGCACTGAGCAACAAATGCTCTCTTTGTCCGGAGGGGTTCAATAGGTTGGCCGTCGGGCGCGATTGCTATGATCTCAAACTTTTCATCCGAGCTCAACTTTTTCTTCGGGCCTCGTCTCTTTACCGAAGTTGTGCTCGATCCGGAGGGCTAGAAAAAATAACAAAGACTTAATTAATATGTGTAGATACCAAAAAAATGAATGCATCAATCAGCTAGTCAGCATAGGCTTAACTAATATATATACCTGGCCAGACTCAGTTCGGTCACCGGAGCCGTCCTCATGTTCTTCTTCTTGCACCGGCATTAGGTCACCGTAGACAGCTTGTTCACCCTCTCCTTCCAGACCATCGGTTTCGTTGAGAAACAACAAGATGACATCACTTCCTTCTGCGATTATGTCCCTCAACAACGCTTCTTTTGTTGCTTCGTCTAGGGCGGTGTCCATAGTTTCTACAAATATTTACAACATGGCAATTATTATTCAAACATGACAGATGGATATATTAGTGCTAAACGTAGAACTAGCAACCTATCATAGTAAGCTATCGGGAGGGGGTATATATCGACAACGACGACACTACATCTATGTCCCTCGACGACCCTCGTTCCCGATAAAAAGAAGAAGAAGAAGAAGAAAAATAAGAGGAGAAGAAAGAATAGAGGAGAAGATCTCCTCTATTCTTTCTTGTCCTCTTTTTTTTCTTCTTCCTCTTGTTTTTTTATCCTCTTCTTCCTCTCATGTTCGATAGGATCGCCGAGGGGTCGGGAGGTTGCCTAGTGTCAAGGGATTCAACAAAACCATGTCTTCATCATTAGGCGAAAGTAACATGTGCATGATGGTACGAAGCTCTTCAAAGTTGTTCTGGAACGGAGTCCCAGATAGGATAATTCGCTTTTTGGTACAAAGTTCAGCAAGAGCCTTGCGAATATCACTATTTGGAAGGCCTTTGCTGAAGTGGTACCAAAAGGCGGATTATTCTATCCGGGACTCCATTCCAAAACAACTTTGCAGAACTTCGTACCAACATGCCCTGGTTACTTCCGGCTAATGATGAAGGCATGGATTTCTTCAATACTTTGACACTAGGAAACCTCCCTCGACCCCTCGGCGATCCTCGACCCCTCGACATTCCTCTTCTTCCTCTTCTTATTTTCCGTTTTCCACTCCTTCCTTTTCTTATTCTTCTTCTTCCTTCTTCCTCTTTTCTTCCTTTTCCTTATTTTACTTTTTCCTCTACACTAACCTAAAATCGATATCTACTAATTAACGACCTAAATAAAAAAATGAATACATATATGAAAAAAACATCATATAAAAAAACATTTTTGACATATTTAGCATATTCTGATCCATAGTTCAAAATTTTCAAATTTCATTCAAATGAAATTTGAATCGGATTCAAATAACTTGTTGAAAACCTATTCTAAACCTCTCCAAAAATTCTGAAATTTTGCCATCGCCTTTGTCTTGCATCAGTACCTCACCACAATTTTTTTTTAAAAATTTCAAAAATGCCCAAAGCCATCTAGCATTTCATCAAACACCTTCTATATGGACAAAAAAATTCCTCCTGTTCCAAAAAATTCAGAAAAGTGGACAGCGCGTTGTTGCTGCTCGACTTATCCTCTCCTCTACTTCTCCTCAGGCGCTCGGGGCCGGCGGAGCAGGGGCAGAGCAAGGGCGCAGGAGCGGAGCCGGGGCGCTCGGGCGGCGGCGACCATGGAGCAGGGGCGGAGAAAGGGCGCTCGGGCGCAAGAGTGGCACTCGAGAGGGGGGCTCACTTTGAGGGGGGCGGCGATGGCTGGAGTCCGGCGACGAGGACGGCGGGCTCGGGGCGGCACGCGGTGACCGGGACGGTAGCCGGGGCGGCGGGCATCGGGCAAGGGGACGGCGCGGGCGACGGCGAGGGCGGGACGGGGCGGTGCGCGTCGGGGCAGGGACGAGGGCGACGGCGACGGGGGCGGGCTGGGGCGGCGCGCATCGCGGGCGACGGCGACGATGGGCGCGGGCGACGGCGACGATGGGGGCGGGCGGCGTTGGGGCAGCCTGGCGGCGTCAGGGGCGGCAACTGCAAGATGAGAATGAAAAATTCCAAAGTGTGGCCTTATATAGAAGAGGCTTTAGTCTCGGTTTGTGGCAGCAACCGGGACTAAAGGTGGGCATTAGTCCCGGTTGGTGCCACGAACCGAGACCAAGGGCCTCTTTTCGGCAGCCCAAAGGGCGGGAAGCGAAGCCCATTGGTCCCGGTTGGTGGCACCAACCGGGACTAAAGGGGGGCAATGGTCACGGCTGGTGCCACCAACCGGGACCAATGCCACCTTTAGTCCCGGTTGGTGCTACCAACCAGGACCAATACCCTTGTGCTGCCCCGCGCCCATATGTTTAGTCCCACATCGCTAGTTGACAACGCCCAACACCAGTTTATAAGCTCTGCTGCCTCCTCCCTCTCGAACTCCTCTGAACTGCAGGCCTATGGGCCTAATTTGACACTGCTTTGCCTGTGGGCCTATTGGGCCTTCTGCGGGCCTGAATCCTGGCCCATGTAGGGTTTCTAGTCGTATTCAGGCCGTGGAGGCCGAGTAGGTGGCATTTTTTTTGGTTTTTTCTTTTTTATTTCTACTTTTTTTTGGTTTTTTATTTTTTTATTTCTACTTAAAACTAAATACTTACAGTTTTTTAGTGATTTCTTTTTGCTTTTAGGTCACAAAAATTATAAACTTTCTGTTCGTGCCATTAGTTTTAAATTTTAAATAGTTTAAATTTGAATTTTTAAAAATTTGTGTGAATCACTAGTTTATGAATAACTTTACTATAAAATTAGAATTTTTTTTCTATTTATTTTTTATTTCTACTTAAAACTAAATACTTACAGTTTTTTAGTGATTTCTTTTTGCTTTTAGGTCACAAAAATTATAAACTTTCTGTTAGTGCCATTAGTTTTAAATTTTAAATAGTTTAAATTTGAATTTTTAAAAATTTGTGTGAATCACTAGTTTATGAATAACTTTACTATAAAATTAGAATTTTTTCTTCTTTGCTATTTATTTTTTATTTATACTTACAATTAAATACTTATAGTTTGATTTTAGGTCACAAAAATTATATTCTTTTTGCTATTGAAGAATATTATAGTTTTATTTTAGTTGATCATAACATAATATTTTAATTGATTGTTTTGATTTTCATAAAAATTTTGTAGTTCATTCTGTTTGCTATTAATTCATTCTTTGAGCTAAATGACTCTGAAATTGGAAAGCATTTCATAATGAACTCTGAAAAGGTTGAAAGTTGGCATGGTATCATCATTTCACCCACATAGCATGTTCCAAAAAGTAGAGAGGGTTACGACAAAAACTTGATGCACTTCGTGTACAAAATGGACAATCACTTTCGAAGTATCAAAGTTTCGAACCATAAGACATGAAAGCATTTCAAATGAACTCTGAAAAAGTTGAAAGTTGGGATGGTATCATAATTTCACCCACATAGCATTTGCTTATTGCGGGAGAAAGTCTTTCACTTTTTCTTCGCTTGTGTCATTTGCTTATTGCGCCATAACCATGGATAATCTTCATTGTTTATCAGGATGCTTGGGTCAGCCTTGACATTGAAGGGAGGAATTTCATGAAACTTTTCATAATCTTCAGACATGTCTGTCTTGCCGTCCACTCCCAGGATGTTCCTTTTTCCTGAAAGAACTATGTGGCGCTTTGGCTCATCGTATGATGTATTCGCTTCCTTATCTTTTCTTTTTCTCGGTTTGGTAGACATGTCCTTCACATAGATAACCTGTGCCACATCATTGGCTAGGACGAACGGTTCGTCAGTGTTCCCAAGATTTTTCAGATCCACTGTTGTCATTCCATACTGTGGGTCTACCTGTACCCTGTCGCCTAACAGATTGACCCATTTGCACTTAAACAAAGGGACCTTAAAATCAGGTCCGTAGTCAAGTTCCCATATGTCCACTATGTAACCATAATATGTGTCCTTTCCGCTCTCGGTTGCTGCATCAAAGCGGACACCGCTGTTTTGGTTGGTGCTCTTTTGATCTTGGGAGATCATGTAAAATGTATTCCCATTTATCTCGTATCCTTTGTAAGTCAATACAGTCAAAGATGGTCCCCTGGACAACAAGTACAACTCATCACAAATAGTGTTGTCACCTCTGAGACGTGTTTCCAACCAAATGCTGAAAGTCCTGATGTGTTCACATGTAATCCAGTCGTCGCACTGCTCGGGTGTTTGGAGCACAGACTGTTCTTGTGTTCATCGACATACGGGGTCACCAAGGTAGAGTTCTGTAGAACTGTGTAGTGTGCTTGAGACCAAGAATATCCGTCCCTGCATATTATTGAGTCTCTTCCAAGAGTGCCTTTTCCAGTCAGTCTCCCCTCATACCGCGATTTAGGGAGACCTATCTTGTTAAGGCTAGGAATGAAGTCAACACAAAACCCGATAACATCCTCTGTTTGATGGCCCATGGAGATGCTTCCTTCTGGCCTAGCGCGGTTACAAACATATTTCTTTAGGACTCCCATGAACCTCTCAAAGGGGAACATATTGTGTAGAAATACGGGCCCCAGGATGACAATCTCGTCGACTAGATGAACTAGGACGTGCGTCATGATATTGAAGAAGGATGGTGGGAACACCAGCTCGAAACTGACAAGACATTGCGCCACATCACTCCTTAGCCTTGGTACGATTTCTGGATCGATCACCTTCTGAGATATTGCATTGAGGAATGCACATAGCTTCACAATGGCTAATCGACATTTTCCGGTAGAAGCCCCCTCAATGCAACCGGAAGCAGTTGTGTCATAAGCACGTGGCAGTCATGAGACTTTAGGTTCTGAAACTTTTTCTCTGGCATATTTATTATTCCCTTTATATTCGACGAGAAGCCAGTCGTGACCTTCATACTGAGTAGGCATTCAAAGAAGATTTCTTTCTCTTCTTTCGTAAGAGCGTAGCTGGCAGGACCTTTATACTGCTTCGGAGGCATGCCGTCTTTTTCGTGCAAACGTTGCAGGTCCTCTCGTGCCTCGGGTGTATCTTTTGTCTTCCCATACACGCCCAAGAAGCCTAGCAGGTTCACGCAAAGGTTCTTCGTCACATGCATCACGTCGATTGAGGAGCGGACCTCTAGGTCTTTCCAGTAGGGTAGGTCCCAAAATATAGATTTCTTCTTCCACATGGGTGCGTGTCCCTCAGCGTCATTCGGAACAGCTAGTCCACCGGGACCCTTTCCAAAGATTACGTAGTGTAAATCATTGACCATAGCAAGCACGTGATCACCGGTGCGCATGGCGGGCTTCTTCCGGTGATCTGCCTCGCCTTTGAAATGCTTGCCTTTCTTTCGACATTGATGGTTGGTCGGAAGAAATCGACGATGGCCCAGGTACACATTCTTCCTGCATTTGTCCAGGTATATACTTTCAGTGTCATCTAAACAGTGCGTGCTTGTGTGGTATCCTTTGTTTGTCTGTCCTGAAAGGTTACTGAGAGCGGGCCAATCGTTGATGGTCACAAACAGCAACGCCTTAAGGTTAAATTCCTCCTATCTGTGCTCATCCCACGTACGTACACCATTTCCATTCCACAGCTGTAAAAGTTCTTCAACTAATGGCCTTAGGTACACATCAATTTCGTTGCCGGGTTGCTTAGGGCCTTGGATGAGAACTGGCATCATAATGAACTTCCGCTTCATGCACATCCAAGGAGGAAGGTTATACATACATAGAGTCACGGGCCAGGTGCTGTGATTGCTGCTCTGCTCCCCGAAAGGATTAATGACATCCGTGCTTAAAGCAAACCATACATTCCTTGGGTCCTTTGCAAACTCATCCCAGTACTTTCTCTCGATTTTTCTCCACTGCGACCCGTCAGCGGGTGCTCTCAACTTCCCATCTTTCTTTCGGTTCTTACTGTGCCATCGCATCAACTTGGCATGCTCTTCGTTTCTGAACAAACATTTCAACCGTGGTATTATAGGAGCATACCACATCACCTTCGCAGGAACCCTCTTCCTGAGGGGCTCGCTGTCAACATCACCAGGGTCATCTCGTCTGATCGTATACCGCAACGCACCGCATACCGGGCATGCGTTCAGATCCTTGTATGCACCATGGTAGAGGATGCAGTCATTAGGGCATGCATGTATCTTCTCCACCTCCAATCCCAGAGGGCATACGACCTTCTTTGCTGTGTATGTACTGTCGGGCAATTCGTTATCCTTTGGAAGCTTCTTCTTCAATATTTTCAGTAGCTTCTCAAATCCTTTGTCAGCCACAACATTCTCTGCCTTCCACTGCAGCAATTCCAGTACGGTACCGAGCTTTGTGTTGCCATCTTCGCAATTGGGGTATAACCCTTTTTTGTGATCCTATAACATGTGATCGAACTTCAGCTTCTCCTTTTGACTAATGCATTGCGTCCTTGCATCGACAATGACCCGGCGGAGATCATCATCATCGGGCACATCGTCTGGTTCCTCTTGATCTTCAGCAGCTTCACCCGTGGCAGCATCATTGGGCACATCGTCTGGTTCCTCTTGATCTTCACATAGTTGTCATTGTACTCTTCTTCTTCGCCGTCTTCCATCATAACCCCTATTTCTCCGTGCCTCGTCCAAACATTATAGTGTGGCATGAAACCCTTGTAAAGCAGGTGGGAGTGAAGGATTTTCCGGTTAGAGTAAGACCTCGTATTCCCACATTCAGTGCATGGACAACACATAAAACCATTCTGCTTGTTTGCCTCAGCCGCATCGAGAAACTCATGCACGCCCTTAATGTACTCATGGGTGTGTCTGTCACCGTACATCCATTGCCGGTTCATCTGCGTGCATTATATATAATTAAGTGTCCAAATTAATAGAAGTTCATCATCACATTAAAACCAAAGTGCATACATAGTTCTCATCTAACAACATATATATAGCTCTCCAGAGCATCTAATTAATTAAACCATACATTGAAACTATGTAAAACATTTCAATGCGAAAACAAATGCGATCATAATCGCAACCAAGGTAACAATTGATCCAACGGCATAATGATACCAAGCCTCGGTATGAATGGCATATTTTCTAATCTTTCTAATCTTCAAGCGCATTGCATCCATCTTGATCTTGTGATCATCGACGACATCCGCAACATGCAACTCCAATATCATCTTCTCCTCCTCAATTTTTTTTATTTTTTCCTTCAACAAATTGTTTTCTTCTTAAACTAAATTTAACCTCTCGACAATAGGGTCGGTTGGCATTTCCGATTCACCTACATCCTAGATAAATAAAATCTATGTCACATTGGTCGGCATAATTTTCATAAACAATAAATGAACCAATAGTTATAAAGATAATATACATACCAAATCCGAATCATAGACAGGACGAGGGCCGACGGGGGCGGATACCAAAACCATTGCCATATATAAGATGCAATAATAAATGTAAGAAAATGATACAAGTATCTATCTAAACATACAAGTAAGAATATTTTTCCTTTTAGAAAGAAGATAAGAACAAGAGGCTCACCACGGTGGTGTCGGTGATGAGATCGGCGCGGGTGATCGACGGCGGTGAAGACGGGGATGGGGCGTGATGGACCGCTAAATCTAGACAAATCTCGAGGAAAATGGAGCTTGGAGGTTGAGTTTCGAGAGGAGAAAGCTTAAGTAGTGTGGCTCGGGCATTCCATCGAACACCTCATGTGCATAGGAGGTGAGCTAGAGCACCACAAAGGCCTCTCCCCCTCGGCCAGAAAAAACAGAGCACTGTGCTCTGCTCTTGCGAGAGGGGGTATATATAGGCACCTCATTGGTCCCGGTTGATGACATGAACCGGGACTAAAGGGACGCCTTTGGTCCCAGTTCAACCCACCAACCGGGACCAATGGTGGTGGGCCAGGAGCGAGGCCCATTGGTCCCGGTTCGTCCCACCAACCGGGACCAAAAGGTCCAGAAGAACCGGGACCAATGGCCCACGTGGCTCGGCCGGCCCCCTGGGCTCACGAACCGGGACCAATGCCCACATTAGTCCCGGTTCTACACTGAACCGGGACTAATGGGCTGAGCCGGCCTGGACCATAGCTCTGTTTTCTACTAGTGCAAGGATCTGTTCGATGGTGAAACCGAACCCCGAGGACGCCCGCGTACGAGGAGCGGCGAGGAAATAGACGAGCTGTTGAAAACTTGGAAAGACTGCCCATTGCCGGGAAAGAAGCAAAAGGCGCTAGAGCCGGGAAAGAAGCGAAAGGCGCCAGAGCCGCTGCTGAAGGTATGGAAAACGAGGTCTGTTTTCTGGGACTTGCCGTACTGGAAGATCAACCTGTGCCTCATAGCCTTGATGTCATGCATATCGCGAAGAACGTGTGCGAGAGTCTGCTTGGTACCCTGCTCAACATGCCACAGAGGACCAAAGATGGGCCAAAAGCAAGGGCAGACTTGAAATCAATGGGCATCAGGCAGGAGCTTCACGCTATATATGATGATGATGATGATGATGATGAGGCGAAGCAGGACACAGAAAGTCGTCGCAAAGGCAAAAAGGCCAAGAAGACCGGAAATGACTACCCTCCCGCGTGCTTCACTCTAAGTCAGGAGGAGATCGAGCAGTTTTTCACCTGCCTCGTAGGAGTAAAACTTCCTTACGGTTACGCGGGGAAGATAAGCAGATACCTAGACCCAGCGAAGCAGAAGTTTAGCGGGATGAAGTCTCACGACTATCACGTGTTGATGACGCAGATACTTCCAGTTGCAATCCGTGGGATCATGGACGGGCACGTCCGTGAAACCCTATATGGCCTATGCAACTTTTTTGACGTCATCTCTCAGAAGTCTGTTGGCGTGAGGCAACTTAGAAGGCTACAGGAAGAGATCGTGGTGATACTATGTGAGCTTGAGATGTACTTCCCGCCCGCATTCTTCGACGTTATGGTGCATCTGCTGGTCCATATCGTGGACGATATCATCCAACTCGGGCCGACGTTCCTGCACAGCATGATGCCGTTCAAAAGGATGAATGGTGTCATCAAAGGATACGTTCGCAACATGTCACGTCCAGAGGGAAGCATAGCCAGGGGCTTTCTGACCGAAGAGTGCATCTCCTACTGCACGAATTATCTAGGCATCGAGAACCCCGTTGGTCTGCCCGTCAACAGGCACCTCGGCAGGCTCGCTGGATGGGGTCACCGTGAGGGTCGTCGCGAAATGCATGTCGACTTCGAGGGTCGACTCGCCGACTTTGAAAGAGCAAACCTAGTCGCGCTACAACACATAGACGTGGTCGATCCTTGGGTGGTAGAGCACAAAACCTTTATTAAGATGACGTAGAATGACCGAGGCCAACAGAGGACGGACGGAGATATACTCAAAGAGCACAACTCATGTTTCACGCGTTGGTTCAAGCAGAAGCTTCTGTCATACCCTTTACATGAGGATTCTTCCACTGAAGAACAACTCATATTCGCCTTGTCACAGGGTGCCGAGCACAGCCTGATGACCTATGAGGCGTACGATATCAACGACTACACATTCTACACCGAGGACAAGGACATGAAGAGCGATGGTTATCAGAACTCAGGGGTAATGATGGAAATCCTGCACCGGTAACGACAAGGACAGATACTACGAAAGGATCGAGGAGATCTGGGAGCTGAGCTACGCTGGAGAGAAGGTCCCGATGTTCCGTGTCAGATGGGCCAAGAGCATCCTAAAAGAAGACCGGTATTTCACCACCATTGTTATACCCGAAGCCAAATCCAAGACCGCGGGCGCAAATGTCACCGCGAAAAATGAGCCATGGGTACTGGCTTCCCAAGTGGACCAATGCTTCTTCATTACCGACCCGTCAAAGCCCAGTCGTGTTGTCGTGAGGAGAGGCAAAAGGAAGATCATCGGAATGGATGGAGTAGCCAATGAGCAAGACTTCGACAAGTACGGCGACCCGAGGATCGAACATGACGACGATGATGAAGTAGCAGCATACACCACAAGAAGAAGCAGGACCACCCTACCTAAAGGACGTCCGTTCCACAGAAGAACTCCATTTGCGAAAAAGAAGGGCAAGAAGATTGTGAACAGATAGCTAGCTAAGATCGATTGTATTTAAATCGTAGCCTTCACTTCTCGATTGTATTTCATGGGCACTTTTTGAACTATCATGAATATTTTTAAATTTCATGGACACTCGATCTCGATCCCCCTCCATCTCGATCGCTATCCAACCTCGCCAGATCCGGTCCCCCTCGCCGCCGAGCACCCCCCGGTCCACCGGCCGCCGCCGCCGACCCCCCGCACCCTCGATTCCCCTACTCAACCGCCGCCGCCGACCCCCCGCACCCCTCCCCTACTCAACCGCCGCCACCGACCCCCCGCACCCCGCGCACCCTCCCCCGCTCCACCGGCATTACTGTTTGATGATATTTTTAAAAAATTATTACTGTCTTATAAAAAAATATTACTGTTATGATTTAAACAAGTTTGAGCATATTTAAACACAAATAAGTATCAAACAACATTTTAAATGCATAAAAAAATTGTGGAGCCTGGGAATCAAACCCAGGACCTCCTGGTGTGAGAACTGGCTGCTGACCAGTCGAGCTAGTAGAGGGAACTTGGTGTGGATCAGGTCAGGTGGAAGATAACCTTTTGGCTTGAGCAGAAATAAAAAAAATACTAATGGCGCACCACGGTGAGGTGCGCCATTAGTATGGATGTACTTATGGCGCACCGAGGGGTGGTGCGCCATTAGTATTGTGCCGCCCCCATCCATATTTCCTCCCTGGCCCAAATTAACCTATGCCCTCTCTCTCCCTCGCCCTCGCCCTCGATCCCCTTCCCCTCTCCTCTCCCGACGCCGCTGCCCTGCCGCCTCGACGCCTCGACGCCGCTGCCCCGCCGCCTCGACGCCGCCCCGACGCCGCTGCCCCACCGCCTCAATGCCTCGACGCCGCCCCGACGCCGCCTCGACGCCTCGACGCCGGTGCCCCGCCGCCTCGACGCCGCCTCGACGCCGCCCCGACGCCGCTGCCCCGCCGCCTCATCAGCCCAAGTAAGTTCTCCTCCTTCTTCTTCTTTTAGATCCATTAGGGTTCCTCCCTCTCACGCTTACATTGTCCATGCCGCATTCCAAGGCCTGCTGCAACTTATATCTTCAGACCAAAGACACAAATCTCAAACTTTTATAGTTCCTTCTTCACAAAACTGCACATTCATCTCCAGCTTGTTGTCTTGTCTTGATGATTGATTCCAACACTTAACTTTCAGTTTTGCAGGCAACAGGGAAGAGATCCATTTGGGGGGAGGTAGGTACACCAAAGAGTTTCAGGTTTCAGACTCAGACTTGTATTGGCAACGGAAATTCAGAGTTTCAGGTTTGCAACTCACGCCCACACGTGTAGTTGGCTTTTCGGTATCGCTGGTCTGGCTGGCTGTTGCTCTATATGGTCAAGATATATAATCTATCTTGTAATTGTTGCTACATTTGCGTTTTCTCAAGATGCAAGTTCAGTACCTCGCTCTGCTTTAGTTGATGAACTCCACAAATGCAATCCGAGCTGATTGCAGGTCTTTCTCTTCTTCTGCATAATCATGGAAATGGTCCATCCTTGTTATGTACTATACATGGGAGGGCAGGGAATATACATATGTGTGTGTTATGTATGCATGTATGTATGTGTAGTTAACTTGAGCGTTTCTGGTCTGGCTGGCTTTTTCACCACCTCCAAGAAATATTCTATCTTCCATTGTTTCTACATTACTATTATTATCTTCTCGAGATATTCAAGTGCAGTACCTCGTCCTTAGAGGCAAAGGATGGTCTACTCTTGTCTTCTATATTTACTTACGGGGACAAAAAGGCTCGCTCCGGTTTGGATCCATAGAATGGGAAGACAATCCTTTGCTGCCAAATAAGCTCCTCCTCGGTAGATTTGATTACTAGCATGCTCCTGCTGCTAAATCAACAATTAACAATGAATGATCTTTACCGCCAATCATTGGATTTGGTTAGCACCAATCTACTCCTAGCACGCCTCCTCTGTTTTGGTGATTACTTGCTGCCCTAAATTATAGTCTACTTACACATCACCTAGTTTTGCTTCTGTTTGTTTGTACGTATATGCAGCAGCAACATCATCTTTTGGTTCAATTAGAATGCACATCTAGCATTCTTTTGGTTCAGTTAAAACAATCTTTCATTGCTTCCTGTATATTGAGCTTCCACAAACATGGGTCCATAATTATTGTGTCGATGTTGTGTGCATTATTCTATTTTGACCTTCATTTAGAAGCATGGAAGATTTAGAAGGCATATGTATGTAGACTGGATATTTTGTGTGTAGTAATGTTTTGGTGCTTATTGCTTTGGATACTTTTTGTGTATGATTTGTTGATACTTGTCTTACGAAAGCTGACACTGCTTTATCTAATTAAGTTCTTCGTGTCTTCCTTTTAATCTTAGAATGGCACAGTCATATGTATCCAGTTTGAAACTGCTTGTAAATTATTCCAGTTTGAAACTAAGATCTGCATGTACACCATCGAGTAAAGCTATTTCAGACACAATAAAGTTGCAAAATTCAGATACTTCATAGACATGTGTGTGTTGCTTTTGTTTCTGCTAAACTGTCTATGGTAGATAAACTGAGCGTTGTGGCCATGCTTGATGCAGGAGCTCAAGAACCTGCGGCCGCAGCTCTACTCCGCCTCCGAGTACTGTGAGAAGTCCTACCTCAGCACCCACCAGAAATAGATGTGAGTAGCCACCTCAGCTGTTCCTCCTCTCCTCCATTAGAACAGTTGATCAGTGTAAAGTAGTCTGAGTTAGAGAAATGTTGATCAGTGTTATGAGTGTTGGCCAAAAAGCTCTGTCAGTACCATATAGGTGAATGTGCTACTTCTGTCAGTTGATCAATGTCTGTCAGTTGTCTGGTACACTGGTAGAAAAAGGGCCTTTAGTCCCGGTTCGTAAGGGCCTTTAGTCCCGGTTCTGGAACCGGGACTAAAGTGTCGGTACTAATGCCCTGACCCTTTAGTCCCGGTTCAATCCAGAACCGGGACTAAAGGCCCTCCACGTGGCCGGTCCACCTTTAGTCCCGGTTGGTAACACCAACCGGTACTAAAGGAAATTTTCTGATTTTTTTTGAATTTTTTTTTGAAATTTTTTTTATTTTCAAATTTCTGAATTATTTTAACCTCTATTCTCTAATCACCCCTCATCACTGCTCAATTTAATCTCTAATCACCCCTCATCATTCCAAATCATCTCACTTCCCGAACGGTCACCCATCCTCTCACTACTCCAGCCTGAGCACGCTTAACTTCCAGGTTCTATTCTCCCTCGTTTCCAAGTCTGCACTTGTTGTTTTCCTGACAATAGTAAGATGTCAATCCTATTAACCCTCAGGAATTTAGCTTGAGCATGAAGTCACATATTTCACTGTTTGAGTTTAAAACTATTGTTCTAAAAAACAATAATTTTTTAGTAACACTAATATTTCTTGAATAAGTAGTTTGACCATAGTTTGACCACAGTTTGACCATAGTTTGACCAGATTTGACCAAAATTCAAAACAGGTGAAATAATTATTTAATAACACTAATATTCTTGAATAATTATTTAGTAACACTAATACTTCTTGAATAAGTAGTTTGACCATAGTTTGACCAGATTTACTGAAAATTTAAAAAAACTGAAATTTGAGCATAACTTTTTTTCCTTTTGGAATCTGAGGATTCTAGAAATTTGCAAACAGGCCATAGGCAGTCTCCATCGGATGTAACTTTTCGAGTAGATGATTTTTCATATAAAAAACTTTTTAATCCGAGTTCGTATGCAAAAGTTATGCCCATTTACAAATTCCAGAGAGATTTTGCAAATAAAGTCAAAATTCACATTTGCAAATTTTCCCAACAACTAGACCACATATCACATGGAAACTTATTTTCTTTTATTTTTTTGACATTTCCATCATTTTCTTTTATTTTTCTTAAAACTGAAAAGGCGATCCACCGGGGGGGGGGGGGGGGTTATAGTTTGAAAATGGGACCTTTAGTACCGGTTCGTGGCACGAACCGGGACTAAAGGTCTCATCCCCATTAGTCCCGGTTCATGCCTCAAACTGGGACTAAAGGTCTAATCTTTAGTCCCGGTTGGTGGCACGAACCGGGACCAATGGTTGTGGGCCAGGAGCGAGGCCCATTGGTCCCGGTTCATCCCACCAACCGGGACCAAAAGGTCTAAATGAACCGGGACTAATGCCTTAGCCGCATGAACCGGGACCAATGCTCACATTAGTCCCGGTTCTAGACTGAACCGGGACTAAAGGGCTGAGCCGGCCTGGACCATAGCCCTGTTTTCTACTAGTGGTACTTGAATGATTTTGTGCTACTTCAGTTAACAGAGAATGGCATGTTAATACCATATAGGTACCCAAATGATGTTGCTATGATGTATTGGGGGAGAAATGGTCCAATATTTCTTGTAGTGGTTTGTCCAAAATGTTGAATGATACTACTTGGAGATGCATATATTGTTTCACCTCTTCACATGCCAATGTATTTTCCATGTTGTGATGGAGGCCTTTTTTGCCTTGTCCACCCGAGAGGCCCT
Source organism: Triticum aestivum (assembly GCF_018294505.1). Classification (NCBI taxonomy): domain Eukaryota; kingdom Viridiplantae; phylum Streptophyta; class Magnoliopsida; order Poales; family Poaceae; genus Triticum; species Triticum aestivum. Next base: position 64,428,433 of record NC_057806.1, read on the forward strand.
TGAGTTTGCTGGAATGTCGATTAACTTCCGTTCCGGCAAATTCGGGTACTCCATATGTCCTATTTTCAGCAAAGGTCATGCTGAAATTTTCCATGAATTTTAGCATGACTTTGCTAAAAATAGGACATATGGGGTACTTGTGACTAATGCATGGGCCGGGGTATCTTAGTAGTTAATTAAGTAGGATCAAGTGCCCCGGCGTACTTGTGACTAATGCATGGCTTTTAGGGTGCCTCGGTGTCGATAAAAACCGAAATGATGAAAGCTTAGGCTTTTAGGGTGCCTCGGCGTCAAAAAACCCTCAATGATAAAAGCTTAGCTTTTAGGATGCCTCGATGTCGACAAACCCTAAATGATTAGACCATGATCTTGTTCCTTGACAATAACCAACTTTTTGACCAAACTTTGTTCCTATTTAGAGAGAAACATGGCCAACAACGATGAGGCCGGGGGTTCGGGCGTCAAGGCATTCTGGAAGCTGTCCCAGGAGATGGAGGAACAACCTCACTTGTATGAGGACGCCGCCTTCCCCACCGATCCTGAGACCACTGATGGTACCGCCGAGGATGACCCCACTGATGCCACCACTGATGGTGCCGCCGAGGATGCCACCACTGATGATGGCGGCGCACGCACATATGGCAGCCAACCGAAGCGGCAACGGAAGGACCGGCGCCCGACCGTGCTCCGCACCCTCAAGGAGGAAGTTACTGAAGTGGACTCCGACGAGAATCCAACGGCGCCCGAACGAATAGTCAAGGGGTACTTGCTTCAGCTCGGGTGCATTCTCCGGAGCACCGTCTCGATCAACACTGAGAACCTAAGGCATATTGACCGAGGGAATTTGTGCAACCTCCTCTTCACGAAGCTGCACGAACGATACAAGTTCCCCGCTGAATTTGAAAACACAAGCCTCAAAGGGAATAAAGTGAACAATGCTGCCCTCACGAAGATGAGCAAGGCCCTGTCTACTTGGAAAAGCAATGTGAAGAGAATGATCGAGAAAGGTGAGAGTTATGAGAAGATCAAGGAGAAAAATCCTTCGATCACCGAAGATGACTACAATGACTTCAAGATCAATTGCTCGAGCACCGCAAACTCCAAATCAAGTAAGTGGGGGAAAGAAATGCGGGAGCTGAACTTAGGGGAACACACACTCGGTCCCGGTGGTTACAGAGTGGCGGAGCCTATATGGGACAAGGAGGAGGCGGACCGTGCCGAGCAAGGCCTACCGCCCCTCTTCGATAAATACGGTGACAAGCAGACCAGGAACTTTGTCAGGGCCCGATACAAGAAGGACCCGAAAACAAAGGAGCTTACCACGGATCCGAAGACCAGGGCGCTTGAGCTTGTTCTGGTAAGGAATACACCCCCGCGTAATTAGCTCCATATGGTCGCATTCTAATTAATGAAGCCAAATTTCTAAATGGTTCACATTCCTTCCGCAGGCGACTGAAAGCAGTAGCGCGGGGTCGACTAAGAGCAACCCTTGGGACACCACTCTAAATAGGGCGTTGAATGTAATGAAGAACAAGGATAAGCTCAGTAAGCCGGCGTCAGCTGGTCGTGTGGCTGGCAAAGGCTTGTCGACAAAATGGTCGTCATACCATAACACTGGTGGGCGAAAGGAGAAAAAGACCAGCTCGGAAAGCCAGGCGCGCGAGGTTCAAGAACTCAGGGCACAGGTGGCGCGGATTCTGGAGATTGTCCAAGAGCAAGTGCAACAACAACTCGGAGCAACGATCACCGCCATTGTGCCTACCTTGATCCAGGGGATTAGTGCGTGGATTGCGGATGGCCAACAGGGGCTGCCCCCGATTTCTAGCTTCACGGCCAGCAACTCGCAGAACGCGATGGCGGGGCCATTGGTGTCTCCGGCGCCGGCACGGGAGCTTAATGCACCCAGGTGTACGCCGGCCGGCACCTCTGCAGCAAGCGGCCCCTCCGTCAACTGCACGCCCGCCGTTGGCGGTGCCTCGACATTAGCCGAGCTCGACACCATCATCACGGTAACTAATTAAGCCTCTCTCGGCCGAGGACTTCATCTCCTTGCCTTTGATTGGGAATCCCTGACGCCTTACATGTTTTCGCAGGGCGCCGCCGACGTTCCGTGCACTCTCCTGCACTTCGTGAACAACGAGTTGGTCGATGTCGCCAAGGGCAAAATCATTCAACCGGGCAACCCCTTGTTCCACGGTACCCAGATGCCAACCAACTTGTTTAGGGTTCAACTGGTTCGGGTGCTGCCAGGCTGCGACGAGTTGTTACCTCCGATTCGACCCGTTAGGGCCGACGATGATGACGTGATGACCCTCAGCGCCTGCCTGAGCTGGCCCCTGCTTTGGCCGAAAAGCCAGATTCGTTTGGGGGCGGGGGACACCACCCCAAAGACAACACCGCCAGTCGTGCCGGTGCCAAGTCGGCCCCATGGCAAGACCGCCGCAATGGTGCCGGACACCCCTATGCCACTGGATCCAAACATGCATATGGCACAGGATCAGAACGACGACGATGATGATACATTTGCCAACGTCAATCAGTACTTTGCCGATCATGGGTACGGTGGCAACTTCATGGGGCCTCCTTCTCAAGAACCCAACCCAACAAAACACGTGCACGATCTAGCTGGTACCGCGGAGAAGCCAAGTTGCAACAGGCGTCGTTTGCCGTTCAGCTCTCAGGAGACGCCTCCAGCTACCGACTTCACCGAGCCTCAGATAGGCGAGGTGCAAAATATTATCAGCCCCAACACACTCAAGAAGGCGGTCTGTGAGCAGAACTCGGTCCCATTACAGGAGAAGAAGAAGGCACGCAAAAGAAAGACTAACAAGGGTGCGGGCCAGTCGGCACCGAGTACGATCCGTGCTCAGGATGGGCCACCTTCACCTGAGGAAATCTCGAGGAGGGTGCATGTGGCGGGTAGGCCGATGCTACCGAGAAATATGCTCGATGCTGCAACCGGTGCTATGCGGAGTCTCCATGACAGTGTTCTTTCTTTGAAGAAGCGGCATCTCGGAGAGAAGGATGTGGCATACCCGGTTTTCACGGCCAAGGTGCCAGAGGGCAAGGGCTTTGTGGATAACTCCATCGGGGGTACGATCGTCCTGCGGTTTGATGACATCCACGCTATGTTGAACCTTCATCCGCTGCACTACACCTTCGTTCGGCTATTTTCGCTAAGTATGGAGATGCGGATCATTCGCGACAAGACCCCGGACATTGTGATAGTCGACCCCTTCTTCACGCGTGCCAAGATCTTGGGCAGCGCTGGGGACCGGCAAGTTGCGAGTTCTTACCTCAAAGGCGTCATTCTGGCAAACCAAGATAAGGATAACTTCCTCGTGCCTTACTTTCCCGAGTAAGTCCTCCCCTCAACCGCCCCGTAACATATGAATTCTTAGATTTCGATCGTTTTTCTTTTAACATTCCATGTTTTCTGCAGTGACACACATTGCACGCTCATCCTCCTAAGCCCCAAATATTCCATGGCCATGTATTTCGACCCGGACCGTCAGTCGAACGTAGACTACACAAATGTCAAGAAGGTTCTTGATGATGTTCTCCCCGGCTACGTCAAATCTGGAGGCACCTTCACCAGGCCTATTCGTAAGTACGGCAAGCATGTGTTCTCCCACAATACGACGTTCTGCTGCGTCAAGCAGCCGCCTGGCGGTCAGAAGGGTGCCTACTACGCCATCCATCACATGCGGGCGATCGTACGGGACCATCATCAACTTCTGCTACCGAGTAGACTCAAAGATTGGGCTGCGACCGTGTCGGCAATCCAGGACGCGGACATCAGACAAGAATTCTTTCACATCCAGTCGGAGTTTGCGGAAATCATCCATCAGGATGTCCTTCGTACCTCGGGGCAGTTCTACCTCAGAAATCAACCATCCAACAGTGATATCGACACAATCCTACAAATGCAGGCTGACAACGCCCGTTGTTTCATGGCTCCCGCGATAGACGGCGGCTTCATCCACGCTCCGGTCCCTTGAGTCGAGTCGAAAGCAGTGATGCTGTGTCTAGTTCTGAAACATCGATTGGCTCATGTTGTAATTAAACTTTAATGAACTTGTAGTACGTCTCTTTGGTTTCGAGAGTCGTTCAACTTAGATGTAATCGATGCTATTAATGTCTTGCTTTTCTCTTCCGATCGTTCTGTTGCATACTTATATATTGCTTATGTATTGTCTGTGAATTGGTACTAATGTTTCGTTTGGCTACTGCATAGCGATGCCGTGGTATGTCGTGTACAAGGGTAAGGTTCCCAGAGTCTACGACGACTGGGAGGAGTGTCAGAGACAGGTTCACCGATTCAGCGGTAACAGTTACAAAGGGTACGCCACTAGGGCCGAGGCCGAATCTAGATACGCCCGCTATCTAGCGGGAGAGGGGAGGGAGCGTTGGAGGAACCGGATGAAGATGAGTTTCATCGTGATGATGCTCATCGTGATGACCGCAGCTCTCTTCTATGTGATGGTAGTTTAGATGATCGATATCGACTTGTAATGTGAAGACAAACTCGCGGTCTCGCGACTTGTAATATAATGTTCTATCTTTGTTCGGTCTTTTCAATTCAAAGACTAATATGATGAATTGTATTCGGAGACTAAAATGATGAATTGTATTCGATGAATCTGTTGTTGATGTGTGCTGTCTATATTTTGTCCAATTATACATTTTGTAACCTGTGCAAAAAACAGAAAATAAAAAAATAAAAAAAACCTAATATTCATACTAATGGCGCATCACATCATAGTGCGCCATTAGTATGCCAAAGGATACTAATGGCGCATCATTAAACAGTGCGCCATTAGTATGCCGAAGTTACTAATGGCGCGTCCTGTTGTTGTGCGCCATTAGTATGCCAAAGCACCTTGGTATACATGGCCCCCTGGGAGGCATACTAATGGCGCACTGTTGTATGTACTAATGGCGCATCCGAGGTGCGCCATTAGTATACCAGATACTAATGGCGCACCAGTGGTGCGCCATTAGTAAAATATACTAATGGCGTGGCACTAATGGCGCACCACTAATGCGCCATTAATGGCCAAATTAGGTGCGCCATTAGTAGGCCTTTTCCTAGTAGTGCGACGATGACTTCTCGGGTCATCAAAAACAGCCTCCACGTCGGCTCGGGACTCGCCGAGTAGATGGATCCAATGGATCTCTCTTCCTTGGACGAGCTCTTTGATCGTATCGCCGCCCTGGGAGTCGCTACAGACTATGATCGGATCGGGCTTAAACCCGACCAAAGGGGGATTAACTCTCTGCCGGTCACCCATCAGATAGCGGTGGTGGAGGAGCAAAGTAGCGATTCTTCCTCTATTTTGAGGACAAACTATGTCTGGATTCCCGAGCTCTCCGAGCCGGATACCCTTCTATGGGAGGACATGGCCCAAGCTTCGAACCTAGAATTAGATAGCGGGCCAGAACTATTGGGCAACATCCCGGAGCCCGAACTGCCAAGCTTGGAAACTCCTCCGTCCCTGGGTCTCAGATCGGGTAAGGGTTTGGACCTAAATCTACCCACCCACCCAGACATAAGTGATCTTTCTCACATTATACAAGAGCCCCAAGAGACAGTACATCACTATTGGGCCAGATTCCTCATTGTAATGAGCAAGGTCAAGGACTGTCGCGAGGAAGACGCAATTTCATTCTTTTGCAAAAATTGCACGGACAAGGGAATCCTCAACGCCATAAGTCGCCGTGACATAGCACACTTCGCTGACTTGGCGGCCATAGTACAGAAGTACTGTGTGATGGAAAGCGCCTGGAAAACCCAAACAAAATTCTGGGATCCTCCATCTCCCACTAAACCCCCCGTCCAAACTAAAAGTGTGTACTCTCATAAGTCACCTGATCCAATTACAAAGAAACCAAAGCCCACTACAGGGCGTGGAACTGTATTGGAGGGATGGCTCAATGGGCCATGCAAAATTCATAGTACACCGGATACAATGCCAACACACAACCTTAGAGCATGTTGGATACTCCGGCAGGTGGCAAAGAGCGGCGAGGATCTCCTCATCAACAATACCACAAATCACCATCCCGTGGAAAATAACAATACAGTATTGACAGTCTTCGAGACCTTCGCCTCAAATAATAGGCGCAAGCGAGCACTCCGTAGCCTTGCCGAAGTCTGCCACATTGGAGCAATAAATCCATGGAACGACATGGCCATAACCTTCAATGCCAGTGACGAACCTCAATTCCGAACAGCCCGAGCACCAGCCTCTTTGGTCCTTAGTCCAATCGTGGACGGCTTCCGACTTACTAAAGTGCTCATGGACGGTGGCAGCAGATTAAATCTCATCTATGAGGAAACTCTTAAAAAAATGGAAATAGACAAGAGACGCATTGAGCAAAGCAGGACGACCTTCAGAGGAATCGTCCCTAGTCGGGAGGCACGATGTGCAGGAAAAATCACACTAGATGTGGTATTCAGCACGCCAGAGAATTATAGGTCCGAAGAAATCACATTCCAAGTGGCCCCGTCCAGTAGCGGATACCATGCCCTTTTAGGGCGGGAGGCATTCACAATCTTCCAAGCTATACCCCATTACGGGTACATGAGGCTCAAAATGCTCAAGCCCAATGGAATCATCACTTTAGCTAGTGATCCGGACATAGCACTCCGCGCCGAAAATAAAACCGCCGCACTGGCCCTCGAGGCATTGTCCTAAGCCCTTGCGGCCGAAGAACTAACTGCGCTACGCTCCACAGTGGATAGGGACGACGTGATACTCGACAAAAGACCCAAGTCCATATCTTTTTAACCAACGGACGAAATAGTCAAATTCCAGGTCCATCCAACGGACCTTACAAAAATAGCATCCATCGGGGCACAGCTGAACCCCACAACAGACGCCGCACTACGGGAGTTCTTGCATGAGAATTGGGACATCTTTCCCTGGCATCCTTCAGACATGCCAGGAATCCCACGCAGGCTGGCCGAGCATAGCCTAAACATTCTAAAGGGATAGAAGCCGGTCAAGCAGACTCTTCGGCGTTTCTCAGAGCCTAAGTGACAAGCCATGGGATAAGAGCTAGCCAAGTTACTCGAGGCCGGATTCATTAGAGAAATAAAACATCCGGACTGGCTAGCAAACCTGGTAATGGTACCAAAGAAGGACAAATCCTGGCGCCTATCTATCGATTTCAAGGACCTTAACAAGGCTTACCCCAAGGATCCCTTCCCCCTCCCCCGCATCGATCAAATTATCGACGCTACCGAAGGTCACGACTCATTGTGTTTCCTCGACGCATACTCCGGATACCATCAAATTAAGATGGCGGAGTCCAATCAAGCCGCAACGGCATTCATCACTCCATACGGCCCCTTCTGTTTTAACACTGTGCCTTTCGGGCTCAAAAACGCCGGTGCAACCCATCGATGCATGATTCAGACATGCCTGGAAACACAAATCGGCAAAACAGTGGAGGCATACATAGAAGATGTGGTCATTAAAACCAGACACATCGAATCCTTAATAGATGACTTGAGGCTCACGTTCGACAATCTCCGAACATATGACATCAAGCTCAATCCAGAAAAATGCGTTTTCGGCGTGCCCGCCGGTAAGCTCTTGGGCTTCATCGTTTCCAATAGAGGAATTGAAGCAAATCCGGCCAAAATACGAGCTCTGTAACAGTTGGCTATCCCAAGAGACCTCAAGAAAATCCAGAAATTAACTGGATGCGTGGCTGCCTTAAGCCCCTTTATCTCCTGATTGGGAGAAAAGGCACTACGTCTTTATCGCCTTCTTCGACGCATCGAACACTTCGAGTGGACGGATGCGGCCTCGGCCGGATTGGAAGAAATAAAAGCCGTCTTGGCCAGCAATCCAATCTTGGCAGCGCCAAATATTGGCGAACCAATGCTGTTATATATAGCAGCAACACACCAAGTTGTAAGCGCAGTGCTCATCGTCGAACGAGAGCCGGACGGACATAAGTTCCCGCTTCAAAAGCCGGTATACTACGTATCCAATGTCCTTACTCCATGCAAATCATGGTACCCACATTATCAAAAGATAGGATACGCGGTCTTCATGGCATCCCGGAAACTACGACACTACTTTCAAGAGTGTTCAATTACAGTGGCCTGTGAAGTACCACTCAATGACATAATAAATAACTGCGATGCCACGGGCCGGATTGCTAAATGGGCTATTGAGCTCCTCCCGTTCGACGTAACATACAAACCATGGCGAGCTATTAAGTCACAAGTACTGGCTGATTTCGTCGCCAAATGGACAGAAGCCGAACTCCCTAAAGAGTACGGCATGTACTCCAAGTGGATCATGCACTTTGACGGCTCTAAGATGCTGGCTGGTCTGGGGGCAGGCGTCATCCTGACATCCCCCACCGGAGACATAGTCGAATATGTACTCCGAATATTATACACAGACTCCAACAATGCAGTAGAATATGAGGCCCTGTTGCATGGTCTCCGGATGGCAGTCTCCATGGGCATTCAACGCCTAGAGGTGCGTGGGGATTCGAACCTTGCAATATCTCAAATAAATGGAGACTTTGATGCCAAGGACCCAAAAATGGCGGCTTACCGCAACACCATCCTCAAAATGTCAGCTCGGTTCGAGGGGCTCGAATTCCACCATGTGGTCTGAGAAAACAATCAAGCGGCGGATATCCTTGCCCGCATCAGCGCTAAGCGCGACCCTGTCCCACCTAATATCTTCTTGGAAAGGCTGTTCAAGCCATCCGTGGTGCGGGAAGGGGAGACCAGCAACAACAGTCAGGATGCGGCCATAATGCCAGATCCCGAACACTCTGATCTGACGTAATCAGAGGCTCTGCCACCGAAATAACACCTTCGGCCCACGTGATTATGTTTGTCATCGCTCCGTGGACAGAACCCTTCTTGGCTTACCTAACTATGCATGTCGGAGTAATGGGCCACGGGTAGGCCAACCCGAGGCACAGAACCTTTCTAGACATCGGGGCAGGCTTCGCCCCTCAGGAAACCCCAAGATGGAGGGCCGCCTCTGGGAGTCGGCAGCAGCGCGGCCGACTACCCACTCGCGGCCGAGTCCCAGGGGCGACTAGAAAATCAGCCGACTCCGAACCGGCGGCTTCCAGAGAAGCCGGCCACAGCGAGTCGGCCCACGACTTCAACCACCTCATGCCCTCGTAAGGAGGGACGGGACGGGGCGTGGTCTCAGTACAAGCCACGCCCCGCCCCTTACAAAGGGCAGGCATGGCCACAGTGCGCCGCACCAATGGAGATCTTCGTCCGGCGCGGTACTGTTGCCATGCCAGCCCTGACATCAGCCCCAGTGGGCTGAACCCTGTGCCCACGTCGGTCTGCCTGTACGACCCAGAGACGGCGGGCCCCGCTGGTTAGCGGGGGTACAGAAGACGGCGAGAGCGCCACAAGACGGACCCCATGGGAGTCGGCCTCCGAGAGTCGGCCGGCTCCTCCCACGGGCCCCGCACGCCATTAACTAGACAAGACGGGGGATGGTAACAGTGATCGCCCGTCAGGCGGCGGCACTGTTGCCATGACCCCATGACCAAGCCAGCATCATTAGAAGCATGGATACAGTAATCCGCAGCCGGCAAGACCCGCCCGTGGAGGACGAGGCCTGTCAGCTCCGTACCAGACCGGTCAGCGGGACCCACCAGTCGGCGAGCCCCAGTAGTTGGCAGAGGAGACGGCGGCCTGAGAGACAGACGGCCAGGACCCGCGCCCAGACGGATTACCATTGTACCCTCGGGGGGTAGGCGTATATAAACCCCCCGAGGAACCCATGCAAAGGGTTCGATTCTTTTAGCACTAGACCAGAGAACACAGGGGGGAGAGAGCTAGCCTTGCCTTCTCCTACCTCCAGGAAACAGCTCAAGGAGCAACCTTGTACACGCTTTGCCATAGTGATCATGCGGAGACCACGTAGAGCAGCAGTAGGGGTGCTATCTCCTTAGAGAGCCCTGAAGCTGGGTAAGATTCGCCGGCGTGCATGTCTACGCCTCATCCCGCTTCCAGGCACCGGCGACGTTCTACTCGCCCCCACCATGATAAGCCATCCTTTGGCATATGTCGCACCCAACCCCCGACATTTGGCGCCCACCGTGGGGCGAGGTGCACCATCGTCCGGAGACCTGCTTTGGATGGGAACCCTTTTCCTCCCTGGCGAGCGCAGCCAGCCCGGCACGCCAGAGGGAGTTTGCGTCGATGCGCTGCACGGTGCTGAGATCGCCTGTGCGGCCAGCTGCCTCGCCCAACTTGTTGGCGAGGTCCGCCTCTCCGACGAGCCTGCATCCGACGCAGGCACTGGCAGCCCCGAGAGCCTTCTCGCGGGCCTCCTCGACAAACTCCACGTTGCCGGCGAGCCTGCCGCAGACCTGGAGTCCGTAGGCTCCACCGACCCGATGCTGGTCGATTTCGACACCACGTCGCTCGACGCGTTCCCTACCAATGTGGTAGTCTACGACGAGCCGCTCCCTCGCGCGGAGAGCGGCGGCAGCACCGTCACAGAAGTGCTCGTCATCGCTCATGGCGAGCACTCCGACGGCGGGGCTCACGACCCGCTCGAAGCGGCACTGCAAGACCTGGATGCGCCCATTCCAGAAGACGCTGACGCCGAGACGCTGGAGGCCCGCCGCCTCCAGCTCGTCGAAGGCGCGAAGAAGCTGGCAAACATGAGATGCTTGTCAGAAGCCTACCAGCGTGACATGGATCGCGCTGTGGGCGGCTCGCCGGCCCCAACGGGACCTAGCCACCTAGGCGCGGTCCGGCAACGCGGCGCGGACATCGCCAACATGTTCTGGGCCAATCGCCCCGTATACGCCACGCCCGCGGAGAACATCCGAGCCGCCCAGGCAGCGGAAGACGAGTTGGACAACCTCGAAGGCGAAGAGCGCCGCCTGATGATGGAGCGAGTCCAGCGACTCCTCGACGCGGCTGCCACGCAGAACGCGGCCGGCTGTCGCACTGAAGCGCCGCCACGGCAGAACGACGACCTGCCACCCCGCCGAGATCAAGGCGCGACGTCTCGGATGCCGACTGGCGGCGTCCGCGGAAGGAATAACAAGGATCCGGCTGCCAGTCGCAGTCGGACTCACATCACCATCGAGCGCGACCAAGATGACCGCCCAAGAGCAGTGGAGCGGCGGGACGACTATCTGCCTCCTCCACCTCGCAGAGAAAGGCGAGTCTCCCCGCCACCCATTGAGCATCCGACTCTCGGCGACCGCCTCGGCTGCCTAGAGGGAGTCGGAGAAAACGACGCGCGTCACCGGATCGATCGGCTCCACCGATCCCTGGTGCTGGAAGAGGAGGACGAGTTGGGTCCGCCGTGTTTCGGCTCCCGCATTCGAGATGAGCCCTTTCCCAAAGGGTTCACTCTTCCCTGAGATACTCCCAAGTACACCGGCTCTGTGAAGCCGGAAGATTGGCTGGTTGACTATGCTACGGCCGTCGACATAGCAAGCGGCAACAAGCGCGTTGCCGTGAAGTACGTTCCACTCATGCTCCAGGGCACGGCCCGGACATGGTTGAACAGCCTGAAGCCCCGCAGCATCAACAGCTGGGTCGACTTCACCAAAACTTTCGTCCGCAACTTCACAATCACGTACAAGCGACCTCCCAAGCATCGCCAGCTCTCCTTGTGCGTGCAAGGCCCCAACGAGTCGACTCGCGACTACCTCACGCATTGGGCCGAGCTCCGAAACTCCTACGAGGGCGTGAACGAGGTGCAGGCCATTGAGTACTTCACCGCCGGGTGCAGAGAAGGCACCCTCCTCAAGCACAAGCTCCTCTGTGATGAGCCAGAGACCCTGGACGAGCTGCTGATCATAGAAGATAAGTACGCCACAGCCGACTCCTCCATGAAGACGGAGATCCAAGTTAGTACAACCGGCAAAGTGGCCCCTCAGGCTCCCTGAACTCCGGCTGGAGACGCTAGTCGGTGACAGCAGCAGAGCGACCACAAGCGCAAGGCCCCGCAGCCGGCTTCCAGTAGCCGGCAGGTAGCGACAGTCGAAGACCAGCAGCCGGAGGGGCAGCCTCCGTCCAAGCGACAGAAGGGCGGCAAGCCCAACTGGTTGCCGGCTTTCTCTTACGAGCAGACTCTAGATGGCCCATGCAAGTTTCACAGTGGCGCGAAGCCGTCAAACCACACCACCCGGAAGGCCACTGGCTCACCAGGTTCGCCAAGGGAGACGGCCTCCTGCCTCCTCCGCCTGCTGGGCAGCCGCCTCCGCCTCCACCCCAGCAGCCGGCTGTCAGGCCAGTCGGCGCAGTACAAGACGAGTACCTAGAAGAGCATGGGGCCTATGTGGTGTTCACCAGTGTGGCTGATGATAAACGCAGCAAGCGGCTGCAGCGGCAAGAGGTGAATGCGGTGGTGTCAGATACTCCAGAATTCATGCATTGGTCCGAGAGGCCTATCGGTTGGAGCAGAGCTGATCACCCAGAGGTGATGCCGAATCCAGGCTCCTACGCCTTGGTCTTGGATGCCACCTTTGCCACTGATAGGCGGGCCGCTCGCTTCTCACGAGTGCTGATAGACGGAGGCAGTAGCATCAACATCCTGTACAAGGATACCATGGAGAAGTTAGGAATGAAGCAAAGACAGCTTCAGAACAGCCGTACTGTGTTCCACGGCATCGTGCCCAGCCTTTCCTGCTCACCAATCGGCAAGATTCTGATAGATGTCCTCTTTGGAGACAAAGATCATTTCCGCCGAGAGCCAGTCTGGTTTGAAGTGGTGGACCTTGAGAGCCCATACCATGCCTTGCTTGGCAGACCTGCTTTGGCCAAGTTCATGGCAGTCCCCCACTATGCCTACCTCAAGATGCCGAGTTCCAAGGGAATTCTAACCATAGCCGGCGACTACAGAAAGTCGTCCGCTTGCACGGCTGAGAGAAGTCGGCTGTCCGAGTCCCTGGTAATTGGAGCTGAGAAGCAGCTTCTTGATCGGGTTGTGGCGATGGCCGGCAAGCAGCCAGAGATGACGCCCAACCCCAAGGAATCGGAAGCTGAGGGCTCGTTCAAGCCGGCCAAAGAGACGAAGAAGATACCCTTGGACCCAGAGCACCCAGAGAGATACGCTGTCATAGGTGCAAACCTTGACAGCAAATAGGAAGGCAAGCTCGTCGATTTCCTCCATGAGAATCGGGACATCTTCGCATGGTCCCCCAAAGACATGCCAGGTGTACCGACGGAATTCGCCGAGCACAAGTTACATGTCCGATCTTATGTGAAGCCCGTCCGGCAGCCCTTGCGCTGCCTGTGAGAAGAGAAAAGAAGAGTTATTAGAGAAGAGATAGCCCGGCTCCTTGCAGCCAACTTTATCATGGAAGTGTTCTTTCCAGAATGGCTAGAGAACCCGGTCTTGGTACTGAAGAAGAACAAGCAGGGGTGGATGTGTATTGACTACAGAAGCCTCAACAAAGCTTGCCCCAAGGACCCGTTTGCTTTACCGAGAATCGATCAGGTGATAGACTCCACATCCGGATGCGATCTGTTGAGCTTCTTAGATGCCTATTCAGGATATCACCGGATCAAGCTGAACCCGGCAGACAGACTAAAAACTGCCTTCATCACGCCGTTTGGAGCCTTCTGCTACCTGACCATGACGTTCGGCTTGAGGAATGCGGCGCCACCTTTCAGTGTTACATGCAGAAGTGCCTCCTCAAGCAACTCGGCAGAAATGAGCACGTCTACATGGATGATGTGGTGGTGAAGACGGAAAAGCGCAGGACTCTGCTAGAAGACCTCAAGGAGATCTTTGAGAACCTGCGCTGATTCCATATCAAGCTCAACCCTGAAAAGTGCGTCTTCGGAGTACCAGCCGGCCAACTCCTTGGCTTCCTGGTCTCCGAACGCGGCATAGAGTGCAACCCTGTGAAGATAAAGGCCATCGAGAGGATGGAGGTACCCAGCCGACTGTTGGATGTGCAAAAGTTCACTGGCTGCCTGGCATCCATCAGCCGGTTCATCAGTCGGCTGGGCGAGAAAGCTCTCCCTTTATACCAGCTCATGAAGAAGACCAATTTTTTCGAGTGGAACCACAAGGCGGATGAGGCTTTTCTCCAGCTGAAGAAGATGTTGGTTACTCCCCCTGTGTTGGCGGCTCCGACTCCCAAAGAGCCCATGCTCCTGTACATCGCCGCCACCAGCCGGGTAGTCAGCACAGTCATCGTAGTTGAGCGCAAGGAGGAAGGCAAGGCACTACCTGTCCAGAGACCGGTATATTACCTAAGAGAAGTATTGTCGACCTCCAAGCAGAACTACCCCCACTACCAGAAGATGTGCTATGGCGTGAACTTTGCCGCTAAGAAGCTGAAGCCTTACTTTCAAGAGCATCCAATCACTGTGGTCTGCACAGCCCCACTAGCCGAGATCATCGGAAGACGAGATGCGTCTGGCCGAGTGGCCAAATGAGCCATAGAGTTGGCCCCCTACACGATCTACTATCAGCCCCGCACCGCCATCAAGTCGCAAGCACTGGCCGACTTCCTCGTCGACTGGGCCGAGACCCAGTACCTGCCGCCGGCACCCGACTCCACCCATTGGTGGATGCATTTCGATGGCTCCAAGATGCGTACTGGCTTGGGAGCCGGTGTTGTCCTCACTTCTCCTAAAGGCGACAGGCTCAAGTATGCGTTGTAGATCCATTTCGCCGCCTCCAACAACGTCGCTGAATACGAGGCGCTCATTCACGGGCTCCGGCTTGCCAAAGAACTTGGCATTCGCCGGATCCTGTGTTATGGCGACTCCGACTTGGTGGTCCAGCAGTCATCTAGCGACTGGGATGCCAAGGACGCAAACATGGCAAGCTACTGCTTCCTTGTGCAACAACTCAGCGGATATTTCGAGGGGTGTGAGTTCCTCCACGTGCCAAGAAACGACAACGACCAAGCAGATACTTTGGCACGAATCGGCTCCACCCGCCAAGCAATACCATCCGGCATCGCTCTTCAGTGCCTCCTCAAGCCGTCTATCAAGCCTTCACCAGAGTCAGATTCCATTTTTGTGCCGGCTCCCCCTGAAGAAGTCGGATCCGACTCAAGAGCCCCAGCAGGCGGCACAAAAACCCTTGCAGACGACTCCAAGAACGCCCCAGTCAAAGCTGGCCCAGGGACTTCAGAACCCGGCCCGGGGACTACGGCGACCAGACCAAAGACTCCAGAGCTTGGCCCGAGGACTGCATCAGTCGGCCCGGGGACTTCGTTGATCCAGCAAGCGGCTGCAGACTCCAGCCCGCCGCCACCCAGCCTAGCCGCCCTCGTCCAAGTCGCAGTTCTGGCAGCCGAAGAAATAGCAGCACCCTCATGGGCACAGCCCATCCTCAAATTCCTGGTGAACAAAGAGCTACCAACTAACGAAACCTTGGCTCGGCAAGTACAACACCGGGCGGCAGCATACACCATAGTCAACAGAGAGCTGGTCAAGCGCAGCGTCACTGGTGTCTACCAGCGTGGCGTCGAGCCAGAGCAAGGCCAAGAAATTCTCAGAGACATCCATCAAGGCGAGTGCGACCACCATGCGGCCTCAAGAGCACTCGTCGCCAAAGCTTTCCGACACGGTTTCTTCTGGCCGACTGCCCTAGAAGAGGCCAAGGAATTGGTCCAGAAATGCAAGGGGTGCCAGAAGTTCCATTCCAAGCCGCATCAGCCGGCTTCAGCGGTCAAGACTATCCCAATCGCCTGGCCCTTCGCAGTTTGGGGCCTGGACATGGTGGGACCATTCAAAACAGCGCGAGGCGGCCTAACTCACCTACTTGTCGCGGTGGACAAGTTCACCAAGTGGATAGAAGTAAAACCCATCAAGAAGTTGAATTGTCCGATTGCCGTGACCTTTATCTCCGACATCACGATTCGGTACGGCATACCGCACAGTATCATCACCGACAACGGCACCAACTTTGCCAAAGGCGCCTTGGCCCATTTCTGCGCGACGTAGGGCATCCTACTGGACTTAGCGTCCGTTGCCCATCCACAGTCTAACGGCCAGGTGGAGCGGGCGAATGGCCTCATCCTGTCTGGCATCAAGCCTCGGCTGGTCGAACCACTGGAGCGTTTGGCCGGTTGTTGGCTTGACGAGTTGCCAGCCGTGCTCTGGAGTCTACGCACGACTCCAAACAAGTCGACCGGCTTCACGCCCTTCTTCCTCGTCTACGGCGCTGAAGCCGTCATCCCAACAGATATAGAGTTCGACTCCCTGCGAGTCACGATGTACACCGAGGAGGAAGCAGAAGAAGCACGACAAGATGGCGTCGATCTGCTGGAAGAGGGCCGGCTGTTGGCACTCAGCCGGTCCAGCATCTACTAGCAGAGCCTACGCCAATACTACAACATGAAGGTCAGGCCGAGATCTTTCCAAGAGGGCGACCTTGTGCTCCGACTGATCCAGCGGACAGCCGGCCAGCACAAGTTGTCAGCACCTTGGGAAGGCCCCTTCATCATCAGCAAAGTGCTGGGCAACGACTCCTACTATTTGATCGATGCTCAGAAGCCCCGAGAACGCAAGAGGGACG
Organism: Triticum aestivum; assembly: GCF_018294505.1. Classification (NCBI taxonomy): domain Eukaryota; kingdom Viridiplantae; phylum Streptophyta; class Magnoliopsida; order Poales; family Poaceae; genus Triticum; species Triticum aestivum. Next base: position 64,444,956 of record NC_057806.1, read on the forward strand.
ACTCCGGCAAGGAGACAGAACGACCATGGAATACAAATCTTCTCCGAAGATTTTATAGTTAAAGGAGTATGTACCATGCTACCCTTTTGTATTAAAAGTACCAAGACTTCAGGCCCCCCGAGACGAGCTCGGGGACTGCCCTTTCTGTTATCTGTATGATAAGAATTATGCCTTCGAGTATGTTACTCTTTGTTATGCCACTTGGCACCGGGCTTGACTAGTCGGCCCGGGGACTCACCGCCTTGCGCTATGAAATGCTTCCTGCAGTCGGACAAGTAGTGTGTGGTGCCTAAGCCGTCTCCTGTCAGAAGCCACAGCTCGCAGAGCGACTGTTTGGTGGGCAGGAGTAAGGAAGAATGGGCGCCCACACGAAAAATGGCCAAGGATTCAAAGCATAAACATAGCTCAAGCTGGCTTTCCAGCCTTTCTTCGGAAAACCGACTCTTGAGTAGTTGGCTTGCCGCCTTCTATTAAACTTGCTAAAAAGACTCTAAAAATGGCCGAGTACTTGCCTCCCCAAAAGTAGCCAAGCACTTGACCCAGCGGCAGTCCGCAGAGCGGCTGTCCGACTGGCAAAGACGACAACTAAGGGAAGGCGGCAAAGGAAAAAGCCAAGAGAGCAATAAGCAAGAAACGATAGAACCCGGATAAATATTTACATAACATAGGCCCTTGGCCGAATCTTCAAACCGAAGTTCAAAATACACCCCGCGGGTCGAATTGTGCGAATTAACAAGTTCTTCAAAGACTATTAAAGCAGATAAGATAAAACAAGGCAGCAGCCTAGGAAGCAGCAGACGGGTTTGGAGGCTCGGAGGAGATGGCGGTGTCAGACGTTGGGGCGGCCGGATGAGCACTCTCGGCTTGATCGCCTCCAGCGGCAGCCGGCTAGGTTGGGCACGGCTCGTTGCTGGAGGCACGGTCGAGCTGAGGCTGATCGTCCGCTCCGTCTTCTGGCGCCTCCGTCTCATCTCCGACCTCCGCCTCGCCTCCCTCCTCGGCGCTGGAGCCGATCACCTCCATCGAGTCCTTGTCGTAGTCCGGGTTCATCCCAAACCACTCTGGAGGTGCCTCCTCGCCATCGTCAGCCCGCTCAGGAATGAAGACACTAGTGTCGGCGTACTCGGCGATCGCTGCGGCGCGCTTGACAAGGGCGTCTTCCACGGCTGCCAGCTCCGGCTGGGCCTCTTCCCGGAGCATGGCGAGCTGGTCCAGGTCCAGGTCTGGATACCACGCCTTGACGAACTCCAAGGCCTGGCGCGCTCCAGCCCGTGCCGAGGAGCCCTTCCAAGCCTCAAGACGGCCGGCTGCGACCTCCAGCCAGTCGGCAGTCCGGCTGGGAGTGCGTAGAATTGGCATGTCTGGCCACAAGGCAGCAATCGCCTGGGCGCCGACACGTTGAAGCCGGCGCAGCATCCGGTGGGCCGGCCGTAGGCGAGCCTCGATGCTCAGAAGCTGCTCATCAAGGGTCCGGGGGGCATTGGTGGCAACCTCCTCGCTAGTTGCCCTCCGCGCCTCGTGATCGGCCTCGATGGCCTGAGTGGCAGCTTGCGTGTGGCCCAGGAAGAAGTCTACCAAGACGAAAAATAAGCAAGTCAGAAAATCAGGAGTCGGCCCGACCTGCAGTCGACGGCTCAAAGAAAGAGAGTAAAGAAAACTCACCATCAACGATATCCTCAATCTCATGAAAGACGGAGGTCAGCATTGCCTCCTTGTCGGTCCAGGAGGAGCGCTCGGTCTCGAACTCGGCCAGGAGCGCAGTCTCTTTCTTCTCCACCTCCTCCTGCGCCTTCTTGAGCAGCTCCTTCTACTCCGCCAGCTGCGTAGCCAGCAGGTCGCGCTCTGCGACGAGCTTGCTGCACTCCACCCCTTGGCACGCAAGGCGGTGTTGGCTTTGCCCAGCTACTGCTGAAGAACGGCGTTGGCCTCTGAAGAAAGAAGAAAAAAGACGTAAGCCGTCAACAAGAAGGTCGCTGGGAAGATCCGGCCCGACTGCTCAGCAGTCGGCCCAAATCTCGAGGACAATAGCCCGCGGGTGCGCCAGCGTGCCCCCGCGAAGAAGAAGGAAAACTCACTCCGGCTCTCTGACAAGTCGGCAGTCCGCTTGCCCAGCTCCTCAACGTTGCGGTTGAAGGCGGTGACCCGGAGGTTGTGGTAATCCTGTGATAAACACTTCAAACAAGAGTAAGTGTTTGGAACTCGCCAATGGAGTTCCGACCCGCCTGCTCAGCAGCCGGCCCGGAACTCGGGGACTACACCCACTGGGTGCACTGGCGCGCCCCCACAGAGAAGAACAAGAAAAAACAAAGTCATAAGAAAATATACCCGGACGGCCGCTCGTGACGCCAGATGCGCCTTGGTGCAGTTCTGGATGGCGTCGCCTTCAGCTCGCAGCTTCGCCTGGACGTCCAAGAGCGCCTGGTTCAGCAGGCCTGTGCCGCCTCCTCGCACCCACCCGACGGGCGCGGCGCTCATTGCCTCGACGTCTGGGACGGCCGAGCTGGCTGCGCCGGTGTCCAGGGGGCGTGGCGCCAAAATCGCCTTCTCAAGACGACGACGCGTTGGCGAGGCGACTTGGAGGAGCAGATTTGCCACTGCCTCGTCGTTAGTCGGCGGCACCGGCGGGTCCGCCGGCTATTCGCCTTGCGCGCTCCCAGACAGCGGCGGAGGCGGTGGTGGCGGCACGACTGTGTCCGACACGAAGGCCTCGCCGCCGACTTCCCCAGTCTGCTCCATGAAATCTGGAGGCCGCGCTGAGTTCAGCGGGATGACGAACAACGCCGACTGGCGGCGCGTGGCTTCTTCGGCCTGCTGTTTTGCCGCGACGGCGGCTTCGGCTTCATCCAGCCTCTTCTGGGCGGAGGCGGACGCCTTCTCGGCCTCCGCCTTCTCTCGGCGGGCAGCTTCTTCCTCGTCGCGCTTCTCCTGCGCGTTCCGCTCCGTCGCCTCCCGAAGATCGGCGGCGGGGTCAATGCGCCGAGTGGTGGCGGACGTCTCTGCCGACCCCCTGATGGAGGCGGCGGTCACCCTCCCAAGGGTGGGAGGAGCTCTATAACAGGGAAAGCATGTAAAAGATTTAGACAAAATCTTCCAGAAGAAAAACAAGATAGAGGCACTTACGCAGAGGTTAGTGGTGGCTTCTTCACTTCCTTGCGGAAGCGGTTGGCCTTCGCGACCGCCTCTTCCCGCTTGGTCACGGCGGCCACCCCCTTGAACTTCTTCTCCCGGCCGCCAATGGAACTCGGCCCGGCCCGGTGCTTCCTTGCACCGCCTAGACCGCCCAAGGCGGCGGACGAGCTCGCGCCGTGGTGGCCGGCTCTTGATTGGTGGCGCGGGGCGATTTCCCCATCATCATCAATGGGCTAGTCGGCAAAAGTGGCCGAGGGCCTGAGGCCGCCTTCCTCTCCTCTGCTGCCTCCGTCGGTGTCGGCCTCCATGGCCACCGCCCCCAGGTCGGGATCGTCGATGTCGCTCTCCACTCGATCGGGGACAAACTGGCGGGCTAGCCCCGCGGTGCCGGCCGAGGGCTGGACGAGAGGGTTCTGATTCGAAAACTAAAAAAAGATCAGGAGTCGGATTCGGCTGCAAAAAGGAAACAGAAGAAGAAGAGAGACAACTTACAACCGGCGGGGGGTTGGCGCGCGAGAACGGCTCCATGTCGAACTGCCAATCCTCCGAGAGACCGTAGTTCGCGATGTAATTCACCGTGTCCGCCACCTCCGTGTGGGGCATGTCTTTGGAGCATATCCGACTCGGGGTCCCGGTGGCCGCTCATCTGACAGATCAGATGAGGCCGGCCTTGGAGCGGGAGGACTCGGCGCGCCACGAAGGCGGCCAACAAGTTGGCCCCAGTCAGACCCTCCGACTGCGTCAGCACTCGGAGTCACGCGACGGCGGCGGCACCGGCCGGAGTCAGCGTCTTGGCCTGGTGGGACCACCTAGGGAGCCTTCCAGCTGGCGCGCCGCCTTCGTAATGCGGCAGGTTGACCCAGTCGCCTTCTGGGGCGACGTTCTTCACATAGAAGTAAGATTGCTGCCACATCTTCACCGACTTAATCAGCGAGATGGTGGGGAACGGGTTGTCGGCCACCGACCTCCGCATCGCGATGTAGGCACCGCATTGGGCCGGCACGCCGGCGATGTGCGTGCCAAGCTTGGAATGAAAGAATTCCCCCCACAGCTCAATGGTGGGGAGAACGCCAAGGAAGCCTTCGCACAAGGTGGCGAAGGCAGCCAAGCAGCACCACCGTGTTCAGGGTGAGGTGGTGCGGCTGGAGGCCGTGGAACTCCAAGAACGAGCGGAAGAAGCCGCTCGCCGGCAGCCCTAGGCCGCGCATGAAGTATGAGCGGAATACGACCCGCTCGCCCTCCTCCGGCGCCGGCAACACCTCCTTTGCCGGCGGAGCGCGAGCTCGCACTAAGTTCGCGCCGGGGAGGCGACGCGTCTTGCGGAGGAACTCGATGTGGTCATCGTCGACATCAGAGCCGTCCCACACGCCGGAGCGCAAGGCGGCAGGCACGGCAGCAGAAGAAGAGCTCATCACTGCACGCGTGACGTGGTTCGGCGCGGCAGCGGCGGGAGGAAGAAGAAGGAAGAAGAAGCAAAGGGAGGCAAGGGAGAGCGGGTGCGCGTGCTTTGCAGCCCGCTCCCCCCGCCTACTTATAGGCCCGTAGGCTGAGAAGCCAAGGGGGCGTCGTGGGATTAACTGCGTCCAGACCCCCACGACCCCCACGATTTACCACACGAAGTTACTGCGCGCAGCTACTGCGCAGGAATCCCAACCGTCCGCACGAACGCAATGGATCCGTTCAAAGGCCGAGGCGCGGTAGTGGGGGGCCCCGCCTGCGGGCCTGTCCCGTCGCGCGCGTGGGCGGGCAGACTAGCCCGGCCACGTGGCGCCACCCGGCGGGTCCGCAACGGGCGGCAGCCGGGAAGCTTATTAGACACGCCGTCAGAATCCCGCTGCGACTTTCAAAACCCTTTAAGGAACGAGACGGCCTTCGACGAGTCCGGCTCCCAATAGTCGGTTTGGTGGAGATGGCCTAAGCAAGATCGCCTCCCGATAGTCGGCTTGAAGGAAGACGGCGGGCGAGGCCCAGATCCAGCCACCAGAAGGAAGAAACTGTTGAGGCCCCTCGACATGTCTCCCTCGGTGCCACACCAGCTTCCGGGACTACTATCGGAGTAATGGGCCAAGGGTAGGCCAACCCAAGGCCCAGAACCTTTCAAGACATCGGGGCAGGCTTCGCCCCTCAGGAAATCCCAAGACGGAGGGCCGCCTCTGGGAGTCGGCAGCAGCGCGGCCGACTACCCACTCGCGGCCGAGTCCCAGGGGCAACTACAAAATGAGCCGACTCCGAACCGTCGGCTTCCAGAGAAGCCGGCCACAGGGAGTCGGCCCACGACTCCAACCACCTCATGCCCTCATGAGGAGGGACGGGATGGGGCCTGGTCTCAGTACGAGCCACGCCCTCCCCTTACCAAGGGCAGGCATGGCCACAGTGCGCTGTACCAATGGAGATCTCCGTCCGGCGCGGTACTGTTGCCATGCCAGCCCTAACATCAGCCCCAGTGGGCTGAACCCTGTGCCCACGTCGGTCTGCCTGTACGACCCAGAGACAGCGGGCCCCGCTGGTCAGCGGGGGTACAGAAGATGGCGAGAGCGCCACAAGACGGACCCCGTGGGAGTCGGCCTCCGAGAGTCGGCCGGCTCCTCCCACGGGCCCCGCATGCCATTAACCAGACAAAACTGGGGATGGTAACAGTGATCACCCGTCAGGCGGCGACACTGTTGCCATGACCCCATGACCAAGCTAGCATCATTAGAAGCGTGGATACAGTAATCCGCAGCCGGCAAGACCCGCCCGCGGCGGACGAGGCCTATCAGCTCCATACCAGACCGGTCAGCGGTACCCACCAGTCGGCGGGCCCCAGTAGTCGGCGGAGGAGACGGCGGCCTGAGAGACAGACGGCTGGGACCCGCACCCAGACAGATTACCATTGTACCCCCGGGGGGTAGGCCTATATAAACCCCCCGGGGCACCCATGCAAAGGGTTCGATTCTTTTAGCACTAGACCGGAGAACACAAGGGGGAGAGAGCTAGCCTTGCCTTCTCCTACCTCCAAGAAACTGCTCAAGGAGCAACCTTGTACACGCTTTGCCATAGTGATCATGCGGAGACCCCGCAGAGTAGCAGTAGGGGTGTTATCTCCTCGGAGAGCCCTGAAGCTGGGTAAGATTCGCCGGCGTGCATGTCTACGCCTCATCCCGCTTCCAGGCACCGGCGACGTTCTACTCGCCCCCACCATGATAAGCCATCCTTTGGCATATGTTGCACCCAACCCCCGACAATGCAAGAACTCATTGAGGACCCAAACGAGGCACGTTGCATTGTGCGGCAGTCTAAAGCCTACAAGGTCCACGAGGGAGAGCTTTATAATAAAAGCGCTACCGGAGTACTTCAAAGGTGCATCTCCGAAGAGGAAGGACGACAACTTTTGGCAGAAATTCATGCTGGACTCGGCGGCCACCATGCTGCAGCTCGGGCCCTTGTAAGCAAGTCCTTCCGTACAGGTTTTTATTGGCCGACGGCCCGAGCAGATGCACAGGACCTCGTCCAACGTTGCGTCGGTTGCCAGCTTTTTGCAAACTAAAGCCATCTACCACCTACCGCTCTCCGAACAATCCCCATTACTTGGCCCTTTGCGGTCTGGGGGCTTGATATGGTCGGACCCCTTAAAGGAGGAAGCCATAAGAAAAAGTACCTATTGTTCATGGTGGATAAATTCACCAAATGGATAGAAGCCAAACCATTTAAAATGGCCGAGTCTGGACCAGTGATAGACTTCATATCCGAGGTTGAACACTGTTATGGTGTCCCCCACAGCATCATCACCGATAATGGCTCGAACTTTACAGCCGACGAGGTAAAAACTTGGTGCGCAACATGGGCATTAAGCTCGATTATGCCTCCATCTATCACCCCCAAAAAAACGGTCAATTCAAGCGAGCAAATGGTCTCATTATGAGCGGCATTAAACCCAGATTAGTGCAATCCTTGAAGGAATCAGATACGCACTGGGTTGAGGAGCTCGACTCCGTACTATGGGGGCCGCGGACCACGCCGAATCGCCCTACCGGATACACACCGTTTTTTATGGTGTACGGCGCAGAGGCAGTACTGCCCTGCGACATCATTCATGACTCACCTCGAGTGCGCATGTACGAAGAGAAAGAAGCCGAGCTTGATCGGCAAGATAGTTTGGACGCCCTGGAGGAGGAGCGTAACGTGGCAAAAGCCCGCTCCGCATTCTATCAGCAACAGGCTCGACGGTATCAAAGCAGAGAAGTACGGGCCAAAACTTATTATGTTGGCGAACTCGTTCTACGCCTACCAGAGAAGAAAAAGGACAAGCTCAAGCCCAAATGGGAAGGTCCCTTCGTTATTGACAAAGTTCTGACCGGTGGAGCATACCGTCTGCGGGATGCATCGGACAATCGACACGAGCCAAACCCATGGAACGCGGCCAGACTCCAAAGGTTCTACGCCTAGTGCCGGACTCTGTGTTCGTCTCCTTACCTCCGTCAATTATATATATATATATATATATATATATATATCCGTTATCTGTCTTTTCTTTCTTTCTTTCTTCCCTTTCTCTTCACGGCCTTAAAAGTTTAAAACGTGTCTTGAGTACACAATCTTGACGCGCTAGGCGTGCTCACTATACCTGGGGGCTTGTTATACAGAAGCTTAATATAACTATGTTCCGGGCTCTATGCCCCCCGCACATGTGTTACTTTTCCACATGTACCTTTTCTTCGCCATTATATGCATCGATATGACTTAAGTTTTGGCCATGCTGGGCTGCCTGGCTCTTGTGTTTATACCCTACGTTCCCGTTAATTCGGCTAGGGCATAAGGGGAGCACCTCTGCGATTGTTACTGCCGGGTCAGCCGGATGTGTACCTCAGACTGGGTGAAGCCGAAAGCTAGCGTTCTTAAGGGCATATTCGGTCGGTGAACAAAAGATGACTTTTGCTTATTGTAATACATGCCCCCAGATGTTTTTATCCTGCATCTCTTTTCGCAGTTCGGACATGCACATTAATGCATGCGTGCCCAGGGAAAGGAACCCTTAACAGAACTATTCTCCCTGGAAGATGTTTCTTACTATTGATACGTCCATTTTGCATCATGCTTTTATATCGATATTTATTGCATTATGGGATGTTATTTCACGTTATGTCACAATACTTATGGCTATTCTCTCTTATTTTACAAGGTTTACATAAGGAGGGAGAATGCCGGCAGATGGAATTCTGGGCTGGAAAAGGAGCAAATATTAGAGACCTATTCTGCGCAACTCCAAAAGTCCTAAAACTCCACGGAACATCTTAAAATAAATAAAGAAAAATCCTCGCCAAATATGAAGGCCAGGGGGCCCACACCCTGCTCATGAGGGTGGGGGGCGCCCCCCCTTAGGGCGCGCCCCCCCTACCTCGTGGGCCCCCTGGTGGCTCTCCGACGCCCATCTTCTCCTATATGAAGTCTTTCGATGAGAAAAAAATAAAGAGGAACCTTTCGGGACGAGACTCCGCCGCCACGAGGCGGAACCTTGGCGGAACCAATCAAGAGCTCCGGCAGAGCTGTTCTGCCGGGGATACTTACCTCCAGGAGGGGGAAATCATCACCATCGTCATCACCAACGCTCCTCTCACCGGGAGAGGGCAATCTCCATCAACATCTTCACCAGCACCATCTCATCTCCAAACCCTAGTTCATCTCTTATATCCAATTCTTGTCTCCAAGTCTCGGATTGGTGCTAGTAGGTTGATAGTAGTGTTGATTACTCCTTGTAGTTGATGCTAGTTGGTTTATTTGGTGGAAGATCATATGTTCAGATCCTTTATGCATATTATTACCCCTCTGATTATGAACATGAATATGCCTTGTGAGTAGTTACGTTTGTTCCAGAGGACAAGGGAGAAGTCTTGCTATTAGTAGTCATGTGAATCTGGTATTCGTTCGATATTTTGATGAGATGTATGTTGTCTAGCCTCTCGTGGTGTTATGTGAACGTCGACTACATAACACTTCACCATTATTTGGGCCTAGAGGAAGGCATTGGGAAGTAATAAGTAGATGATGGGTTGCTAGAGTGACAAAATCTTAAACCCTAGTTTATGCGTTGCTTCGTAAGGGGCTGATTTGGATCCACATGTTTCATGCTATGGTTAGGTTTACCTTAATACTTTTGTTGTAGTTGCGGTTGCTTGCAATAGAGGTTAATCATAAGTGGGAGGCTTGTTCAAGTAAGAACAGCACCCAAGCACCGGGCCACCCACATATCAAATTATCAAAGTACCGAACGCAAATCATATGAACATGATGAAAACTAGCTTGACGATATTCCCATGTGTCCTCGGGAGCGCTTTTCCTATTATAAGAGTTTGTTCCGGCTTGTCCTTTGCTACAAAAAGGATTGGGCCACCTTGCTGCACTTTATTTACTTTTGTTACTTGTTGGTCGTTACAATTTACCTTATCACAAAACTATCTGTTACAACTTATTTCAGTACTTGCAGAGAATACCTTGCTGAAAACCGCTTATAATTTCCTTCTGCTCCTCGTTGGGTTTGACACCCTTAGTTATCGAAAGAACTAGGATAGATCCCCTATACTTGTGGGTCATCAAGACTCTTTTCTGGTGCCATTGTCGGGGAGTGTAGCGCCTTTGGTAGGTGGAATTTGGTAAGGAAAAATTTATATAGTGTGCTGAAATTTACTGTCACTTGTTACTATGGAAAGTAATTCTCTAAGGTTCTTGTTCGGGGTATCTTCACCCCGTCCAGTAGAGCAAAGAGTTGCTCCTCAACCTACTGAATCTATTGAAAATGAAACTCCTTTTGAATTTCCTTCGGGTATAATGGAAAAACTGCTAGCTAATCCTTTTACAGGAGATGGAACAAAGCATCCTGATGAGCACTTAATATATGTGGATGAAGTTTGTGGATTATTTAAGCTTGCAGGTATACCCGATGATGTTGCTAAGAAGAAGGTCTTCCCTTTATCTTTGAAGGGAGACGCATTGACATGGTATAGGCTATGTGATGATACGAGATCATGGAACTATAAAAGATTGAAATTGGAATTTCATCAAAAGTATTAGCCTATGCATCTTGTTCATCGTGATCGCAATTATATATATAATTTTTGGCCTCGCGAAGGAGAAAGCATCGCTCAAGATTGGGGGAGGCTTAAATCAATGTTATATTCATGCCCCAATCATGTGTTTCCAAGGGAAACAATTATTCAAAATTTGTATGCTCGGCTTTCTGAAAACAATCGCACCATGCTCGATACTTCTTGTGCTGGCTCTTTTATGATGAAGACTATTGAATTTAAATGGAATTTATTGGATAGAATTAAACGCAACTCTGAAGATTGGGACCTCGACGAAGGTAAGGAGTCAGGTACGACACCTAAGTTTGATTGTGTTAAATCTTTTATGCATACCGATATTTTCCGTAAGTTTAGCACTAAATATGGACTTGACTCTGAGATAGTAGCTTCTTTCTGTGAATCTTTTGCTACTTATGTTGATCTCCCTAAGGAGAAGTGGTCTAAATATCATCCTCCCATAGAAGTAAAAGTAGCTGCACCTATTAAAGTTGAAGAAAATATTATCACTTATACTGATCCTATTGTTCCCTACTTCTTATGTTGAGAAACCACCTTTCCCTGTTAGAATAAAGGATCATGCTAAAGCTTCCACTGTTGTTCGTAAAAGCAATATCAGAACTTATACACCTTCTAAGCAAGTTAAAGTAGAACCTAATATTGCTATTGTTAAAGATCTCTTGTCTGATAATATTGATGGGCATGTTATTCAATTCTGTGGTGAAACTGCTAGAATCGCTAAACCTTGTACTAAAGATAAACATAGACCAGTGGTAGGCGTGCCTGTTATTTTTGTTAAAATAGGAGATCATTGTTATCATTGCTTATGTGATATGGGTGCTAGTGCTAGTGTTATACCTTATGACTTGTATAAACAAATCAAGCATGAAATTGCACCTGCTGAGTTAGAAGAAATTGATGTCACAATTAAACTTGCCAATAGAGATACTATTTCACTAGTTGGGATTGTTAGAGATGTTGAAGTCTTGTGTGGGAAAACTAAATATCTTGCTGATTTTCTTGTTCTCAGTTCTCCACAAGACCCTTCTTGAACATTGTTAATGCTAAGATAGACTGCAAAAAGAATGTTGTTACTATTGGCTTGGATGATATGATTCATGAGTTTAATTTCTCTAAATTTAGTAAACAACATCGTGAGGAAGAATTGCCTAGTAAGGATGAAATTATTGGTCTTGCTTCTATTGCCGTACCTCCTAGTGATCCTTTAGAACACTATTTGCTAGACCATGAAAATGATATGTTCATGAATGAAATAAAGGAAATAGATGAAGTATTCTTTAAACAGGAACCTATTCTGCAACACAATTTGCCTATTGAAATTTTAGGGGATCCTCCTCGACCCAAGGGTGATCCCGTGTTTGAGGTTAAACCTTTGCCTGATAATCTTAAATATGCTTATCTTGATGAAAAGAAGATATATCATGTTATTATTAGTGCTAACCTTTCAGAGCATGAAGAAGAAAGATTATTGAAAACTCTCAAGAAGCACTGTGCCGCTATTGGATATACTCTTGACGATCTTAAGGGCATTAGTCCCACCCTATGTCAACATAAAATAAAATTTGAAGCAGATGCCAAACCAGTTCGTGATCCTCAACGGCGTTTGAATCCTAAAATGAAAGAAGTGGTAAGAAAAGAAATACTCAAGCTTCTGGAGGCAGGTATAATTTACCCCATCGCTGATAGTCAGTGGGTAAGTCCTGTCCATTCCGTCCCTAAGAAGGGAGGTATTACTGTTGTTCCTAATGATAAGGATGAATTGATCCCACAAAGAATTATCACAGGTTATAGGATGGTAATCGATTTCCGCAAATTAAATAAAGCTACTAAGAAAGATCATTACCCCTTACCTTTTATTGATCAAATGCTGGAAAGATTATGCAAACATACACATTATTGCTTTCTAAATGGTTATTTTGGTTTCTCTCAAATACCTGTGTCAGCTAAAGATCAATCAAAGACTACTTTTACATGCCCTTTTGGTACTTTTGCTTATAGGCGTATGCCTTTTGGTTTATGTAATGCACCTGCTACCTTTCAAAGATGCATGATGGCTATAGTCTCTGACTTTTGTGAAAAGATTTGTGAGGTTTTCATGGACGACTTTTCCGTCTATGGTTCCTCTTTTGATGATTGCATGAGCAATCTTGATCGAGTTTTGCAGAGATGTGAAGAAACTAATCTTGTCTTGAATTGGGCAAAGTGCCACTTTATGGTTAATGAAGGTATTGTCTTGGGGCATAAAGTTTCTGAAAGAGGTATTGAAGTTGATAAAGCCAAGGTTGATGCTATTGAAAAGATGCCATGTCCCAAGGACATCAAAGGTATAAGAAGTTTCCTTGGTCACGCTGGATTTTATAGGAGGTTCATTAAGGACTTCTAAAAAATTTCTTGGCCTCTGACTAATTTATTGCAAAAAGATATACCATTTGTCTTTGATGATGATTGTGTAGAAGCATTTGAAATACTTAAGAAAGCATTAGTCTCTGCACCCGTTGTTCAGCCGCCTGATTGGAATTTACCCTTTGAAATTATGTGTGATGCAAGTGATTATGCTGTAGGTGTTGTTCTAGGGCAAAGAGTTGATAAGAAATTAAATGTTATTCGTTATGCTAGTAAGACTCTAGACAATTCTCAAAGAAATTATGCTACAACTAAAAAAGAACTTTTAGCAGTTGTATTTGCTTGTGATAAGTTCATTCCTTATATTGTTGATTCTAAAGTAACTATTCACATGGATCATGCTGCTATTAAATATATTATGGAAAAGAAAGATGCTAAACCTAGACTTATTAGATGGGTTCTCTTTCTACAAGAATTTGATTTGCATATTGTTGATAGAACGGGAGCTGAGAACCCCGTTGCAGACAACTTGTCTAGGTTAGAAAATGTTCTTGATGACCCACTACCTATTGATGATAGCTTTCCTGAAGAACAATTAAATCTTATAAGTACTTCTCGTAGTACTCCTTGGTATGTTGATTACGCTAATTATATTGTTGCTAAATTTATACCACCTAGTTTCACATACCAGCAAAAGAAAAAGTTTTTCTATGATTTAAGACATTACTTTTGGGATGACCCACATCTTTATAAAGGAGTAGATGGTGTTATTAGACATTGTGTACCTGAGCATGAACAGGAATAGACCCTACGCAAGTGTCACTCCGAAGCTTATGGAGGACACCACGCTGGAGATAGAACTGCACATAAGGTATTGCAATCCGGTTTTTATTGGCCTACTCTCTTGAAGGATGCCCGTAAGTTTGTCTTGTCATGCGATGAATGTCAAAGAATTGGTAATATTAGTAGACGTCAAGAAATGACTATGAATTATTCACTTGTAATTGAACCATTTGATGTTTGGGGCTTTGATTATATGGGACTTTTTCCTGCCTCTAATGGATATAAACATATTCTAGTTGCTGTTGATTACGTTACTACGTGGGTAGAAGCTATTCCAACTAGTAGTGCTGATCAAAACACCTCTATTAAAATGCTTAAGGAAATTATTTTTCCGAGGTTTGGAGTCCCTAGATATTTAATGTCTGATGGTGGTTCACACTTTATTCATGGTGCTTTCTGTAAAATGCTTGCGAAGTATGATGTTAATCATAGAATTGCATCTCCTTATCACCCACAGTCTAGTGGTCAAGTAGAATTGAGCAATAGAGAGCTCAAATTAATTTTGCAAAAGACTGTTAATAGGTCTAGAAAGAATTGGTCCAAGAAACTTGATGATGCATTGTGGGCTTATAGAACTGCATACAAAAATCCTATGGGTATGTCTCCGTATAAAACGGTTTATGGAAAAGCATATCACTTACCTCTCGAACTAGAACATAAGGCATATTGGGCTATTAAAGAGCTCAACTATGATTTCAAACTTGCCGGTGAGAAGAGGTTATTTGATATTAGCTCACTTGATGAATGGAGAACCCAAGCTTATGAAAATGCCAAGTTGTTTAAAGAAAAAGTTAAAAGATGGCATGACAAAAGGATACAAAAGCGTGAGTTTAATGTAGGTGATTATGTATTGCTATACAACTCTCATTTAAGATTTTTTGCAGGAAAACTTCTCTCTAAATGGGAAGGCCCCTACGTTATCGAGGAGGTCTATCGTTCTAGTGCCATAAAGATCAACAACTTCGAAGGTGGTAAACGGTCAAAGAATCAAACATTACATCTCAGGTAATCCCATAAATGTTGAAACCAATACTTATTGAAACCGTGACCCCGGAGGAATACATAAGGGACACCTTCCAGACCGTTTCAGACTCCGAAAAGGAATAGGTATGTGGTACGGTAAGTAAACCAACTCCAAAACAATTTTTAAGGCAATATTTCTCCGTTTTGGAATATTTAGAAAAATAGAAAATTAAGTAGCAGTCCGGGAAGGACACGAGGGCCCCACAAGGGTGGTGGGCGCGTCCCACCCCCCTGGGCACGCCCCCCTACCTCGTGAGCACCTCGTGTGCCCTCCGGACTTTGTTTTCTTGCACGATACATATTTTGGTTGGTAAAAATTCATTATATATACTCCCGAAGGTTTTGACTCCCGTATCACGCAAATCTCCTCTGTTCTTGTTTCAAGCTGTTTTCTGTCAGTGTTGTCAAGGCCAGGCATCATGTCGTCCCCCTCCTCCAACAATGGTGACAAAGATGCTTGGCTAATGAAGATAGAGCTGAAGAGGGAAGAGCCCACGGAGATCAACAAGGATTAAGGGATCAAGAAGGCCACGAAGAATCAAGCTCCGGCAGCAGAAAACATCCTTCAACTTGACCATAATCTTCTTACCCCAACTGAGATCAAAGCTTTCAAGATGATTGAGTTAGCTCGTATACAGAATAAGTATCTCACCCGTGAAAATATTTTGTTGAAGGAGCATATTATCGCACTCAAGGGCATTATCCGCAAGCTGGAGGACCTCTTACGCTCTATGTGCGATTATCCATCACCACCACCTTCTTCACCGACAAAGGAGACATAATCACATGGGTATGGACACTCCCCTTGGAAACTGCCAAGCTTGGGGGAGGTGCCCCAGTATCGTATCACAAACACATCTCCTATCTTTACCGTTTTTCTTAGTTCGATCCTATTAGTAGTATTTTGATCTAGTAGAATAAAGTTTATGGCATGATCTAGTTTTGAGTTTTGCTTTATGATCTCTCTATGTAATCGAGTCTGTGAGCTATATATAATAAAGATTAGTGTTGAGTCAAGCGGTTGATTATTTTGCCATGGTCTTGGGTGAATGAAAGAAAAGAAGAGAAAAAGAATGAAAAGAAACAAAAAGTTCATATTGATCTCATTGAGAGTAATGACTTCACATAGAAAGAGTATGATGATTAAAAGTTGTTGGGAGTTGGCAGACATAGCTTGGGTAATAGTTGCAATTAATAGGAAGTAATAAGGAAAGAGAGGTTTCACATATAGATATATTATCATTGACATCTTATATGATTGGGAGAACTCATTAAAATATGACATGCTAAAAGAGTTGATGTTGGACAAGGAAGACAACATAGTGAGTTATGTTTTCTTATATCTGAGATAAAGTATGTTGTCATGGATCCTCTAACATGTTGAGCTTGCCTTTCCCCCTCATGCTAGCCAAAGTCTCAGCACCAAGTAGAAATACTACTTGTGCTTCCAAATACCCTTAAACTAGTTTTGCCATGAGAGTCCACCATATCTACCTATGGATTGAGTACGATCCTTCAAGTAAGTTGTTATCGATGAAATGCAATAAAAATTGCTCTAAATATGTATGATTGATTGGTGTGGGAGAAATAAGCTTTATACGATCTTGTGATGTGGAAGTAATAAAAGCGACGGACTGCATAATAAAGGTTCATATCACAAGGGGCAATATAAAGTGACGTTCTTTCGCATTGAGATTTTATGCATCCAACCATAAAAGCGCATGGCAACCTCTGCTTCCCTCTGCGAAGGGCCTGTCTTTTATTATTATCTTCTACCTTATGCAAGAGTCACAATGATCTTCACCTTTCCTCCTTCATTTTATCCTTTGGCAGGCCCAGCATGTTGGAAAGAACATGATATATATATATCTAATTGGATGTAGGGGAGCATGAATTATTATTGTTGACATTACCCTTGAGGTAAAAGGTTGTGGGGCAAAACTATAAGCCCCTATATTTCTCTGTGTCCGATTAAAACTCCGTAACCACAAGTATTGCATGAGTGTTAGCAATTATGAAGGACCAGATGATAGTTGAGTATGTGGACTTGCTTTTTAGCTCTGACTTAGACTCTTTCCGATGTTATGATAAATTGCAATTGTTTCAATGACTGAGGTTGTGGTTTGTTGGTGCCCAATGAGGTTTTTGATTCATACTTTTGCACTGTGAATAGATCATCACTTGAACATAAGTAATCATATGACAAAATCTATATATGTTGCTGTTAGGAGAATAATCATGATGCCTTTATGTCCGTATTTTATTTTTATCGACGCCTCCACCTCTAAACATGAGGACATATTTATTGTTATCGGCTTTTCGCTTGAGGACAAGCGAGGTCTAAGCTTGGGGGAGTTGATACGTCCATTTTGCATCATGCTTTTATATCGATATTTACTGCATTATGGGCTGTTATTTCACGTTATGTCACAATACTTGTGGCTATTCTCTCTTATTTTACAAGGTTTACATAAGGAGAGAGAATGCCGGCAGCTGGAATTCTGGGCTGGAAAAGGAGCAAATATTAGAGACCTATTCTGCGCAACTCCAAAAGTCCTGAAACTCCATGGAACATCTTAAAATAAATAAAGAAAAATCCTCGCCAAAGATGAAGGCCAGCGGGCCCACACCCTGCTCACGAGGGTGGGGGCGCGCCCCCCCTTAGGGCGCGCACCCTACCTCATGGGCCCCCTGGTGGCTCTCCGACGCCCATCTTCTCCTATATGAATTCTTTTGATGAGAAAAAAATAAAGAGGAACCTTTCGGGATGAGACTCCGCCGCCACGAGGCGGAACCTTGGCAGAACCAATCTAGAGCTTCGACAGAGCTGTTTTGCCGGGGATACTTCCCTCCGGGAGGGGGAAATCATCACCATCGTCATCACCAACGCTCCTCTCATCGGGAGCGGGCAATCTCCATCAACATCTTCACTAGCACCATCTCATCTCCAAACCCTACTTCATCTCTTGTATCCAATTCTTGTCTCCAAGTCTGTGATTGGTGCTAGTAGGTTGCTAGTAGTGCTGATTACTCCTTGTAGTTGATGCTAGTTCGTTTATTTGGTGGAAGATCATATGTTCAAATCCTTTATGCATATTATTACCCCACTGATTATGAACATGAATATGCTTTGTGAGTAGTTACTTTTGTTCCTGAGGACAAGGGAGAAGTCTTGCTATTAGTAGTCATGTGAATTTGGTATTCGTTCGATATTTTGATGAGATGTATGTTGTCTAGCCTCTAGTGGTGTTATGTGAACATCGACTACATAACACTTCACCATTATTTGGGCCTAGAGGTAGGCATTGGTAAGTAATAAGTAGATGATGGGTTGCTAGAGTGACAAAAGCTTAAACCCTAGTTTATGCGTTGCTTCGTAAGGGGCTGATTTGGATCCACATGTTTCATGCTATGGTTAGGTTTACCTTAATACTTTTGTTGTAGTTGCGGATGCTTGCAATAGAGGTTAATCATAAGTGGGAGGCTTGTTCAAGTAAGAACAGCTCCCAAGCACCGGTCCACCCACATATCAAATTATCAAAGTACCGAATGCAAATCATATGAACGTGATGAAAACTAGCTTGACGATATTCCCATGTGTCCTCGGGAGCGCTTTTCCTATTATAAGAGTGTCAGGACCCCGACTCGATGTCACATCGATCTAGCTGGTAACACCTCATATCACTTTGCGGCCTCACGCACGGTATCCCCACGGGTGTCGTCTTACCTTTTTCCCGGGACCGTTTGCGCCTTTTGGCTCACGTATATGATAGTGTCGCTAGCATCCATATGATAAAGAGCCCGGGCTGACATGACTAGTCGTAAACCCAAAGTGGCACAGACTTACAGGGACAGGCATCCATGACCCAGCTTCGAACGTGTCGGTCATCAGCAAGTGGGTCCGGGCTGTAGCACTGGGCTAGCAGGACTCCGGTAAACCGGGCTGTAGCGGGCTAACAGGACTCCGGTACTCAAAGCGTGACATTTCCCCGAAGGGACAGACACAGGAACGAAGAAGGACACATGCCGGCCAGCCTAAGTGTTCCAGAGCAGTAGCAAGCTACCATGGCTCAGCGGTAACACTAGGAGACATTTCCCGGTAAGAGAGGCTACTAAAGATAAACAACTAGATAGTCAGATCCCACACATACCAAGCATTTCAATCATACACACAATATGCTCGATATGTGCAAATACAACGAAGCATCACAACATGACTCTATGACACAAGTACTTTATTTAAGGCTCAGGGAGCCATACATAACATACACACAAAGGTACGGGTCTCACGACCCAACATACAAGTCATACATCATACAAGCCAACAGCGGAAGTACTTTGTCTGGGTACAGACAACTAGTAAAATAAAAGAGGCTTGGAAGCCTAACTATACTACGTGGTCCTTCACAAGCTCAGGGTCACCACCTGGGTCTTTAGCCTACTCGTTGATGTCAACGTCTACATAGAACCCATCAGAAGGGGTTGCAGCGTCTTCTGTAAAAATGTAGATTATAGCAACATGAGTACAAAGGTACTCAGCAAGACTTACATCAGATCCTACATACATGCATAGTATCAAGAAGGGTTGGTGGAGTTATTGCAGCAAGCCAGCTTTGACTCTTGGCTAGACTATCCTACGATACTCCAACTTGAAATAGTTTTGCGCACACGAGTCCACTACTCACCACTTCAATACACTACCGAGGATCCACCTCCGTCTTCCTACGGAAGAGCCATCCTCGGCACTCACACTTATCTTGAGGCTTTTAGTAGTTTCCATTTACTTGTCTATGAACTGTATAGGCAACCAAGTAGTCCTTTACCGCGGACGCGGCTATTCGAATAGATCATGTTAACCCTGCAGGGGTGTACTTCTTCATACACGCTCTCACCACTTACCGTCGTTTACACGACATGTACTCGGCAACCTTCAAGCGGAAGCCCAACGTGGGTGTCGGCCACGACCTACCTAATCACCTAAGCCTCCAGTCCAGGTTTATCGCCTATTCAGGTTCCATCCGCAGGGAGTCCGGCCGAGGTTTCCCATACGGCCCCGAACGATGTGAACAGGGTTCCCGAGATACCTAACGGGTATTCGGTACACCGTGCCACGTACCTACCGCATCACAGCCCACCCCTACGGTCAGCGCTGTCCACGGCCTCCAGTAGGCTACAAACACCAGAAACTACTTGCAACTCCTGGACGGAGAACTAGGGTGAATAAGAAGTCGAGAGGGTCCATTGGTTTCGGGCCCAATGCATGGTAGTAGCTGATTCTTAAATCACACATACAGATCTCAGTGCTTAAGGTCGGCTTCAATGAAACAACCCACCATGTACTCCTACATGGCCTCTCATCGATACCTTTACCAAATCGTGTTCACCACACCACTCTCATTACTGACATAATCATTTCACTCTAGCCCATCACCCAGATGAACCAGACCTGACACAACTCTAAGCATAGCAGGCATAGCAAGGTAGGAACAACACATACATAGGGCTCAATCAACTCCTACACATGCTAGTGGGTTTCATCTAGTTACTGTGGCAATGACAGGTCATGCAGAGGAAATGGGTTCAACTACCGTAGCACACAGCAGTTTGAATCGCGTTGTCTTAATGCAGTAAAAGAGAGCAGGAGCGAGAACATGGGATTGTATCGATATGATCAAATGGTTGGTTGCTTGCCTGATGGTTCATTGCACGGATACGGTTCTTCGCTAGGGTAATCAGGGTACTCTTCGGGAACGGAACCTGCCGCAGGGAGCACCGATACACAACATTACCAAACAATATGCAACAATATGATGCATGCATGAAACATGGCAATATGAGTGTATTGGGCTAATGCAACTAAAACCAGAAGGGTTTGAACAAATTTGAATCAAAGATTCAAATTCCAAATTCAATTATGCCCTTTTAAAGTGCCTTTTCTTGTTCTGATTAAAACATCAATTTAACTTGTTTGATCATGTATGAAAATAGTACAGATGGATAGATTGGATTTTTCTGATCATTTTTCATATATAATTTGTCCAATTTGGAGTTACAGAATAAAAGTTATGAATTTTTGAAGTTTAATTAATATTCTGGAATTTCCTGATTTAAATTAAATCCAGAAATTCAATTACTGCGTCAGCCTGACGTCACAGTGGCATCAGCAGGTCAACAGGGCTGGCTCGGGTCAAACCTGACATGTGGGGTCCACACGTCAGTGACACAGGGGCTAATCCCGCGTTGACCCGGGCTGGTTAGCTTTGACTAAGCCCTGGGGCCCACTTGTCAGCGTCAGTAGGTGGGGGGTTAGTGACTAATTAACTAGGCCACGTCAGCTCGCCGGAGTTCTGGCCGGCGGCGACCATCAGTGCGGCGGCGATAGTGGTTTTGGTCGTTTCGGCCACCAAATGGACCGCGGAGGCCACCGGAGTGGAGCTGAGGACAACCCGCATCTCTTGGCGGAGCCCGTTGGGGTCGGGGTGGCCGGAGTTGACGGCGGCGAGCTCGGCTGCGGCCGCCGGGGTTCGGTCGTGCACGGGAACGGTGCTGGAGCTCGAAGTCGAGCAAAACGAGGTGCTAGGGATGCTCTACGGGGTTCTGTGAACTCGTTGGACTCGCCGGGGTGACCAAATGGTCACCGGAGCTGCGTCGACGGCGAGCTCGGCGACAGCGGAGGTTCGGCCGTGGTGGGGAGGAAGCTACGGTGAGGGAACGAGGGGAAGGAGAGGGGGAAACGACTCGGGGGCTCACCGCGGTTGCAGTGGGCGTCGAAGCGGGCTCGGGGACGCGTCGGAGACGACGAATTTGACGGCGACGGTGGTCGGAGTCCGAAGAGGGGAACGGCGACGTGGCAGCGATGCCGGGCTTCCGGGGACCCGTGGAGCGCTGGGGAGGAAGAGGGAGTCGAGGCGGAGCTCCTGAGCTGGTCGGGGGAGCGAGGGGTGGCCGGAGATGGTGGCTATGGCGAACGGCGGCGACGGTCGTGTTCGGCCGAGCGAGAGAGAGGGCGAGAGAGAGGAAGGAGAGAGCCAGGGAGAGTGAGAGATAGCAGGGGGGATCGGGACGGGCTGCGGGCGTCGTCCACGCGGCCAGGAGGGCGTCGGCAAGCAGGAGGTGGCCGCGCGGCCGCGCGCGCGCGAGCACGCAGCAGCTTCGGGGCGTGGGGAGGAAGACGACGGGGAGCTACAGTGCTGGGCTGGGTCGGTTGCTGGCTGGGCCGGCCGGCTGGCTGGGCCGCACAGGTAAGTCTTCCCCTTTCTTTTCTGTTTTCTGTTTTTATTTAATATATCTGCAACTTTGTTGAATTAAATAAAATACCTAGGCAACTCCAAAAATCACCAAACTACTCCTGGCTCATAGTTGGATTATTTCCAACATGAAACATTTTAGTTTGGAGATATTTGAGCATTTAAATATTTTATATTATTTTAAATGCCCAAATTCAAATAGTTATGATTTAATTCAAAAACCCTAGGATGGCCTAGGAAAATGTGCACCACTTTTGGCAGAGGTTCTGAACCAAGACAAAAATGATGGGCATTTTAGAAGGGCATTTCAGGTTCATTGAAAATTATTTTAGTAACCCTAGTTGGTTTCAGAGGGGACTGGGGGTTCTGTCATCCCCATTTCAAGTTTCTGATGAAAGAGTAAACATGATGCAACACTCTAATGCTTGACTAGCTAGGGTGTGACAACTCACCCCCACTCAAAAGAATCTCGTCCCGAGATTTGGGTTCCTCCGAGAAGAAGGCGGGATATTCAAGTCGAAGACGATCCTCCCTTTCCCAAGTTGCTTCATCTTCAGAATGGTGCGACCATTGATCCTTGAGAAACTTGATATTATGACGTCGGGTGGTACGCTCGGCTTGATCGAGGATACGAATGGGGTACTCTCGATATGTAAGATTATCTTGGAGATCAAGCGTTTCGTGGTCCACTTCACGGATAGGATCCGAGAAGCAACGCCTGAGTTGAGAGACGTGGAAGACATCGTGAACTCTGGAGAGGTGCGGAGGTAGTTCCAATTGGTAGGCAACTTCTCCTCGTTTGGCAAGAATGCGAAAAGGTCCAATGTAACGAGGAGCCAATTTGCCTTTGATACCGAAACGATGGGTTCCCTTCAGAGGGGTGACCCAAAGATAAGCCTTCTCGTCAACCTCGAAAGTCATAGCCTTATGTTTTCGGTCATATTGACTCTTTTGACGGGATTGGGCTGTTTTCAACTTTTCACGAACGATACGAACTTGTTCTTCTGCTTCCTGAATCATATCCGGGCCAAAGAATTGTCTTTCCCCGGTCTCTGACCAGTTAAGGGGTGTTCGACATCGTCGTCCATAGAGAACTTCAAAAGGGCTTTACCCAAGCTAGATTGATAGCTGTTGTTGTAAGCGAATTCGGCAAATGGAAGGCACTTCTCCCAGTCCATTCCGAAAGAGATAACGGAAGCTCGAAGCATGTCTTCTAGAATCTGATTGACGCGTTCCACTTGACCACTTGACTGAGGGTGGAAAGCGGTGCTAAAGGAGAGACGAGTTCCCATAGCATTTTGGAAACTTTCCCAAAATCGAGAGGTGAAAAGACTTCCTCGATCCGAATTAATTTCCAAAGGAACACCATGGAGAGACACTATTCGGGAGATGTACAAGTCTGCCAGCTGACTAGCGGTTATACCCTCACGAACAGGTAAGAAATGAGCTACTTTGGAAAGACGATCGACCACGACGAAGATAGCATTATTCCCTCTCTTGGTCCTGGGAAAACCGGTAATGAAATCCATACCAATTTTATCCCATTTCCATTCAGGAATAGCTAAGGGTTGAAGGGTGCCAGCAGGCCGTTGGTGCTCCGCTTTTACACGACGACAGACGTCGCAATTCGCAATATACTGAGCAATTTCTCTCTTCATCCTAGTCCACCAGAACCTCTGGCGTAGATCCTGATACATTTTTGTGCTACCGGGATGAATGGTGAGAGGAGATTCATGAGCTTCCTTAAGGATCAAACGCCTCAGGTTTCGCACTTTGGGAACCACTAGTCGATTCCCGAAGTATACGACTCCTTGATCATTAATGGAGAAACAATTCGCAATTCCTTTCTGAATGTTCCTCTTGATGCGGGAGATTCCCGGATCTACCTTCTGTGCTTTGATAATTTGATCCGTAAGGGTAGGTTTTGCCACCAAGGTGGAAAGAAAACCTTGAGGTACAATGTGAAGGTTAAGTTTCCGAAATTCCTCATGGAGAAGCGGTTGACTTTGTTGTAACATCAGGTTGTTACAATAAGATTTACGACTTAGCGCATCAGCCATGACGTTGGCTTTCCCTGGTGTATAGGTTATTCCTAAGTCGAAGTCAGTGATCAATTCAACCCAACGTCTCTGCCTGAGATTCAAATCCGGTTGGGTGAAAATATACTTCAGACTTTGGTGATCAGTGAATATTTCGCAACGATTACCGAGGAGGTAATGTTGCCAGTTCTTAAGTGCATAGACTACGGCTGCAAGCTCTAGATCATGGGTAGGATAGTTCTCCTCATGTGGGTGCAATTGCCGTGAAGCGTAAGCAATTACGTGTCGATCTTGCATGAGAATGCAACCTAGTCCTTGTCGCGACGCGTCGCAGTAGATAACGAAGTCCTTGGAGAAGTCTGGCGGTACCAGCACGGGAGCAGAAGTCAGGCGTCTTTTCAGTTCCTGAAAACTGTGCTCACATTGTGGAGTCCATTCGAACTTCTTATCTTTCTTGAGGAGTTCGGTTAGGGGTTTAGCAACTTTGGAGAAGTTCTCGACAAAGCGACGGCAATAGCTCGCTAAGCCCAGAAAACTCCGAACTTGCTTGACCGATTCAGGTGGAGTCCAATCAAGGACGGCTTGAACTCGCTCAGGGTTAACAGCAATACCTTTACCAGATATTACATGACCCAGATAGGTCACTTCTGGCAACCAGAATTCACATTTTGAAAATTTGGCATAAAGGCGATGCTCTCGGAGTTTCTGCAACACTAGCCTTAGATGTTCGGCATGTTCTTCCTCGTTCTTGGAGTAGATGAGTATATCATCGAGATAAACTACGACGAATTTATCCAAATACTCCATGAAGATTGAGTTCATTAACCGAGAAAAGGTGGCTGGAGCGTTGGTTAAACCGAAGGACATGACGGTGTACTCGTATTGGCCATAACGAGTAACAAAGGCCGTTTTAGGAATGTCCCCGTTTCTGATTTTGATTTGATGGTAGCCCAACCTCAAATCCATCTTGGAAAAGACTGAGGATCCAGCGAGCTGATCATACAGGTCGTTGATCCTGGGAAGTGGATATTTGTTTTTGATTGTGACCAAGTTGACAGGTCGGTAGTCAACAACCATCCGGTCCGTACCATCCTTCTTCTTGACGAATAGGACGGGGCAAGCCCACGGAGATGAACTAGGTCGGATGAAACCCTTTTTCAAGGATTCATCAAGTTGTTTCTTAAGCTCGGCTAGTTCTAGGGGTGCCATCTTATAAGGTCTTCTAGCAATCGGAACGGTACCTGGAATGAGGTCTATTACGAACTCAACATCCCTGTCAGGTGGAACACCTGGCAATTCCTCTGGAAAGACATCCGGAAAGTCACGGACTACCGGAACATCCTCAAGGTCTGGCAAAGGGCTGGCGTTAAGAGAATATAGTTGTCGCTTGGCTATTCGAGTCAAAACATTGACTATCTTCCCCGAAGGATGGGTGAGTTGAACAGTCCTAGAGAAGCAATCAATTTGGGCATGATGAGCTGACATCCAGTCCATACCCAGAATGATATTAATATCTGAAGATTTAAGGGCTATCAAAGATGCGAGAAAAACAAGTCTGTCGACTTGGATTTCATTTCCATGGCTTACTCTAGAAGTTTGCCATTTGGATCCCGGAGTTTGAATTACCATAGAGGATGGCAAGTCACAGAATGCAACGTTATGCAAACGAGCATAATTTTCAGATATAAAAGAATGAGAGGCTCCTGTATCGAAAAGAACCGATGCCGGGTGGCAATTAACAAGAAGCGTACCGAGAACGACGTTGGGATCTTCTTGAGCTTCTTCAGCAGAGACACAGTTGACATGGCCACGTGAAGCAGTGACCGGTTTAGCATGAAACACTTTTCCTGTCGGCTTGCCACGGCCAACAGCTTTAGCAGATTGACTGGGGTTGGTCTGGGGACACTCACGCATATAGTGACCAGATTCCCCACACTTGAAACATGTCACGGAACTGGTACGTGGAGGAACATTATTGGTTGGACCCCCATAGGGCTTGGCTGGAGCAGACTGTTGAGCAGGGCGAGGCGCCTGGAAAGATGGCCTCGGTGTGAACCTGGGTGGCAGGGCGGTGTTGGGTACCCACACGCGGCGCTTCTGAGGACCAGCACCGGATGAGGAACCCGTGTCACGTCCATGCTTGCGTGTTGCGTCATAGTCAGTCTGACTAGTTTCAGCACTGATGGCTTTGTTGACAAGTTTCGAAAAAGATGTGCACCCATGCAGACGGAGGTCACGGCGAAGCTCAGGACTAAGGCCCTTGCGGAACCTTGCTTGCTTCTTGGCGTCAGTAGAGACTTCCTCGGTTGCATATCGTGCAAGATTACCAAACTCCCTGCTATAGACATCCACAGAAAGTTGGCCTTGGGTGAAATTGCAAAATTCTTCACGCTTACGGTCCATGAGACCCTCCGGAATGTGATGTTCACGGAAAGCCTCACTGAACTCAGCCCAAGTTGTGACATGGCCTGCTGGGCGCATAGCTCCATAATTCTCCCACCATAGACTGGCGGGGCCTTCAAGATGATATGCAGCAAAGGTGACCTTGTCAGCCTCAGCTACCAGCGCGGAACGCAGCTTGTGAGAGATACTGCGAAGCCAGTCATCAGCGTCGAGAGGCTCAACGGAGTGGTGGAACGTAGGTGGATGCAATTTGATAAAATCACTGAGTGACACCACGTTAGCCCTCTGATGGTGTGCTGTATTCTGTTCAATACGCTCCAACAAACGGTTTGTCTCCCGCTTGTTTCTCTCAGCTTCCATCATCACCTCGGCTAGTGAAGGAGGATGAGGCAGATGTTCATTTCTGGCTTCACTGCCTTCGACCTGCTCTTGGGAAGCAGGGTTAGCGCGCGTGTTGACCATCCTAGGTAAACAAGACAATGATTTAGTCAGGATGGTAAAATTCCAACATAGGATATAGAATGTAAGGAATAACTCGAAATGCAAGATGATCATCCGTATGACATGGTAGATACAGAAACTGCTTCTTTATTCCATCGTCGTACACACCATACAGGTTTAGTACAAGACCAAGCAAAGTACTAATACGGTGAAAAGAGGATTACATCTCATCGGAGGCATCCCAAGCTCCTATACATTATTTTTCTACATCTCCGGAAAGAGTACAAACTAGGTCATATCCCACGAGTCACGCAGGACGATAGACGACACAGCTAGTGCGAACTAGTGATACTACTACTAGCTCAGACCGATCCGTAGTAGTCCTCGTAGAAGTCACCTCCATAGCCTGGAAGTTCAACATGATCATCCGGAAACAGACGGTCTCGCGGAGCTTGTGGACCATAGGGGCTAGGATGAGGCCTTGGACCAACAAACGGTGGCCTGCGGGGACCGCGAGGTGGGGTGATGCCTCCTACATCACGCCAAACCATCACGTCCGGCAGAGCAGATCTCACAGGATAGAGATCGCGCATATCTGAATATCCAGCTTGCACCGCCGGTGCGAACCGAGTCAAAGTGGCCCAGTGGTCAGCACGGGTATTGAAGAGCTCTAACCTTAAGGCCCGATTTTCACGGTCCTTATCCTCGAGCATCTCAGCAGTGGTGCGAGTCCGTGAATCCTCCTGAGTGGAGTCAGCATAGATAGCCTGGAAATATCCTTGTGCTCCCGGAAGTGATCCTGGCATATACCGGAAGTCAGAGTCCCGAAATAAACCAGATCTGACTCGCATAATGGTCATCATAGAGTAGGCGGCATCCTGCACAGCCATCTCAATAGTAACCCCGAGTCCATAGGAGCAGTGAAGAGGCTCAGTGGATCCAGGATAAGATGGAAAATATCCTGACAGTGCAGAGATACTGGCTTTGATTAAAGTCTCGGAATTGCTCTTCGACCGTGTACTCAGGATACAGCGGTATCCGGCCTCAGTCATTACCCTGACCAACTTAGCGGTATGGCCGGGTACATCTAGGCATCGAGTCAGGCGAACCACTTGATTGAGTCGCGAGTGGCCATCTGAAAGCACCAATTATAATGCAAAGGCATTTAGAATTCCTAGCAAAATTTCGGCAGCATAACAGCTGTAAATGCTCAAAAAGGATTTTGAGACATTTGACAAAGGATTTCGTACACACTCAACATCATCACATCAAAGTTCTGGAACCATTCTAACAACATAATGTGGTAGTAGAACTGAACTAGGCTTGTAACCATCAAACTTATAAGGTACTACTGATTAGTAACACGTGAACCTGATAGAGAGAAACAGATCCTAATTCCTTAACCCCCGGTGGAAGAAATGGACTGACTCAGATCAGAAAGTCATAAGGTATAAGGAGTAAAAAGAGCCTTACGTTCCAACCCACAACCAATTCCCCTACATATAACTAAAGAATTTCTAGACTCAACATCGACCAGTTTGGCTTGGAGAACCTACAGGCAGTCCGGCTCTGATGCCAACGCTGTCAGGACCCCGACTCGATGTCACATCGATCTAGCTGGTAACACCTCATATCACTTTGCGGCCTCACGCACGGTATCCCCACGGGTGTCGTCTTACCTTTTTCCCGGGACCGTTTGCGCCTTTGGCTCACGTATATGATAGTGTCGCTAGCATCCATATGATAAAGAGCCCGGGCTGACATGACTAGTCGTAAACCCAAAGTGGCACAGACTTACAGGGACAGGCATCCATGACCCAGCTTCGAACGTGTCGGTCATCAGCAAGTGGGTCCGGGCTGTAGCACTGGGCTAGCAGGACTCTGGTAAACCGGGCTGTAGCGGGCTAACAGGACTCCGGTACTCAAAGCGTGACATTTCCCCGAAGGGACAGACACAGGAACGAAGAAGGACACATGCCGGCCAGCCTAAGTGTTCCAGAGCAGTAGCAAGCTACCATGGCTCAGCGGTAACACTAGGAGACATTTCCCGGTAAGAGAGGCTACTAAAGATAAACAACTAGATAGTCAGATCCCACACATACCAAGCATTTCAATCATACACCACAATATGCTCGATATGTGCAAATACAACGAAGCATCACAACATGACTCTATGACACAAGTACTTTATTTAAGGCTCAGGGAGCCATACATAACATACACACAAAGGTACGGGTCTCACGACCCAACATACAAGTCATACCATCATACAAGCCAACAGCGGAAGTACTTTGTCTGGGTACAGACAACTAGTAAAATAAAAGAGGCTTGGAAGCCTAACTATACTACGTGGTCCTTCACAAGCTCAGGGTCACCACCTGGGTCTTTAGCCTACTCGTTGATGTCAACGTCTACATAGAACCCATCAGAAGGGGTTGCAGCGTCTTCTGTAAAAATGTAGATTATAGCAACATGAGTACAAAGGTACTCAGCAAGACTTACATCAGATCCTACATACATGCATAGTATCAAGAAGGGTTGGTGGAGTTATTGCAGCAAGCCAGCTTTGACTCTTGGCTAGACTATCCTACGATACTCCAACTTGAAATAGTTTTGCGCACACGAGTCCACTACTCACCACTTCAATACACTACCGAGGATCCACCTCCGTCTTCCTACGGAAGAGCCATCCTCGGCACTCACACTTATCTTGAGGCTTTTAGTAGTTTCCATTTACTTGTCTATGAACTGTATAGGCAACCAAGTAGTCCTTTACCGCGGACGCGGCTATTCGAATAGATCATGTTAACCCTGCAGGGGTGTACTTCTTCATACACGCTCTCACCACTTACCGTCGTTTACACGACATGTACTCGGCAACCTTCAAGCGGAAGCCCAACGTGGGTGTCGGCCACGACCTACCTAATCACCTAAGCCTCCAGTCCAGGTTTATCGCCTATTCAGGTTCCATCCGCAGGGAGTCCGGCCGAGGTTTCCCATACGGCCCCGAACGATGTGAACAGGGTTCCCGAGATACCTAACGGGTATTCGGTACACCGTGCCACGTACCTACCGCATCACAGCCCACCCCTACGGTCAGCGCTGTCCACGGCCTCCAGTAGGCTACAAACACCAGAAACTACTTGCAACTCCTGGACGGAGAACTAGGGTGAATAAGAAGTCGAGAGGGTCCATTGGTTTCGGGCCCAATGCATGGTAGTAGCTGATTCTTAAATCACACATACAGATCTCAGTGCTTAAGGTCGGCTTCAATGAAACAACCCACCATGTACTCCTACATGGCCTCTCATCGATACCTTTACCAAATCGTGTTCACCACACCACTCTCATTACTGACATAATCATTTCACTCTAGCCCATCACCCAGATGAACCAGACCTGACACAACTCTAAGCATAGCAGGCATAGCAAGGTAGGAACAACACATACATAGGGCTCAATCAACTCCTACACATGCTAGTGGGTTTCATCTAGTTACTGTGGCAATGACAGGTCATGCAGAGGAAATGGGTTCAACTACCGTAGCACACAGCAGTTTGAATCGCGTTGTCTTAATGCAGTAAAAGAGAGCAGGAGCGAGAACATGGGATTGTATCGATATGATCAAATGGTTGGTTGCTTGCCTGATGGTTCGTTGCACGGATACGGTTCTTCGCTAGGGTAATCAGGGTACTCTTCGGGAACGGAACCTGCCGCAGGGAGCACCGATACACAACATTACCAAACAATATGCAACAATATGATGCATGCATGAAACATGGCAATATGAGTGTATTGGGCTAATGCAACTAAAACCAGAAGGGTTTGAACAAATTTGAATCAAAGATTCAAATTCCAAATTCAATTATGCCCTTTTAAAGTGCCTTTTCTTGTTCTGATTAAAACATCAATTTAACTTGTTTGATCATGTATGAAAATAGTACAGATGGATAGATTGGATTTTTCTGATCATTTTTCATATATAATTTGTCCAATTTGGAGTTACAGAATAAAAGTTATGAATCTTTGAAGTTTAATTAATATTCTGGAATTTCCTGATTTAAATTAAATCCAGAAATTCAATTACTGCGTCAGCCTGACGTCACAGTGGCATCAGCAGGTCAACAGGGCTGGCTCGGGTCAAACCTGACGTGTGGGGTCCACACGTCAGTGACACAGGGGCTAATCCCGCGTTGACCCGGGCTGGTTAGCTTTGACTAAGCCCTGGGGCCCACTTGTCAGCGTCAGTAGGTGGGGGGTTAGTGACTAATTAACTAGGCCACGTCAGCTCGCCGGAGTTCTGGCCGGCGGCGACCATCAGTGCGGCGGCGATAGTGGTTTTGGTCGTTTCGGCCACCAAATGGACCGCGGAGGCCACCGGAGTGGAGCTGAGGACAACCCGCATCTCTTGGCGGAGCCCGTTGGGGTCGGGGTGGCCGGAGTTGACGGCGGCGAGCTCGGCTGCGGCCACCGGGGTTCGGTCGTGCACGGGAACGGTGCTGGAGCTCGAAGTCGAGCAAAATGAGGTGCTAGGGATGCTCTACGGGGTTCTGTGAACTCGTTGGACTCGCCGGGGTGACCAAATGGTCACCGGAGTTGCGTCGACGGCGAGCTCGGCGACGGAGGAGGTTCGGCCGTGGTGGGGAGGAAGCTACGGTGAGGGAACGAGGGGAAGGAGAGGG
This sequence comes from Triticum aestivum, assembly GCF_018294505.1. Lineage (NCBI taxonomy): Eukaryota > Viridiplantae > Streptophyta > Magnoliopsida > Poales > Poaceae > Triticum > Triticum aestivum. Next base: position 64,476,182 of record NC_057806.1, read on the forward strand.
GGAAACGACTCGGGGGCTCACCGCGGTTGCAGTGGGCGTCGAAGCGGGCTCGGGGACGCGTCGGAGACGACGAATTTGACGGCGACGGTGGTCGGAGTCCAAAGAGGGGAACGGCGACGTGGCAGCGATGCCGGGCTTCCGGGGACCCGTGGAGCGGTGGGGAGGAAGAGGGAGTCGAGGCGGAGCTCCTGAGCTGGTCGGGGGAGCGAGGGGTGGCCGGAGATGGTGGCTATGGCGAACGGCGGCGACGGTCGTGTTCGGCCGAGCGAGAGAGAGGGCGAGAGAGAGGAAGGAGAGAGCCAGGGAGAGTGAGAGAGAGCAGGGGGGATCGGGACGGGCTGCGGGCGTCGTCCACGCGGCCAGGAGGGCGTCGGCAAGCAGGAGGTGGCCGCGCGGCCGCGCGCGCGCGAGCACGCAGCAGCTTCGGGGCGTGGGGAGGAAGACGACGGGGAGCTACAGTGCTGGGCTGGGTCGGTTGCTGGCTGGGCCGGCCGGCTGGCTGGGCCGCACAGGTAAGTCTTCCCCTTTCTTTTCTGTTTTCTGTTTTTATTTAATATATCTGCAACTTTGTTGAATTAAATAAAATACCTAGGCAACTCCAAAAATCACCAAACTACTCCTGGCTCATAGTTGGATTATTTCCAACATGAAACATTTTAGTTTGGAGATATTTGAGCATTTAAATATTTTATATTATTTTAAATGCCCAAATTCAAATAGTTATGATTTAATTCAAAAACCCTAGGATGGCCTAGGAAAATGTGCACCACTTTTGGCAGAGGTTCTGAACCAAGACAAAAATGATGGGCATTTTAGAAGGGCATTTCAGGTTCGTTGAAAATTATTTTAGTAACCCTAGTTGGTTTCAGAGGGGACTGGGGGTTCTGTCATCCCCATTTCAAGTTTCTGATGAAAGAGTAAACATGATGCAACACTCTAATGCATGACTAGCTAGGGTGTGACAAAGAGTTTGTTCCGGCTTGTCCTTTGCTACAAAAAGGATTGGGACACCTTGCTGCACTTTATTTACTCTTCTTACTTGTTGCTCGTTACAATTTACCTTATCACAAAACTATCTGTTACCACTTATTTCAGTACTTGCAGAGAATACCTTGCTGAAAACCGCTTATCATTTCCTTCTGCTCCTTGTTGGGTTCGACACTCTTAATTATTGAAAGGACTAAGATAGATCCCATATACTTGTGGGTCATCAACTATCCATGTAATATAACATAGCTAGTTGGGTACTTGTCTGTTCAAGCACTTATGACCCCTACGCCTGGTTTCCATGCGTACCCCAGTTTTTACATAACTGAGCGGGTATTCGGATACACTCCGGACTGTCGGGTCCGGAGGTCGAAGCGAAAAGGTCCGCCATAAAAATGATTTACAATCCGGCTAGGGACAATATATGTCACTTGAAGTACACAGTCACTTAGACTAACTAAATTCTTCTTCTATACCATCCAACAGGCTGTCTAGCATACAATCCTATTGGGAATACTTTGCGGCTAATTTCACCTGGTCATACACCAAACTGACGGGGATCTCTTTCCCATCAGACCCCACAGGTCCGACCTCGGCCATGTGGTTCGGGTCAGCCTTGGTATATCGAGTCTTCACCATGGCCCAGGATTCCCTTGCACCTTGTCGGCAGGCAGATATCTTCCATAATCGGAAGTGCCGCCGCGCTCCCTTGAGCATCTCTATGAGCTCCCCCATGCCTCCTGGCAGGGAGGCGGATGGCCATAAGGCCTGGGAAATGCCCTGCATCACCTGCCGAACTTGTTCGTGCAGTTGTGAGAGCTCTGGCAGAAGATGACCCACAGACCCGGGCATCTCCTCTGTGGGACGACCCGTTAGCATACCTACAGATATAACTCTATTAGCTGGTTTCCTCGCGAACTCTATAAAAGTTCGTTCAAGCACTTACTAAAAATGCCGCGTCGAAGCCTCTTATTCTCCTTTACGGAGTCAGCAAGCTGGGCATGAACATCTTTTAGTTCAACGCCAAGCCGGGTATTGGCATCTTGGAGATCATTTTTCTCCCACCTAACCTGCGTAAGCACGCACTCACCAGCCTCTAGCTGTCGTTGAGCATGTTGCTCATCCCCTCGCATGACCTCCGGATTCAATCTGGGGTCGTCTGCAGAATCTATTATTAGATTTGATGCATGCCGAATACTATCTTGTATATGTCATTCTTTTCGATGGGAACAAGTGTTACCAGATGGGGCCTTCTTGGACTCCTTCATTGCGGCAACTGCGGTCCGTAGCTGGGCTTTGCACTCCTCCAGCTCTTGAGACAACTGGGTATTCTTCTCCGTAAGAACCTACGCAAATAATGATCGTTAAATCAGTTGTGCCAACTATTTCAAGTCTCAGGGGCTACTGATATACATAATTATCATATTTTCTTACCCGTATATCCTTTACATACTGGTCCGTGGCTCTGGCAAGACCATTTTGAGCAGCTCGGATGTACGCTTCCCCTGAGTTGAAGGCATCGAACCCCTCTTCAGAGAAACTAGGGTTGTGGAGTACGGCCTGGCGACGCCTGTGATTCATGGCACTCTCCACTTCGGAATTCGTAGCGGACAGCCTATCCGCATCCTCTGTAGGAGGAACATCCACTTCAGAACTTTGGTTTAGAAATGGTGGCTGGTCAAAGTTTAGTCAAATTTCTGAATTAAAATTTGAATAAACAAAAGATCCTGGGGGGGTGACGTCGAAGATGTAAAACGGGAGTGCGCCTTCACTCGTACCGCTTCGGGCGCAAGTGGTGAGGCTGACACTGGGCGCCGCCCGTCAGGAGAGGCAGAGGGGGATCGAGATCAGAGGAGGGCGGCGTTTTGCCGGAGCTCATGCCGGCGATGAGGGGGTTTGGGGCTAGGCTAGAGGGATAGATTGGAAGCGGGGCTCACGGCGCACCTTCCCGTACCCGTGGCTTGGTGAGAGGTGGACAGAGCAGCTCGGGGTTGAGCTCGCAAGCTTCGGTGGCAGACGGGATTCACCGGAGAGGTTCAAGACGACAGCTAGAGGCAGCTCCGAGGGCTTGGTGGCCTCCAAGGAGCACCATCGGACCACCAAGGCCCTGCCCAAGCAGTTTCCTGAGCTCTAGAGGCCCTGGAGAGCGGCAGCTGGCCTGAGGGGATCGCCGGAGTCCTCGGGTCGGGGCGACGGCCAGAGGCCTGCCCAACCGAACTACAGCCATTCTACGTGTTCGTGGTGGTTGTGTGGAGTGGTGCGTGCCCAGGATTTGAGTCGAGGTGGCTTTATATAGCCAGAGCAAGAGGGAGGGAACGTGTTGCCGTTGGAGCATTCTGGACAGGCGGTGCACGTCGGCGAGAAGCTCCAACACGAGGGGGCAAGGTGCTGCGTCGACTCAGGGACTTGCCCACGCTTGCGGACGCGCACAGGAGGCGGTTGGGGAAGCAGACAAGCACACACGTGCACTGTGGTGTTTTGGCCACGACGCACCCGTGCTTGGTGCGGCGGCTCCGGCATTGGCGAGTGCCAGGGAGGGGTCAAGCTTGATGGGCCGAGGGCTGTGGCGCGGTGCGACAGTCGGGAGCGAGCGCTGGAACGAGCACGCGCAAAACAAAGAGCAATGCGCCAGCCAGAGCGCGTCGAGACGCTGCCAGGCGCCGTGTCCTCGCACGGTCACCAAGCTGGCATGGTCAAACCAACAGCCAAGAGTGGCCAAACCTTGTCTACATGCTCAACTGTGCAGTGTTACGTCTAGGAGAGGTGATGGATCATACCCAGGCCGACCAGACGCGACTCTACCAAGCTGGCAAGTTTCTGGTCCGAAATTTGGTCGCCAAGTTTGGCCACCTTCTAGAAGGCCATTAGGGCTAATCTCTTGGGGTTTAGGGTTTCTTAGGAAGGTGTTTAAGCTCAAGAAAACTCAGGGCCAAAAGCTCAAGGAAAAATGCACTTGTTGTACAAACTGCATTTCTGGTCCAGAAGTGAAAAGATTTTCTACAGCAAAAATATTACAAAAAGTGATGCAATATTTTTGCATGGGAAGATGTGCCAGGGTCCTAAGAAAATTCATGAATTATCTCAGATTTTTCTGAGGAAGAAAAATTGAGGTTGCTTTGGAGCACAAGGTTCTGAAGTGAGTTTCAGAGAGGGAAATGAGAAAAATATTCATTTCATTATTTTGGGAATTTGTTGGAAGAATAATGCAGATAGGTCACTTGATTGAAAGCCAAGGATATGCTCAAGTGACAAGTCCATATGAAGTGATTCAAAAACCAAGTCAAATCAGGGCAAAAACCACGGTGAAAACCAAGTCCGAAAAAAGAGAGAAGACAAGTCCGGCAAAAGAGAGAAGACAAAAATCTAGGCTGTCACATCATTGCATATTTTGACATCGCTTGCTAATTTGGGCACACAAAAGAGTGTACAGCAGACAGATCACACTTACTGAATCAAGCAATTTTAGTAATTAAACGGAGCCAGTTAACCTAAACATTGCTCTAACAAAAGACCAGCATTAAAAACAAAGCCTAAGTATGCATAATTTTAACAAATCCGCCGCCGCGCCGGCCTATGCATCGCCGATGTGAGATGAGACGTCAATGACTTGTCCTGGCGACATGCCGCTATTGGTGGATGATACGTCTCCAAGGTATCTATAATTTTTTATTGCTCCATGCTATATTATCTTCTGTTTTGGACATTATTAGGCTTTATTATTCACATTTATATTATTTTTGGGAATAACCTATTAACCGGAGGCCCAGCCTAGAATTGCTGTTTTTTTGCCTATTTCAGAGTTTCGCAGAAAAAGAATATCAAACGGAGTCCAAATGGAATGAAACCGTAGGGAACGTGATTTTCGGAACGAACATGATCCAGAGGACATGGAACCTACGTCAAGAAAGCTACCAGGAAGCCACGAGGTAGGGGGCGCACCTACCCACCCTGGGCGCGCCCTCCACTTTCATGGGCCCATGTTGCTCCATCGACGTACTCCTTCCTCCTATATATACCTACATACCCCCAAACGATCAGATACAGAGCCAAAAACCTAATTCCACCACCGCAACCTTCTGTACCCACAAGATCCCATCTTGGGGCCTATTCCGGAGCTCCGCCATTGGGGGCATCGATCACGGAGGGCTTCTACATCAATACCATAGCCTCTCCGATGAAGTGTGAGTAGTTTACCTCAGACTTTCGGGTCCATAGTTATTAGCTAGATGGCTTCTTCTCTCTTTTTGGATCTCAATACAATGTTCTCCCCCTCTCTTTTGGAGATCTATTCGATGTAATCTTATTTTGCGGTGTGTTTGTTGAGATCGATGAATTGTGGGTTTATGATCAAGTTTATCTATGAACAATATTTGAATCTTCTCTAAATTCTTTATGTATGATTGGTTATATTTGCAAGTCTCTTCGAATTATCAGTTTGGTTTGGCCTACTAGATTGATCATTCTTGCAATGGGAGAAGTGCTTAGCTTTGGGTTCAATCTTGCGGTGTCCTTTCCCAGTGACAGTAGGGGCAGCAAGGCACGTATTGTATTGTTGCCATCGAGGATAACAAGATGGGGTTTTTATCATATTGCATGAATGTATCCCTCTACATCATGTCATCTTGCTTATTAAAGCGTTACTCTATTCTTATGAACTTAAAACTCTAGATGCATGCTGGATAGCGGTCGATGTGTGGAGTAATAGTAGTAGATGCAGGCAGGAGTCGGTCTACTTGTCTCGGACGTGATGCCTATATACATGATCATACCTAGATATTCTCATAACTATGCTCAATTCTGTCAATTGCTCAACAATAATTTGTTCACCCACCGTAAAATACTTATGCTCTTGAGAGAAGCCACTAGTGAAATCTATGGCCCCGGGTCAATTTCCCATCATATTAATCTTCCAACACTTAATTATTTCTGTTGCTTTTATTTTACTTTGCATCTTTGTCATAAAAATACTAAAAATATTATCTTATCATATCTATCAGATCTCACTCTCGTAAGTGACCGTGTAGGGATTGACAACCCCTTATCGCGTTGGTTGCGAGGATTTGTTTGTTTGTGTAGGTGCGAGGGACTCGCGCGTAGCCTCCTACTGGATTGATACCTTGGTTCTAAAAAATTGAGGGAAATACTTACGCTACTTTGCTACATCACCCTTTCCTCTTCAAGGGAAAACCAACGCAGTGCTCACGAGGTAGCAAGAAGGATTTCTGGCGCCATTGTCGGGGAGGTCTACGCAAAAGTCAACATACCAAGTACCCATCACAAACCCTTATCTCATGCATTACATTATTTGCCATTTGCCTCTCGTTTTCCTCTCCCCCACTTCACCCTTGCCGTTTTATTCGCCCTCTCTTTTTCGTTTGCCTCTTTTTCGCTTGCTTTTTGTGTTGGATTGCTAGCTTGTCACGATGGCTCAAGATAATACCAAGTTATGTGACTTTACCAATACCAACAATAATGATTTCCTTAGCACTCCGATTGCTCCTCTTACCAATACTGAATCTTGGGAAATCAATGTTGCTTTGTTGAATCTTGTCATGAAAGATCAATTCGCCGGCCTTCCTAGTGAAGATGCCGCTACTCATCTAAATAGCTTCGTTGATTTGTGTGATATGCAAAAGAAGAAAGATGTTGACAATGATATTGTTAAATTGAAGCTATTTCCTTTTTTTCTTAGAGATCGTGCTAAAGCTTGGTTTTCGTCTTTGCCTAAAAATAGTATTGATTCTTGGAATAAGTGCAAAGATGCTTTTATCTCTAAGTATTTTCCTCCCGCTAAGATTATCTCTCTTAGAAACGATATTATGAATTTTAAGCAACTTGATCATGAACATGTTGCACAAGCTTGGGAGAGGATGAAATTAATGATACGTAATTTCCCCACGCATGGTTTGAATTTGTGGATGAATATACAAAAAATTTATGCCGGATTGAATTTTTCTTCTAGAAATCTTTTAGATTCGGCCGCAGGAGGCACTTTTATGGAAATCACTTTAGGAGAAGCTACTAAACTCCTAGATAATGTTATGGTTAATTATCCTAAATGGCACACTGAAAGATCTACTAATAAAAATGTGCATGTGATAGAAGAAATTAATGTTTTGAGTGGAAAGATGGATGAACTTATGAAATTATTTGCTAGTAAAAGTGTTTCTTATGATACGAATTATATGCCCTTGTCTACTTTGATTGAGAATAATAATGAATCTATGGATGTGAATTTTCTTGGTAGGAATAATTTTGGTAACAACGCGTATAGAGGAAACTTTAATCCTAGGCCTTATCAAAGCAATTCCTCTAATAATTATGTTAATTCCTACAACAATTCTTATGGAAATTTTAATAAGATGCCCTCTGAATTTGAGACTAGTGTTAAGAAATTTATGAATTCGCAAAAGAATATCAATGCTTTGCTTGAAGAAAAATTGCTTAAAGTTGATGAATTGGCAAGGAACATTGATAGAATTTCTCTTGATGTTGATTCTTTGAAACTGAGATCTATTCCTCCTAAGCATGATATCAATGAGTCTCTCAAAGCCATGAGAATTTCCATTGATACGTGCAAAGAAAGAACCGCTAGGATGCATGCTAAGAAAGATTGTTTTATGAAAGTGTGTTCTTCAAATTTCTATTAAAATAAAGATGAAGATCTAAAAGTTATTGATGTGTCCCCTATTAAATCTTTGTTTTGCAATATGAATCTTGATAATGATGGGACTGAATATGATCCACCTTTACCTAGAAGGCGTTCCAAAAATTCGGAGTTTTTAGATCTTGATGCTAAAATTGATAAAAATGGGATTGAAGAGATCAAAACCCTAGATATTAATAAACCCACTATTTTGGATTTCAAGGAATTTAATTATGATAATTGCTCTTTGATAGATTGTATTTCCTTGTTGCAATCCGTGCTAAATTCTCCTCATGCTTATAGTCAAAATAAAGCTTTTACCAAACATATCGTTGATGCTTTGATGCAATCTTATGAAGAAAAACTTGCGTCTGAAGTTTCTATCCCTAGAAAACTTTATGATGAGTGGGAACCTACTATTAAAATTAAGATTAAAGATCATGAATTATATGCTTTGTGTGATTTGGGTGCTAGTGTTTCCACGATTCCAAAAACTTTGTGCGATTTGCTAGGTTTCCGTAATTTTGATGATTGCTCTTTAAACTTGCACCTTGCGGATTCCACTATTAAGAAACCTATGGGATGAATTAATGATGTTCTTATTTTTGCAAATAGGAACTATGAGCCCGTAGATTTTATCGTTCTTGATATAGATTGCAATCCTTCATATCCTATTATTCTTGGTAGACCTTTACTTAGAACGATTGGTGCAATTATTGATATGAAGGAAGGGAATATTAGATTCCAATTTCCATTAAAGAAAGGCATGGAACACTTCCCTAGGAAGAAAATAAAATTACCATATGAGTCTATCATGAGAGCCACTTATGGATTGCCTACCAATGATGGCAATACCTAGATCTATCCTTGCTACTATGCCTAGCTAGGGGTGTTAAACGATAGCGCTTGTTGGGAGGCAACCCAATTTTATTTTTAGTTTTTTGCTTTTTGCTTCTGTTTAGGAATAATTTTTTGTTCTAGCCTCTGGTTAGATGTGTTTTTATGTATTAATTAGTGTTTGTGCCAAGTTAAACTTATAAGATCTTCTTGGATGATAGTTATTTGATCTTGCTGTAATTTCCAGAAACTTTCAGTTCATGAAAATAATTGTTAAAAATCAGCATAACGCGATAAAATATTTATTCCAATTTCTTCTGATCTATAAACAAATTTTCTAGGCCGTCCTATTTTGGCTGATTTTTTGGAGTTCCAGAAGTTTGCGTTAGTTAGAGATTACTACAGACTGTTCTATTTCTGACAGATTATGTTTTTCATGTGTTGTTTGCTTATTTTGATGAATCTATGGCTAGTAAAAGAGTTTATAAACCATAGAGAAGTTGGAATACAGTAGGTTTATCACCAATATAAATAAAGAATGAGTTCATTACAGTACCTTCAAGTGGTCTTTTGTTTTCTTTCGTTAACGGAGCTCACGAGATTTTCTGCTAAGTTTTGTGTTGTGAAGTTTTCAAGTTTTGGGTAAAAGATTTGATGGATTATGGAACAAGGAGTGGAAAGAGCCTAAGCTTGGGGATGCCCATGGCACCCCCAAGATAATCTATGGACACCATAAATCCAAAGCTTGGGGATGCCCCGGAAGGCATCCCCTCTTTCATCTACTTCCATCGGTAACTTTACTTGGATCTATATTTTTATTCACCACATGATATGTGTTTTGCTTGGAGCATCTTGTATGATTTGAGTCTTTGTTTGTTAGTTTACCACAATCATCCTTGCTGTACACACCTTTTGAGAGAGACACATATGATTCGGAAATTATTAGAATACTCTATGTGCTTCACTTATATCTTTTGAGCTATATAGTTTTGCTCTAGTGCTTCACTTATATCTTTTAGAGCACGGTGGTGGATTTGTTTTATACAAACTATTGATCTCTCATGCTTCACTTATATTATTTTGAGAGCCTTAAAATAGCATGGCAATTTTCTATAATTAATATCATGAGAAATTTGAAGGTTGATAATTGCTTTGAGATATAAAGGTGGTAATATCATAGTTGTGCTAGTTGAGTAATTGTGGAATTGAAAAATACATGTGTTGGAGTTTGTGATTCCCGTAGCATGCACGTATGGTGAACCATTATGTAACGAAGTTGGAGCATGAAGTATTTGTTGATTGTCTTCCTTTGTGTGGCGGTCGGGATCGCGCGATGGTTAACTCCTACCAACCCTTCCCCTAGGAGCATGCGTAGTAGTACTTTGCTTCGAGGGCTAATAAATTTTTGCAATAAGTATATGAGTTCTTTATGACTAATGTGAGTCCATGGATTATACGCACACTTACCTTTCCGCAATTTTCTTGCCTCTTCGGTACCGCGCATTTCCCTTTCTCACCTTGAGAGTTGGTGCAAACTTCACCGGTGCATCCAAACCCCGTGATATGATACGCTCTATCACACATAAACCTCCTTATATCTTCCTCAAAACAGCCACCATACCTACCTATCATGGCATTTCCATAGCCATTCCGAGATATATTTCCATGCAACTTTCCACTGTTCCGTTTATCATGCCATACTCCATCATTGTCATATTTCTTTGCATGATCATGTAGTTGACATTGTACTTGTGGCAAAGCCACCATTCATAATTCTTTCATACATGTCTCTCTTGATTCATTGCATATCCCGGTACACCGCCGGAGGCATTCATATAGAGTCATATTTTGTTCTAAGTATTGAGTTGTAATTCATGAGTTGTAAGTAAATAAAAGTGTGATGATCATCATTATTAGAGCATTGTCCCAAGTGAGGAAAGGATGATGGAGAGTATGATTCCCCCACAAGTCAGGATGAGACTCCGGACTAAAAAAAAGAGGCCATAAAAAAGGAGAAAAGACCCAAATAAAAAAAGGAAAAAAATGAGAGAAAAAGAGAGAAGGCACAATGTTACTATCCTTTTACCACACTTGTGCTTCAACGTATCACCGTGATCTTCATAATAGAGAGTCTCTCATTTTGTCACTTTCATATACTAGTGGGAAATTTCATTATAGAACTTGGCTTGTATATTCCAATGATGGGCTTCCTCAAATGCCCGAGGTCTTCATGAGCAAGCAAGTTGGATGCACACCCACTTAGTTTCTTTTTGAGCTTTCATACACTTATAGATCTAGTGCATCCGTTGAATGGCAATCCCTACTCCTCGCATTAACATCGATTGATGGGCATCTCCATAGTCGTTGATTAGCCTCGTTGATGTGAGACTTTCTCCTTTTTTGTCTTCCCACATAACCCCTACCATTATACCTTATTCCACCATAATGCTATATCCATGGCTTGCGCTCATGTATTGCGTAAGAGTTGAAAAGGCTGAAGCGCGTTAAAAGTATGAACCAATTGCTTGGCTAAAACTGAGGTCGTACAAGATATGCATATTTTGTGTGGGGAGGATGGAGCATAGCCAGACTATATGATTTTGTAGGGATAACTTGCTTTGGCCATGTTATTTTGATAAGACATAATTGCTTAGTTAGTATGCTTGAAATATTATTGTTTTTATGGCAACATTAAACTTTTATCTTGAATCATATCAAATCTGAACATTCATGCCACAATAAGAAGAATTACATTGAAATTATGCCAAGTAGCATTCCACATCAAAAATTATGTTTTTATCATTTACCTACTCGAGGACGAGCAGGAATTAATCTTGGGGATGCTTGATACGTCTCCAATGTATCTATAATTTTTGATTGCTCCATGCTATATTATCTTCTGTTTTGGACATTATTGGGCTTTATTATTCACTTTTATATTATTTTTCGGACTAACCTATTAACCGGAGACCCAGCCCAGAATTGCTATTGTCGGTGTCAAAACTGGCGGATCTCGGGTAGGGTGTCCCGAACTGTGCGTCTAGGTGGATGGTAACAGGAGACAAGGGACGCGATGTTTTCACCCAAGTTCGGGCCCTGTCGATGGAGGTAAGACCCTACTCATGCTTGATTAATACTGATGATATGGGTGGTACAAGAGTAGATCTACCACGAGATCAGAGAGGCTAAACCCTAGAAGCTAGCCTATGGTATAATTGTTGTCGTTGTTGTTGTGTCCTACGGACTAAACCCTCCGGTTTATATAGACACCGGAGGGGGCTAGGGTTACACAGATCGGTTACAAGGAAGGAGATCTACATACCTGTATCGCCAAGCTTGCCTTCCATGCCAAGGAGAGTCCCATCCGGACACGGGACGAAGTCTTCAATCTTGTATCTTCATAGTCCAACAGTCCGGCCAAAGGTCATAGTCCGGCCATCCGGACACCCCCTAATCCAGGACTCCCCCAGTAGCCCCTGAACCAGGCTTCAATGACGATGAGTCCGGCGCGCAGATTGTCTTCGGCATTGCAAGGCAGGTTCCTCCTCCGAATACTTCATAGAAGATTGTGAACACGAGGATCGTGTACGGCTCTACAAAACAAGTTCCACATACCACCGTAGAGAGAGTAATATTTTCACAAATCTAATCTGCTGACATTTCTTGTAGCATGACATCACACCACAACCAAGCCTTTATTCGAATTGTTTTTTACTATCCCACCTCAGCGTGTTTTGCGAGGCGGTTTCCTTGGCACGTCTCGTCGAAGCAGAGATCATCTCCCCTTATCACAGGATTCTCATCAATATGGACGTGGGTAACCCAGTCGTGCCCGTTGGCATGTTTCCTCGTTCGAAGGCGAGTCCCAAACGGTTACGTGGAGGGCTCTCGGCATTCCACCTCTTTACAAGGAGACCAAGGCCTTACTTCTTCTTTCGACCTCAATCGAATCCACCTCCCACCTCGAGTTCCAACACTCGAAGCCTCAGATTTAGGCGCTTCGGACCTTCGATCATGTCCGGATCCAACCTCTAAGGTCGATGGATGCCTTCCTCCCTCATGGAGGAAGACATAATAAAGCTAAGGGAGGCGAGATACTTGACCGGCGAAATCCCACATAGGCTACCTGCTCAAGGGCAAGTTATTCCCACTCCCAAGCCTGGTGAGAGCGTCGTGTTCGTTTCTCACTTCCTCCAAGGGCTAGGCTTAACACCGGATCCCTTCGTGAGGGGGCTCATGTTCTATTACGGGCTGGACTTCCACAACTTAGCTCTGGAGTCTATCCTCCACATCTCATCGTTTATCATCGTGTGCGAAGCTTTCCTCCGTATCACCCCTCACTTCGGACTGTGGCTCAAGACCTTCAAAGTGTAGGCGAAGATGATCGAGGGGCAGCACGCAGAGTGCAGAGGTGCTGTAATAAGTAAGAATGTTGACGCCCCATGGCCCGAGGGCTCTTTCCAGGAGGAGCCTGGCTTATGGCAACAAGAGTGGTTTTATATCACTGCTCCCAGGGGTACCAAGTGGGTGGCTCCACCTATTTTTCGCTCGGCCCCCCCGCCACGACTAACGTCATGGGTCAGCAAAGGATTAGACTGGGGACCGGCAAAGGACGTTCCCATATTGAAGAGCCGCATTCGAGACCTCTTGGAAAGAGATGTCGGTCTGGTCATGGTGATGCAGGTTATGTTAATTCGCCGAGTCCTGCCCTGCAAACGGCGTCCCCTCCGCCTGTGGGAGTTCAATCTGGAGGGACCGCGAGCTCTTCAACATTTCCTTGGCATGACGCACGTGGAGATGTACAAATTGTTCTTCGGACCACAAGTAATGTGTCCGGATTCTAATGAGGACGCATGTCTGAGCTGCAATCGTCCGGATACCCAAGTAAGTAGCCCTGTGCCCGGACACGCCATCTGTAACTTCATCGCAACATCGCCTTTAAAAGAGATGTTCTTGAACCAGGAGTGGATAGCGAAGGCGAAGTTACTCAAGTGTCCGGCCCCCCTTCCTGAGACCTCACCCGATCCCGTGTTAACCAGGATTCTGGAGGTCACGCCGTTAGAAGAAAATGAAGGGGGGAACAAGGAAGCTACTGCCTCCGCAGAGGAGGTGGTCCGGAAGGGAGGAATCGAAAATTCCTCTCCTCAAGGGAAGAAGAGGACCGCCTTTGAAGACCCGGAGACAATGACCCCAAAGCGGGGGAAGAATTCTTCGTCAAAGGGTCCTGTGCCAGGGTCCCTCCACCGAGCCGTAAGTAACAGGGTGTTTAATAATGAGAGAAATCCTTGCTCACTTCGGAGGAAAATAACCGAAAATTTACCTTGTAGTCCGGATCTTAGCCCTTCTCAGCAGAGCTCGTCTTCGGGGGATCTTCTCCTAGAGATGATGGAGAGCGGAACGCCTCCCCCTGACATACCACCTCATGAGGCGGGCAACCCCGAGGTGTCGTTGCGGAGGGTTTCTCCTGATCCGGCAAGGCCGGAAGGTAGTCAAATGGCCATCCGAAGCCCTCCGTGTCCGGCTTCTGGAAGAAGCAATCGAACGAGTCCGACACCGCCTGGTGCACGGTCGGAGGTACTGAAGGATTTGCTAGGGCGGGCGTCTATCTTAGAAGAGCACCGCGCGTTGATGGGTACGGTAATTGAAAGGATTTCATCTGCGGAGAGCGGGTTGGATGAAGCTGTCATGAGTTTACTGACAGGTTTCGAGGTACGTGAAATGATGTACCTTTTGACAGTACCGCATACTTTAAGATGCGCCCTATATAGATAGTAGCCCCTGAGACTCTGGGTGCCGTCACAGACGACGGAGCGCAGAGGATCATAGTCCCAGGTTTAATTTTGCCACCTTGACATGCAGGTGGCGAAGTGTCCGGTGGCCAGCCGGACTGATGAATTTGCCGAGTTAAAGCGGCAGCTTGATGTGGCGGATGCCGACATCGTGCTTGTCAATAAGCGGCTTGACGAGGCGCAAGGCATGTAATTTCTCCATTGACACATAGTAAGAGGAGCATAAATGCTAGTATCTATAACATGTGTGTTTAATGCAGACAAAGCTGCGGCCGTGGAGAACCTGCGTGCAAAACTTGCCCGAGCCAAGGAACAAGCCAAAAAAAGTGATGCGGCTGCCCTAAAGGCAATCAAGGAGCTGAAGGCTGAACAGGCTGCTCACTGCCAAAGCAAGGTGGAAATGGCCAAGATGGCTGTGGAATTGAAGAACGCCGCTGACCGTTGCAAGCTTCTTGAAGAGGAAGATCAAGCGAAGAGGACAGACCTGGAGAAGGCCACGATGGAGGCTAAGGATGCCCGCTCTGCGATGAGAGCGAAGAAGGAGGAGCAGCATCAAGCCGGAGATATCGCGGCTGGGAAGCCCTTTATGCCGCGGATGAAGTTCGGAGATCTAAATATGCTCCTTTGGACCGGTTGTGGAGCTCTGCGGACGCATATCTGGATTTAGCGCCGAGTGCTGCTGATGCGTCCGAACACTTCCGAGATCAAAAAGATCGCGAAGTGGAAAAGCTGTTTTGGTCACAATTTAACCAACCAGAGCGTCCGCTTCCATGGACTGATCGGCTGGCCGAATGGGCCGATCTGAATAGATTGTCCACACTCGCAATGAAGTATGTCGTGGATCATCTGTGGCCAGAAAGGCCAGAGCCGAATAGTTATTTTAGTTTGGTTCAGCAGTTCCTTGGTGCGGTGCCGCTTATCAACGCGATGAAGAGGTCAGCTTGCGTGGAGGGTGCACGGATGGCCCTTGCCCGTGTCAAGACATACTGGGTAGAAATGGAGGCCACCGCCTTTGCAGCCCAAGATTCGGACGAAAGCCGAGTACCTACTGAGCACTACTTTCAAGAAGTTCTGGAGGGCGCTCGTTCAATAGAGACGCAGTGCTCGAAGGATATTATGTTCGAATAACATGTATTCTCATTGAAAACAATATTTTGCTAAAATGTAGAAGCTTTTTATACTTGTGCCTGCAAGAATTATAATACCTCCTGTGTGGCCGTTTACGTATATGTATATATAACCTGAAAGATGGCAGTCGTCGGCTTCAGCCCCCATGCATATAATGCGGGGGTGTTCGCAGAAGGCGCATTCTCACACTTGATCCAACGTCTTGGTCCCTTAAGGAGGTGGTAGCGCAACGAACTAGGCAATGGACTATAATGCTTTATCACTTTCACTTAGCCATAGGAGTTTGACAGTGGGGCTACTATATAGCCCCTGGTGGCTCCGCTCACCCGAATTCGGGGGCGTGTGTGCCTGGCCCGGAGACGGCCCTTCGTTTTGGCGGAGGAATCCCAAAGATTCCGCTAGGTCATCGAGTGGTTGACCAGTCTCACGCTATATCATGACAGTCAGTTTTCAGCTTTCTCTACCGAGGTGCTCGCCTGGCTGAACCGGGGCACAATCGCAATAGTTCTCCTGGTGCCGCCATAGCCGATAGAGCGGAACGTAAGGCAGAAAAACACAGGAGCCGGGCAAACCCAACATTTGACCAAAGACATGACTCGGAGCTGATGCATATAAGGCCAAAATTGCGACGCCGAACACTCCCTAAGGTATTCGGTCTTTGTGATTTTAAACGGGCTGAAGCGCCCTTTGTAATAAGACCCTGGTGTCCAGGTACGTGCATTATTCTGACGTGGCCACATGCCAAGATGCCAGCCTCCTTCTCAGTTGTGCTGAGAATCCGGGGGATGTGTATCAACAAGAGACAGTGAAAAAGGTTTACGTAGGTCTTAATCTGAAAAGAATCCTTAGAACGGGTCCCTGCTGCACGTCTGCGCATGTGTCTCCGTTGTGCCATATCCTGGATGGGTGTAGCATGATATTCATCTGGAAAAGAGAGGAACTTAGTTGAAAAAGTAGTCGTGCAAAATGTATGTTATACTAAACAAACAAAGTATAGTTCAAGGTGGGAAGAATTGAGTTTTATTGCTGCTTGTTTACATGCGCGGAGCCCCTTGTATAGGGGTGTATAACCATCAAACCTTTAATAATTATATAGTTATGCCGGACTCGTCCAGCCGTGTCCCTGGTCTTAACGACCTATTAGGCACTCTGGTTGGTGAGGCAGTTTAGTATGTGGCTGTCAAGGCAGCCGCACAGTCTTCCGCGCGCAAGGAGCGCTCAATGTTTCCCTTTACTGAAATGATGCCTTGTGGACCGAGCATTTTAAGCGTCACGTCCCAGTAGTGCTTGATAGCCACTTTTACACGGAGCGATGTAGAAGGTTAGCTTTTCGCTACGGAAGTTATCGGGAGAGCCGAATATGACTTCTAGTAGGAGGGAGCCCGAACAACGAGCCCCTCGGCCTAGTGTTACTCCTTTAAAGGAAATATTGCTATGGCTAATTTTTGTTGGGTCTACCCCCATTTTGTGGACCATGTCCTGATATATCAGGTTCACACTACTGCCGCCATCCATCAGGACTCGTGTGAAGTAGTATCCGTCAATTATCGGGTCTAACACCAGGGCAGCCCATCCTGCGTGTCGGATACTTGCGGAGTAATCACTAGTAGAAAACGGAGCTTTAAAACCGGTTTGTAAGGGCCTTTAGTGCCGGTTATGGAACCGGCACTAAAGTGTGGGCACTAAAGCCCCCCCCCCCTTAGTACCGGTTCGACACGAACCGGCGCTAAAGTGCCACCACGTGGCGTGAGCTCGCGCCCTAGTATGGGGGACCTTTAGTACCGGTTGGTGTTACCAACCGGTACTAAAGGTTTTTTTTTTATTTTTTTTGAAAATTTTGGAACAAAATTTTGATATTTTTTTGATTTTTAATTTTTCTGAATTATTTGATGATTTAGTCTCTAATCACCTCTCTTAACTGCTCAAGTGTGGATCACTCATTCCAAATCATCTAACTTCCCAACCGGTCACCCATCCCTATCACTACTCTAGCCCGAGCACGCTTAACTTTCAGGTTCTATTCTCCTTCGTTTCCGAGTCTGCACTTGTTGTTTTCCTGACAATAGTAAGATGTGAATCCTATTAACCCTCAGGAGTTTAGCTTGAGCATGAAGTCACACATTTCACCGTTTGAGTTTGAAACTATTATTCTAAAAAAACATTAATTATTTAGTAACGCTAATATTTCTTGAATAAGTTTGACCATAGTTTGACCATAGTTTGACCACAGTTTGACCATAGTTTGACCAGATTTGACCAAAATTCAAAAAAATGAAATAATTATTTAGTAACACTAATATTCTTGAATAATTATGTAGTAACACTAATATTTCTTGAATAAGTAGTTTGACCATAGTTTGACCACAGTTTGACCACAGTTTGACCAGATTTGAACAAAATTCAAAAAAACTGAGATACTTATTTAGTAACACTAATATTATTGCATAATTATTTAGTAACACTCTATATTTCTTGAATCAGTTGTTTGACCGGTTTGACAAGATTTAACCAAAATTCAAAAAAACATAAATTAGAGCATATCTTTTTTTTCCTTTTACAATTTGTCATTTCAAAAATAGTCCTAAACCCTAAACCCTTGACTTAAAACGTCGGAAACTCTATGCTAAACAGTAAAAACTAAGGGTTTAGACCATAAAACCTAACCCTAAACGCTGAAATCTAAACCCTAGCACTAAACGCTAAAAACATCCAAAAAACGTCAAAAACGCCCAAAAACTCTATTTTCCCTTTGGAATTTTGTGATTTTAAAAAATTGCCGAAACGGAAAACTGGTACTACAGGTTTGTGTCTCCAACCGGTACTATAGGTCAGACCCCTTTAGTACCGGTTCATGGCACGAACCGGTACTAAAGGTTAGACCTTTAGTACCGGTTTGTGCCACGAACCGGTACTAAAGGTGATCATGGGGCCCCAGCCTGACGCCAGCCTGCCATCACCCCTTTAGTACCGGTTCGTGCCACGAACCGATACTAAAGGTTCAACATGAACCGGCATTAATGCAAATCCGTTCGAACCGGCACTAATGGTACCATTAGTACCGGGCCAAAATCAAACCAGCACTAATGTGCTTCACGTTTGACCCTTTTTCTACTAGTGAATCCTGATTGTCGAAGGTGATCGGTTTGGATGAACAGTGGCGGGACTCCGATGTGATAGGCTCTAGAGCACATATCTCTATGGGCGCCACCTTGCTTCTCCCCTTTGTCACGTGTAGCACGTTTACTGTTTTTACTTCTGATGGGAATTTCTTCTGTTCCCCAATGCTTTGCTTGCGGGGTTCGTCATCGTCTTCACTTGGTGTATCCAGCCCCTTGTGTTCGGCGTTGAGTTTGCCGGATTGTTTGAATACCCAACATTCTCTATGGGTGTGATTTGAAGGTTTATCAGGGGTGCTGTGGATTTGACATATCTTGTCCAGAATTTTGTTAAGACTGGACAGTTCATCTCTGTTGTCTTCGAGAGGCAGCTTTTGCTGGCTCCGCCGAGAGCTTTTGAATCCGGCGTTAACTGCCGTGCTCTTCGGGCTGTTTTGCTTATTCCGGCGTTGGTCTTTGCTGCGTCGTGGCTTCCCGTTTCCATCCCTTACTTCGGATGTACTTGGGTCACTCACTACTAGGAAAAGGGCTATAGATTTAACTGACACTAATGGCGCACCAGGGAAGTGGTGCGCCACTACTATATACTAATGCCGCACCATGTGCTGATGTGCCATTAGTGTGGAAGACACTAATGGCGCACCAGACACAAGCTGCTCCACTAGTAATATTTTTTTTCATATCTCCGAACATACTAATGGCGCATCCAGGCAAAGTGCGCCATTACTAGTTCTAACTAGTAATGGCGCACCAGCCATAGAGTGCGCCACTACTGTATTTTTTATTCTTTTTTCGCAAAACTACTAATGGCGCACCGTGGCACAGTGCGCCATTACTAGTTTAAACTAGTAATGGCGCACTATGCCACAGTGCGCCATTAGTATATATATATTTTTTTTATTTTTTTTGCAAAACTACTAATGGCGCACGGCCAGCAGGTGCGCCATTAGTATGTTGGGTTACTAATGGCGCGTGGTTGTGTGGTGCGCCATTAGTAACCTGGGACTAGCTAGATATTTTGGACAACCACACCTACACACTCACTTTCCCCACTTCATTCCCTCCACCTCCTTCTCCAAGCTTATCGGCTGCCTCCTCCTCCTCACCTCATTTGCACCATAGATTCATCAAAATTAAGTGGTGAAATTACCTTTTTTTGATAGGTAAGTAAGGGGAAAGCTATCTTCATGTTGTAGATCTACTTTTTTTCTCCCTAGCTCGCCCAACAACGTGCACATGCACTTTCTGTGGCCTAGCTATATCTATGTATGTTTGTGGCGTTGCATATGTTTGTGGTGTTGCATATATGTTTGTGTTTGCAGGTACCGGTATTTGAAATGCGATAGTTGCCAATATTTTGCCGGAATGTTGATTCATTTCTGTTTTGGCAAGAATTTTGGCACTATGCATTCTTTTTGGTCCTATTTTTAGGGAAAGTCATGCCAAATTTTTTCTTGGTTCTAAAATATCGTTTTGCTCTACCCCACAGGCGACCATGGTCCGCACGATGATCGAAGGCATCGTGAATAGGTTTTTGAGCTCTGCGAAGGCCGAGATGCTTCAAAAGAACGAGACGGAGATAAGATGTCCGTGTCGAAGATGCAAGCTGAAGAGCCTTATTGCGGACCCGGATTCCAGGCAGGTGCGGGACCACCTGCTCTTGCGTGGTTTCATGGATGGCTATCGGTGGCAAGGTGATGAAGATGACTATGAAGTCGTCCATGGGGGTCGGGCAAGAAATGAGGAAGGGCAGCAAGACAACCACCGCGGATCGGGCGGGCGAGAAGATGAAGAATCTACAGGACATGATCACGACGGTGATGCTGTACACAGTCATCATGTAGAAGATGTCGGACATGTTGATGAGGAAGATGCCGGAGCAGACGAAGGGCATGATCATGAAGATGAAGATGCCAGCGGAGCAGACGATGATGGACCATCGATGGGCTGGGTGCAGGACCCTCATATTCAAGAGCTGCTTCTCAAGCAGATGAATAACGCAAGAGCTGCCGCCCGAGAGAAAGCCAAGCTGGATCAACTGGAGATAGACACGGTTACTCCTTTGTACGAAGGATGCAGGCTCGAGGATACCCGCCTAAAAGTAACGCTCATGGCTCTGGAGGTGAAGGTAAAACACAAAATGACCGACGCATGCTTCGACGAGAACATGTCATTCTGGCACGAACGTCTTCCCAAGGGGAACAAGTGCCCTACCAGTTTTGAGGAGGCGAAGAAAATCATGCGTCCTCTGGATTTACCGCACGTGAAATACCATGTGTGCATGAAAAATTGCATCATTTATTGGGACGAGCACGCGGAGTCTACCATATGTCCGGTGTGCGGCGTCACTCGATACAAGAAGAGGAAGAAAGCTCCTCGAAAAGTGGTGTGGTACTTTCCGATCACTCCTTGCCTGCAGCGGTATTTCGCGGACCCTAAGGTAGCAAAGCTCCTGCGTTGGCACGTGGATAGGGAGGGGAAGAAGCGAGAAGATGATGCAAATGATCCGGAGATAAATAAAAAAGACAAGATGCTGAGTCACCCTAAGGATGGGAGCCAGTGGCAAGCGTTGAACTTCGAACACCCAGAATTTGGGAAGGATCCAAGGAACATTGTGCTAGGCGCGAGCACCGATGGAGTCAATCCGATTGGCAGCCAGAGAAGCACACATAGCACCTGGCCTGTGTTTGTGTGGATGTACAACCTTCCCCCCTGGTTGTGCATGAGGAGGAAGTACATTCACATGAGTATGCTAATTGAAGGGCCGAAACAACCAGGGAACGTCATCAATCTGTATCTGGGGCTGCTGAAAGAGGAGCTAGACACGCTGTGGAAAATGCCAGCCAATACATGGGATGCCGCAGAGAAAGAATATTTCCCTATGGGAGCTGCACTGCTCATGACGATGCACGACTATCTCGGTTACGGATATCTCGCGGGGCAGGTGGTCCACGGATTTTCTGGATGCGTCAGGTCCATGGATGACACAACATATCGCCAGCTAGATAGAGATCCCGGGTCTTCGAAAACCATGTTCATGGGACATCGAAGGTGGATTCGCGAAGATGACCCGTGGAAGAAACGCAAGGATCTGTTTGATGGTGAAACCGAACCCCGAAGACGCCCGCGTACGAGGAGCGGCGAGGAAATAGACGAGCTGTTGAAAAATTGGAAAGATTGCCCACTGCCGGGAAAGAAGCAAAAGGCGCCAGAGCCGGGAAAGAACCGAAAGGCGCCAGAGCCGCTGCTAAAGGTATGGAAAACGAGGTCTGTTTTCTCGGACTTTCCATACTGGAAGATCCTGCGTGTGCCTCACAGCCTTGATGCCATGCATATCACGAAGAACGTGTGCGAGAGTTTGCTTGGTACCCTACTCAACATGCCAGAGAGGACCAAAGATGGGCCGAAAGCAAGGGCAGACTTGAAATCAATGGGCATCAGGCAGGAGCTTCACGCTAATGATGATGATGATGATGAGGCGAAGCAGGACACAGGAAGTCATCGCAAAGGCAAAAAGGCCAAGAAGACCGGAAATGACTACCCTCCCGCGTGCTTCACTCTAGGTCAGGAGGAGATTGAGCAGTTTTTCACCTGCCTCGTAGGAGTAAAACTTCCTTACGGTTACGCGGGGAAGATAAGCAGATACCTAGACCCAGCGAAGCAGAAGTTCAGCGGGATGAAGTCTCACGACTGTCACGTGCTGATGACGCAGATACTTCTAGTTGCAATCCGTGGGATCATGGACGCGCACGTCCGTGAAACACTATTTGGCCTATGCAACTTTTTTGACGTCATCTCTCGGAAGTCGGTTGGCACGAGGCAACTCAGAAGGCTACAGGAAGAGATCGTGGTGATACTATGCGAGCTTGAGATGTACTTCCTGCCCGCATTCTTAGACGTTATGGTGCATCTGCTAGTCCATATCGTGGAGGATATCATCCAACTCGGGCCGACGTTCCTGCAAAGCATGATGCCATTCGAAAGGATGAATGGTGTCATCAAAGGATACGTTCGCAACTTGTGACATCCAGAGGGAAGTATAGCCAGGGGCTTTCTGACCGAAAAGTGCATCTCCTACTGCACGAATTATCTAGGAATCGAGAACCCTGTTGGTCTGCCCGTCAAAGGCACCTCGGCAGGCTCGCTGGATGGGGTCACCGTGAGGGTCGCCGCAAAATGCATGTCGACTTCGAGGGTCGACTCGCCGACTTTGAAAGAGCAAACCTAGTCGTGCTACAACACATAGACTTGGTTGATCCTTGGGTGGTAGAGCACAAAACCTTTATTAAGAAGACGTACAATGACCGAGGCCAACAGAGGACGGACGGAGATATAATCAAAGAGCACAACTCATGTTTCACGCGTTGGTTCAAGCAGAAGCTTCTGTCGTACCCTTTACATGAGGACTCTTCCGCGGAAGAACAACTCATATTCGCCTTGTCACAGGGCGCCGAGCACAGCCTGATGACCTATGAGGCGTACGATATCAACGACTACACATTCTACACCGAGGACAAGGACATGAAGAGCGATGGTTATCAGAACTCAGGGGTAATGATGGAAATCCTGCACCGGTAACGACAAGGACAGATACTACGGAAGGATCGAGGAGATCTGGGAGCTGAGCTACGCTGGAGAGAAGGTCCCGATGTTCCGTGTCAGATGGGCCAAGAGCGTCCTAAAAGAAGACCGGTATTTCACCACCATGGTTATACCGAAGCCAAATCCAAGACCGCGGGCGCAAACGTCACCGCAAAATATGAGCCATGGGTACTGCCTTCCCAAGTGGACCAATGCTTCTTCATTACCGACCCGTCAAAGCCCAGTCATGTTGTCGTGAGGAGAGGCAAAAGAAAGATCATCGGAATGGATGGAGTAGCCAATGAGCAAGACTTTGACAAGTATGGCGACCTGAAGATCGAACATCACGACGACGATGAAGTAGCAGCATACACCACAAGAAGAAACAGGACCACCCTACCTAAAGGACGTCCGTTCCATAGAAGAACTCCATTTGCAAAAAAAGAAGGGCAAGAAGATTGTGAAGAGATAGCTAGCTAAGATCGATTGTCCTTAAATCGTAGTCTTCATTTCTCGGGCACTTTTTGATATCATGAATATTTTTAAATTTCATGGGCACTTTTTGAATTCATGAACATTTTTTCAAATTTGATGATATTTTTTCATATTCAATATGAAAAAATATTGAATATTCATGAGGACACTCGATCTCGATCCCCCTCCCTCTCGATAGCTATCCCCCTCGCCGCCGAGCACCCCCCGCATCCTCCCCCCACTCCGCCGCCGCCGATGACCCCCCGCACCCTCCCTTGCTCCACCGCCGCCGACGACCCACCGCACCCTCCCCCGCTCCACCGCCGCCGACGACCCACCGCACCCTCCCCCGCTCCATCGCCGCCGCCGACACCCCGCACCCTCCCCCACTTTTTGATGATATTTTAATGAAGAAATTTGATGATATTTTCAAATAAGAAATTTGATGATATTTTCAACAAATTTGATGATATTTTCAATTAAAAATAAAAAAACAAATTTGATGATATTTTCAACAGAAAATTTGATGATATTTGATGATATCTTCTGTTCTAGTCCTCATGAAAATAACAAATTTGATAAAAAAACCAATTATTAGATGCAACGAGAAATAATGAAAAAAGGTACTAATGGCGCACCTGAGGAGGGTGCGCCATTGCTATCAGAAAAAAATTTACTAATGGCGCACCGGAGGAGGGTGCGCCATTGCTATCAGAAAAAAACTACTAATGGCGCACCAGAGGGTGGTGCGCCATTGCTATAGTGTCTAGCTGGATACCCCTTCGCCCGATCGCCCCTTCCCTCTCCCTCGCCAGATCCCCCTTCCCTCCACCGCCACACCCACTCCGACGACCCCCGGCCCGCTCCGACGACCCCCGCGCCCGCTCCACACCCGCTAAGGCTCCCCCGCACCCGCTCCGACGACCCCCGCACCCGCTCCACACCCTAGCACCTCCCCACTTCCCCTCCCCTCGCGCTGCTTCACCCGACTAGGTCATCCCCGTCGACAACGCATCGTCCCCGCGACAACCGTCGTCCCTGCACCCCACCAAGGAGTCCAGGAGCTCTGCAGTGTTCTTCTACGTCATCTACAGCCAGCCGTTCGAGCTAGACGACTCTGCATCGTGCGGATCGAGGTCTTCTTCCACCTTCGGCCACCGCGGCCTCACCGTCGATCCGCGTCACCTCGTCAACCCCGGCCCCGCACGAGCTCGCCATCGTCTTCCTCTCGGTGAGCTGCACCAGTTCCCCTCCCCCCCCTCTCGGTGACCTGGCTGTCTGGTTTAAGTTGGAGGCTGCAACAGAAGAGTTTATTCAGAAAAAATACAGGCTTCAAAGATGTTTGTGAGTTTCTAGTTCCAAGATATCAAGAGGAAGACAAGTCTTCTAGAATTGCTAAATCTAGTGATGTGATTAAAGATGACATTGCTGCTGAACCTAGTGACACCGAAATAGCTGATGTGTCTAACGGTAATTAGTCTCTGAATTTTGACAATGCAGACTACTTCTTTTCATACCTATGCAGCTTTATCTCGCCTCATAATTTGAGTTTATTTCTTTTACTGATGCTATTTATAAAATTGTAATTGCGCTTACGGATAATGCCCCTTGATTTTGCTTTCTGCCTAGACTAACTCTGTCTACAACCTCTTGCATGTATTTTTCCCCAATGTTTATCTAAACTAGTTTTCGTCCCTTTTTTTATAAATAACCAAAAAAGTTTATTCTACTTATAAAGAGTGCTGGAGCTCATGGCCTCGCCTAAGAAAAACCATCTATAATTGCTAAGTTTAGAATAATAGGTGAGCAACTTTGTCTCGGGTATACAATGCAAACTTCCAGACCATAAGCTAGATACACAATGATTTTTTCTTACTATTGCCATGTTTTTTCAATTTATCAAGCTCCAGCACAAATATCCAATAGTATTTGGGCTGCAGTTAGTGTACTAATTAGTTGGATATTTGAGTAGTATTGTCAACAGTAATAACTTTTACATGTTTGCATTGCTTCCAAGAGTAACAGCAGGTTCTTAGGACACCTTTAGGAGATCTACTCATCTCTAATCATGCTACTCAAAGATAGGAACCGTAGGCTTCTCTATATATTTTTTCAGTGTCCTTTATTGGTGGTTCTATGATGTAGTCCAGGTGAAACCAATTGCATGCATTGAGAAGTAGAGTATTAAAACAGAACTTGACGTGGTTTTCCACTTAGCTGAAGAATAAAATAGACCACATATCTAGGAAGTAGATTGATATAGCACAGCTTATTCAGGGGCTCGAGCTTGTATAGGACATCTTACACATGATCTGCTTGTGCTAGGTTGTTCTACAGTTCAAGATTTACTCCTCTGAATTCTCTAACTAACAAACCTAGCTCTTGCAAGTACCAACATGTTTAAGATCAAGGCTAACAGTATGTTCTGACAGTATAAGAGTAGTATAAGAGTATAAGAGTAGTGTATCCAGTTTTTGTGGTTAGATATCTGAATTGAGAAAAAACATAGCTTTTGTGGTCTCCATATACTACTAATACTACTACTGTATTTCATTTCAAAGTTCAAAATGCTGGTACTGAGATTTTCATTTCCAATGAGTGATGTTTTTCCTAGCAGTAGAAAAATAGCAGTAGCCATGTACTAGGAGTGCATTTTTTTCTAGGGTGATGGACAGATCTAGTGAGTATTGCATTGCTTTTGTCCAACTTTTGATAGGACCAAGGAAATGAGTGCTCGAAAGCATGCCCATGCTTTTGCCCCCCTTCTCTTGGGCCTGGTCTTCTCCCCCTCTTTATGCCCTTTTCTTTTGAACATGAAAATAGGGTCATAACCCTTGTAATTATGCACAAGCTCTTTGCTTTTTACCCACAAAAAATGTTGGTTCATGGCTGGCTAACTGCAGGTCCAGCCAACTGGTAGGTGGGTGTAGATGCTTGAATTGCATAGGTGGGTGTAGATGCTTGAATTGCATAGGGCCAACTGTTATGGACAATTGTCAATTTTCTATAATGATGATGGAACATTATAAAGCATTGTACTCCAGTGTATATGAAGGATACAAAAAATTTAGCAACTTCTCTGATTTTATAAAGTTGTTCTTATATGGGTGAAACTTCACTAGTTTTTAGGCTAGTGCAGGGTGTTGCTTCTTCTGTATGGTCCAACTATGTCACAAATAAATTGTTCCTTCTTCTGTATTTGACAAGTAATGACTTGCAAAGATGATGATCATCTTGCTAGTTTGTTGGGTTTTGTCTCCGACCATTGTGTCATGATGAATTTGCAGGTACCCCGGGTACTCCATATGTCCTATTTTCAGCAAAGGTCATGCCGAAATTTTCCGTGAATTTTAGCATGACTTTGCTAAAAATAGGACATATGGGGTACTTGCGACTAATGCATGGGCCGGGGTATCTTATTACTTAGTTAAGTAGGATCAACTACCCCGCCATTCTCGCTACATTAAACCATAGGTGGCAATAGAGCCAAGTGATTAGGCCCAACTTAGAATTCTCCTTAGCATCGATAAACCCTAAATGACAAACCTAACATAGGTGGCAATAGAGCCAAGTGATTAGTGCCAAGTGATTAGGCCCAACATAGGGTGCCTCGGCATCGATAAACCCTAAATGATGAAAACTTAACTTGGCTTCTATAGGGTGCCTTGGTGTTGATGAGAACCTAAATGATGTACGCTTAGGCTTTATGGTGCCTCGGCGTCGACAAACCCTAAATGATAAAAGCTTAGCTTTTAGGATGCCTCGGTGTCGACAAACCCTAAATGATGAGACCATGATCTTGTTCCTTGACAATAACCAACTTTTTGACCAAACTTTTTTCCTATTTAGAGCGAAATATGGCCCACAACAATGAGGCCGGCGGTTAGGGCGGCAAGGACCTCACCGCTATGAGGACACCGTGGAAGACACCGATCCTGACTACACAACCACTAGTGGCGTCAGGGATGACACCACTAATGGTGCCGCCGAGGATGCCACCATTGATGATGGCGGCGCACGCACAGATGGCAGCCAACCAAAGAGGCAATGGAAGGACCGGCGCCCGAGCGTGCTCGGCACCATCAAGGAGGAATTTACTAAAGTGAACTCCGACGGGCATCCGACGGCGCCCAAACAAGTAGTCAAGGGGTACTGGGTTCAGCTCGGGTGCATTCTCTAGAGCACCATCTCGATCAACACCGAGAACCTAAGGCATAAGGACCGAGGGAATTTGCGTAGCCTCCTCTTCACGAAGCTGCATGAACGATACAAGTTCCCCGCTGAGTTTGCAAACACACGCCTCTCAGGGAATAAAGTGAACAGTGCCGCCCTCACGAGGATGAGCACGGCCCTGTATACTTGGAGAAGCACGGTGAAGGCAATGATTGAAAAAGGTAATAGTTATGACAAGATCAAGGCGAAATATCCTTTTATGAGCGAAGATGACTATAAGGAGTTCATGATCAAGTGCGAGAGCAGCGCATCCTCCGAATCAAGTCAGTGGGGGAAAGAAATGCGGCAGTTGAACTTAGGGGTCCACCAACTCGGTCCCAGCGGTTATAGAGTGGCGGAGCCTATATGGGACAAGGAGCACGCGGAGCGTGCCTAGCAAGGCCTACCGCCCCGCTTCAAGAAATACCGTGACAAGCAGACCAGGAACTTTCTCACGGCCCGGTACAAGGAGGACCCGGTACCAAAGGAGCTTACCACGGATCCGAAGACTAGGGAGCTTGAGCTTATTCTGATAAGGAATACACCCCCGCGTAATTAGCTCCATACGGTTGCATTCTAATTAATCCCCAATATTTCTAAATGGTTCACGTTCCTTCCACAGGACAAAGAAAGCAGTAGCGCAGGGTCGTCTCAGAGCTCCCCTTTCGACACCCCTTTGAATAGGGCGTTGAACATAATGAAAAACAAGGATAAGCTCAGTAAGCCGACGTCAGCTGGTCGTGTGGCCGGCAAAGGCTTGTCCACAAAATGGTCGTCATACTATACCGCGGGTGGGCGAAAGGAGAAAAAGACCCGCTCCGAAAGCCAGTCGCGCGAGGTTGAAGCACTCAAGGCACAAGTGGCGCGGATTCCGAAGCTTGTCCAAGAGCAAGTGGAGCAACAACTGGGAACGAAGCTCAACGCCATGGTGCCTACGTTGATTCATGGGCTGACGACATGGATTGCGGGCGGCCAACAGGGGCCTCCCCCGGTTCCCAATTCACGGCCAGCAACTTGCACAACACGTAGGCGGCGCCATTGGTGTCTCCGGCGGAGGCGGTATTCGTGTCTCCGGCGTCGGCACGGGCATTGGATCTTAATGCACCCAGGCGTACGCCGACCGGCACCTCGCCAGCAAGCGGCCCCTCCGTCAGTTGCACGCCCACCGTTGGCGGTGCCTCGACATTAGCCAAGCTCGACGGCATCACGGTAACTAAGCCTCTCGGCCGATGACTTCATCTCCTTGCCTTTGACTAGGCATCCCTGATGCCCTACATGTTTTCGCAAGGCGCCACCAACGTTCCTTGCACTCTCCTGCACTTCATGGGCAGCAAGTTGGTCATGTCGCCAAGGGCAGAATCGTTCAACCGGGAAACCCCGTGTTCCATGGTAATCTGATGCCACCCACAGTGTATAGGGTTGAAGAGTTCGGGTACTGCCAGGCTGCGACGAGCTGTTACCTCCGATTCGACCCGCTGGGACCGACGAAGAAGATGAGATGACCCTCAGTGCCTGCGCAAGCTGGCCCCTGCTTTGGCCGAAGAGCCAGATTCGTTTGGGGGCGGGGGACACCACCCCACAGACAAGACCGCCAGTCGTGCCGGCGCCAAGCCATGGCAAGAACGCCGCAACGCTACCGGACCTGCCGGACATCCGTATGGCACAGGATCCGGACATGCATATGGCACAGGATACGGACGACGATGATAATGACGATGGTACATTTACCAACGTCGATAAGTACTTTGCTGAACATGGGTACGGTGACGAGTTCTGCGGGCCTCCTTCTCAAGAACCCAACCAAGACGACCGCGATCTAGCTGGTACGGCGGAGAAACCCAGTTGCAACAGGAGTCGTCTGGCGTTCAGTCCTTAGGAGATGCCTCCAGCTGCCGCCTTCATCGAGCCTTAGATAGCTGAGGTGCAAAATATTATCAGCCCCAACACACTCAAGAAGGCGGTCTGTGAGCAGAACTCGGTCCCATTACAGCAGATCAAGAAGAAGGGCCGGAAACGAAAGACTAAAAAGGGCGCCGGTGCGAGCCAGCCGACACCGAGTATGATCCGTCCTCAGGACGGGCCACCTTCACCTAAGGATATCTCGAGGAGGGTGCATGTGTCGGGTAGGGCGATGCTACCAAAAAATATGCTCAATGCTGCAACCGGTGCTATGCGGAGTCTGCACGACAGCGTTCTTTCTTTGGAGAAGCGGCGTCTCAGAGAGAATGATGTGGCATACCCGGTTTTCGTGGTCAAGGTGTCAGAGGGCAAGGGCTTTATGGATGGCGCCATCGGGGGTATGATCGTCCTGCGGTTTGATGACATCTTTGCTACGTTTAACCTTCATCCGCTGCACTACACCTTCGTTCGGCTGTTTTCGCTGAGTATGGAGATGCGGATCATTAGAGACAAGACGCCGGACATCGTGATAGTCGACCCCTTCTACATGTGTGCCAAGCTCTTGGGCAGCGTTGGGGACCGCCAAGTCGCGAGTTCACACCTCGAAGGCATCATTCTGGCAAACCCAGATAAGGATATCTTCCTCGTGGCTTACTTTCCCGAGTAAGTCATCCCTTAACCGCCCCGTAACATATGATTTCTTAGATTTCGATCGTTCTTTTTTGGGATAATTAGATTTATTGCCCTAGTTGTGTCCCACTTGTCTGTTTTACCCCTAATTTCCAAAAGTCGCCGGTTTTGTCCAAGTCACTTTGCTCCTCTTATGATTTTGCCCTTTGACCGTTTGACCGTCAGTTTGAAAACTTCATAACTAATTCATACTAAATCAGAAAAATGCAAATGAGATACCAAAATGTTTAGAAAAACATCACCTATATGTTAGTGTCATTTGCATTCATGAAAAAAGTGTTGGAAAGTGCACATCCAAGTTTTATCTCTTTTGATACTACCATGAATAGTAAAATCTAGAAAAATTGAAAAAAATTCAAAATAATTATGGTGGCAAAGAACGACAAATGTTCTAAGTGCTTGCCAAGTTTCATCAGGGAACAACATTCGTGAAAGTCGTGGCAAAAAAATAATCTATTTTGGAGTGTTGATTTTTTTTTTGCTGGGGCTCCCACGACTGTCATTCCCTGATGAAACTTGGCAAGCACTTAAAACATTTGTCATTCTTTGCCACCAAATTTGTTTTTTAATTTTTTTAATTTTTTTATATTTTACTATTCATGGTGGTAACATAAGAGCTAAAACTCGGATGGGCACTTTCGAACACTTTTTTCATGAATGCAAATGACACTAACATATTGGTGATGTTTGTCCGAACATTTTGGTATATTATTTGCTTTTTTTTGATTTAGTATGAATTAGTTATGAAGTTTTCAAACTGACAGTCAAACAGTCAAAGGGCGAAAGCATAAGAGGAGCAAAGTGACTTGGACAGAAGCGGTGACTTTTGGGAATTAGGGGTAAAATAGCCGAGTGGGACACAACTAGGGGCATAAATCTAATTATCCCTTCTTTTTTTCTAACATTCCCTGTTCTGTGTAGCGACACACATTGCACACTCATCCTCTTAAGCCCAAAATATTCCATGGCCACGTATTTCGACCCGAACCGTGACTCCAAGATGGACTACACAAATATCAAGAAAGTTCTTGATGATCTTCTCCCCGGCTACGCCAAATCTAGAGGCACCTTCACCAGGCTAGTTCGTAGGTACGGCAGGCATGTGTTCGCCCACAATACGATGTTCTCCTGCGTCAAGCAGCCGCCTGGCAGTCAGAAGGATGCCTACTACGCCCTCCATCACATGCGGACAATCATACGGGACCATCATCACCTTCTGCTACCAGATAATCTCAAAGATTGGGCCGCGAGCTTGTCGGCAATCCAGGACGTGGACATCAGACAAGAATTCTTTCACATCCAGTCGGAGTTTGCGGACATCATCCATCAAGATGTCCTTCATACCTCGGGGCAGTTCTACCTCAGATATCAACTGTCCAACAGTGAGATAGACAGAACGCTACAAATGCAGGCTGACAACGCCCGCGATTTCATGACCATCACGACAGACGGCGGCTTCATCCACGCTCTGGTCCCATGAGTCGAGTCGAAAGTAGTGATGCTATGTGTAGTTCTGAAACATTGATTGGCTCATGTTGTAATTAAACTTTAATGAATTGTATGTCTCTTGGTTTGGATAGTCATTCAACTTAGATGTAATCGATGCTATTTATTAGTAGGACCATGAATCGTGCTATTAATGTCTTGTTTTTCTCTTTCGATCCTTTTGTCGCATACTTATATATTGCTTATGTATTGTCTGTTGTTTGGCTTGTGCATAGAGATGCCGTCGTATGTCGTGTACAAGGGTAAGGTTCCCGGAGTCTACGACGACTGGGAGGAGTGTCGGAAACAGGTTCACTGTTTCAGCGGTAACAATTACAAAGGGTACACCACTACGGCGGAGGCAGAATCTAGATACACCCGCTATCTAGTGGGAGAGAGGAGGGAGCGTTGGAGGAACCGGATGAAGACCAGTTTCATCGCGATGATGCTCATCATGATGACCGCAACTCTCTTCTATGTGATGGTAGTTTAGATGCTCGATATCGACTTGTAATGTGAAGACAAACTCGATACTCGCGGTCTCGAGACATGTAATGTTTTATCTTTGTTTGGTCTTTTGAATTCAGAAACTAATATGATGAATTGTATTCAGAGACTAATCTTCTGTTGTATTCGATGAATCTGCTATTGCTGTGTGCCGCTGTCTATATTCTGTCCAAAAAATATTTTGTAACCTGTGCAAAAATCATAAAAGTAAAAAAAAACCTAATATTCATACTAATGGCGCATCACCTCAAAGTGCGCCATTAGTATGCCAAAGGATACTAATGGCGCATCACTACGAAGTGCGCCATTAGTATGCCAAAGGATACTAATGGCGCATCACCCCACAGTGCGCCATTAGTATGCCAATGCACATGGTTAAATATGGCCCCCTGGGAGGCATACAAATGGCGCATTGTGTTCTATACTAATGGCGCACCAGTGGTGCGCCATTAGTAAAAAATACTAGTGGCGTGGTACTAGTGGCGCACCAGTAGTGCGCCATTAGTAGGCAAAACTGGTGCGCCACTAGTAGCCCTTTTCCTAGTATTGACTGGTGCTGCATCTTGCTAAACAGCTGTCCTCGCCCGTGCAAAAGCGGGTCATGAGGCTTGTTAATGCGTCCATTGTTCTTGGTTTTTCCTGGCCGAGATGTCTGGCGAGCCATTCGTCTCGAACGCTGTGTTTAAAAGCTGCTAAGGCTTCGGCGTCCGGACAGTCGACTATTTGGTTCTTTTTAGTAAGAAACCTGTTCTAGGTTTTCGGGCTGACTCTCCGGGCTGTTGAGTTATATGACTTAAATCATCTGCATCCGGTGGTCGGACATAGGTCCCTTGAAAATTTGCCCGAAAGGCGTCCTCGAGCTCTTCCCAACTTCCAATAGTGTTTTCGGGGAGGCTTTTGAGCCAATGCCTGGCTGGCCCTTTGAGCTTGAGGGGTAGGTACTTGATGGCGTCGAGATCATCTCCTCGAGCCATGTGGATGTGGAGGATGTAGTCCTCAATCCAGACCCTAGGGTCTATTGTTCCATCGTATGCCTCTATGTTTACGGGTCTGAATCCTGCTGGAAATTCATGGTCCAGCACCTCATCAGAGAAACATAGGGGGTGTGCGGCACCCCCGTATTTGGGTGTGCCGTGGTGTTCGGATGTTTGTTTTGTTGCATTGCTTGCAAGAGCGTGCTTTCATGGCCCGTAGATAGATCTGGTTGGGCCACCTCTTTGATGCGAGTCCTCGTGTGGATCGCGTGCTGGCTTGTGTGCGGCGTCGTTTGCCCCTCTATGTTGGCCATGAGATCGTCTATCCGACCGGATGGCTGCTTTGTTTTTTGATTGCGGGGGCTCTAAGGCCTCCTCATCAAATTCGGGCAGTAGCTTTCGCTTCGGGTAGCTCTTTGTGCGGCAACTGCCGCCATATTTGTCTGCGGTGTTGAGTACTTTGCTCCATCTGATTCTGAGTGCATCTTCCGCGGTCTTGAGCTTCCGCTTCTACTTTTTCAGGCTACGTGCAGTGGCGACGAGCCTTTTATGGAGGTTCTTCTGCTCCAGGAACTTGTCCGGCGTGAGGTCATCCGGGCTGTTATCTTCGCCGGGGACGGGTTGTTTGGTTTGATTATCCGTGTCGCCCTGGTCGGACGGTTGTTCAATGCCATGCTCATCTTCCGCCGATTTATCCTGCTCTATCACCGGGTCCGTATGACCACTGTTTCTGTCGAGACGGGGTTTGGAGCGGCGCTTACGCCGCCGCTTTGACTGCTTTTCTAGGGAACGATCCTTCAGTGCGTCCTTCCGTTCCTCGTCGTTGCTTCCTTTTTGTGTGTCCACCATGTATACATCGTGGGATGAGATGGCTGTCCAGTGCCCTCTAGACGCTGGTTCCTGTTCGTCTCCTAGATCGTCATCCATACCGTCCATGCCTTCGGAGTCAAAGTCGAGCACGTCGGTCAAATCATCGACAGTGGCTATGAAGTGGGTGGTGGGTGGGCGTCGAATTTCTTCGTCATCCGCATCCCAATCCTGCCAGTCATAATCCGGCCCGGACTCTTCTGACAAAGAGAGAGACCTTAGTGAATTCAGTATGTCGCCAAAGGGCGAGTGCTGAAAGATATCCGCGGCGGTGAACTCCATGATCGGCGCCCAATCGGATTCGATTGGCTGGGGCGCGGGTGGTTCAGAGTCCGGAGGAGAGTCCGGCAATGTGGAGTCACAGGCCTCGCGAAGGGTAAGGTTGGTATTCGGCTCGATCGCCGTTGAGGCTGCAGCCTCCGCGGCGGGGTCTAACCACCCGCCCTCAGATGGTGCAGTTGGCTCCGAATTAAAGGTCGGAGCGGATGCAGGTGCGGTCTCCAGGACACCGTTCGGCGGCACAGCTAGATCATGCCCATCGTGACAGTGCGACGCACTCGGCGGGGGCTCGAATCCGTCGAAGATTAAGTCTCCGTGGATGTCGGCCGTGTAGTTCAAACTCCCAAACCTGACCTGACGGCCAGGGGCGTAGCATTCAATCTGCTCCAGATGGCCAAGTGAATTGGCCCGCAGTGCAAAGCCGCCGAATACAAAAATCTGCCTGGGGAGAAATGTCTCACCCTGGACTGCATCGCTAACAATGATCGAAGGTGCCATCAAGCCTGATGGTGACGACACAGAGGAACTCTCAATGAAAGCACCAATGTCGGTGTCAAAACCGGCGGATCTCGGGTAGGGGATCCCGAACTCCGCGTCTAGGCGGATGGTAACAGGAGACAAGGGACACGATGTTTTTACCCGGGTTCAGGCCATCTCGATGGAGGTAAAACCCTACTCCTTCTTGATTAATATTGATGATATGGGTAGTACAAGAGTAGATCTACCACGAGATCAGAGAGGCTAAACCCTAGAAGCTAGCCTATGGTATGATTGTTGTTGTTGTTGTGTCCTACGGACTAAACCCTCCGGTTTATATAGACACCGGAGGGGGCTAGGGTTACACAGAGTCGGTTACAAGGAAGGAGATCTACATATCCGTATTGCCAAGCTTGCCTTCCACGCCAAGGAGAGTCCCATCCGGACACGGGATGAAGTCTTCAATCTTGTATCTCCATAGTCCAACAGTCCGGCCAAAGGTCATAGTCCGGCCGTCCGGACACCCCCTATTCCAGGACTCCCTCATCTATTTTTTGAATATTTCAGAGTTTCGCAGAAAAAGAATATCAAACGGAGTCCAAACGGAATGAAAATTTCGGGAACATGATTTTCGGAACGAACATGATCCAGAGGACTTGGACCCTATGTCAAGAAAGCTACCAGGAAGCCACGAGGTAGGGTAGCGCGCCTTCCCCCTGGGCGTTCCCTCCACCCTCATGGGCCCCATGTTTCTCCACCGACGTACTCCTTCCTCCTATATATACCTACATACCCCCAAACGATCAGATATGGAGCCAAAAAACCTAATTCCACCACCGCAACCTTCTGTACCCACGAGATCCCATCCTGGGGCCTGTTCCAGAGCTCCGCCGGAGGAGGCATCGATCATGGAGGGCTTCTACATCAACACCATAGCCTCTCTGATGAAGTGTGAGTAGTTTACCTCAGACCTTCGGGTCCATAGTTATTAGCTAGATGGCTTCTTCTCTCTTTTTGGATCTCAATACAATGTTCTCCCCCTCTCTTTTGGAGATCTATTAGATGTAATCTTCTTTAGCGGTGTGTTTGTTGAGACCGATGAATTGTGGGTTTATGATCAAGTTTATCTATGAACAATATTTGAATCTTCTCTGAATTCTTTTATGTATGATTGGTTATCTTTGCAAGTCTCTTCGAATTTTCAGTTTGGTTTGGCCTACTAGATTGATCTTTCTTGCAATGGGAGAAGTGCTTAGCTTTGGGTTCAATCTTGCGGTGTCCTTTCCCAGTGACAGTAGGGGCAGCAAGGCACGTATTGTATTGTTGCCATCGAGGATAACAAGATGGTTTTTTATCTTATTGCATGAATTTATCCCTCTACATCATGTCATCTTGCTTAAAGCGTTACTCTGTTCTTATGAACTTAATACTCTAGATGCATGCTGGATAGCGGTCGATGTGTGGAGTAATAGTAGTAGATGCAGGCAGGAGTCAGTCTACTTGTCTCGGACGTGATGCCTATATACATGATCATACCTAGATATTCTCATAACTATGCTCAATTCTATCAATTGCTCAACAGTAATTTGTTCACCCGCCGTAAAATACTTATGCTCTTGAGAGAAGCCACTAGTGAAACCTATGGCCCCTGGGTCTATTTTCCATCATATTAATCTTCCAACACTTAGTTATTTCCGTTGCTTTTATTTTACTTTGCATCTTTATCATAAAAATACCAAAAATATTATCTTATCATATCTATCAGATCTCACTCTCGTAAGTGACCGTGTAGCAATTGACGACCCCTTATCACATTGGTTGCGAGGATTTATTTGTTTGTGTAGGTCCGAGGGAATCGCGCGTAGCCTCCTACTGGATTGATACCTTGGTTCTCAAAAACTGAGGGAAATACTTACGCTACTTTGTTGCATCACCCTTTCCTCTTCAAGGGAAATCCAATGCATTGTTGAAGAGGTAACAGTGGACTCCACGTCCCCCTGCTGAAGTCGACCGCATCCTCGCCCTCATCCTCGTCCTTGGCGCCGCCCACAAGGTTGTAGTACTCATAGTAGTGGCTGCACCAGAGCTCGCGTTGGTACTCCGCCGATTCCTCGACGGACAGACTCTTCTCTACCTCGACCTCGGCCACGCGCAACTCCTCCTCCTGGCACTCCTTGATCTCCGCCGCCTCCTGCATCTCTAGCTCCAACTCGGTGACATCATGAGGAAGCGGGTGCTCCATGTCCACCGCCGCCTTTTTGGACGTGGGTTGCATGCTGGAGTTTGAGGTGGCCTGGAATATCTTGGCGTGTGCATCCTTGATCTTGGCGTGGATGGCCTCGACCCGGGCCAGCGCGACATCGGCGGCACGGACGGCAGCTCAAGCGCTCTCGGCGTTTGCAGCCGCTATCACAGTAGCAGCTGCCGTCTCGGCTACTGCAGCTGCCCTGTTGGCTGTTGCAGGCGCCTTCTCGGCGGAAGCGGCCGCGCTCAATGCGGATGCGGCGGCACTCTCGGCGTAGGCGGCCGTGCTCTCGGTGCAGGCGGCGGCGCTCGTGGGGATTTAAGTGATTTTCTAGCCATTTAATGACCGTAATTGAAATTTGAACTACATGTACATGCAACAGCGAACCATAACGGTTTGAGAACTCATATTTTGTGTACTTGTGTGCGATTTAATTCCATGTGTAGTAAATTGGAAGGAATTTTCGAACATATTGGTCTAACGGCTATGACACAATTAAGCATGGAGTGACATGGCATTTTAAGTCCAAAAAAATAAAAAATATCCGAAATACATGAAACCTTGGTTGATGTAATGTCATGCCACCAAGATGATGTGTTAAAATATTTGGCATGTTTGATGAAAGTTTGGACACATACCCCTCACAAACCGGAGCAACTCACTAGAAGGCTCATGATTTCGAGATTGAACAACGCATGTTTGATGACGAACGGGAGATAGCTTCCTCTTACGGCCTTCAATTTTTTTCCACGTTTAAAGTGCACTACTACAACTGTAATGTGAAATTTTGGAAAATTCTAGGGGTCATTTGACCTTTTAAAGACATTTAAGTGATTTTTTTTGCCATTTCATGACCGTAATTCAAATTTGAACTACATATAGATGCAACGGCTAACCATAACAGTTTGAAAAATCATATTTATGTACTTGTGTGCGACTTAATTCTATGTGTAGTAAATTAGAAGGAATTTCAAAAATATTTGTCTCATGACATGAACACATGCATACGTAAGCATGGAGTGACATGGCATTTTAATTCCAAAAAATTAAAAAATGATCAAAAAACATGAAACCTTGCTTGATGTAATGTCATGCCACCAAGATGATGTGGTAGAAAAATTGGCATGTGTGAGAAAGTTTGGACACACACCCCTCAGAAACCAGAGCAAATCAGTAGAAAGCTCGTGGTTCTGAGATGGAACAATGCATGTGTGATGATGGACGGGAGATAACTTACTCTTACGGCCTTCAATTTTTTTTCTACGTCTAACATGCACTACTACAACTGTACTGTGAGATTTTGGAAAATTCTAGGGGTCATTTGACCTTTTAAAGACATTTAAGTGATTTTATAGCCATTTAGTGACCGCAATTCAAATTTGAACTACATCTATATGCAACGCCTAACCATAATGGTTTGAAAAATCATATTTGTGTACTTGTGTGCGAGTTAATTCCATGTGCAGTAAATTAGAAGGAATTTTCAAACATATTGGTCTCACGACATAGGCACATGCATACGTACGCATGGAGTGCCATGGCGTTTTAATTCCAAAAAATTAAAAAATGATCAGAAAAATATGAAACCTTGCTTGATGTAATGTCATGCCACCAAGATGATGTGGTAAAAAAATTTGGCATTTGTGACGAAAATTTGGACACACACCCCTCACAAACCGGAGCAACTCACTTGAAGGCTCGTGGTTCCGAGAGGGAACAATGCATGTTTGATGACGAACAGGAGATAGCTTCCTCTTACGGCTTTCAAAGTTTATTCTACGTTTAACGTGCACTACTACAACTGTATTGTGAAAATTTGGAAAATTCTAGCGGTCATTTGACCTTTTAAAGACATTTAAGTGATTTTCTAGCCATTTAATGACCATAATTCAAATTTGAACTACATCTACATGCAACGGCTAATCATAACGGTTTGAAAAACCATATTTGTGTACTTGTGTGTGAGTTAATTCCATGTGCAGTAAATTAGAAGGAATTTTCAAACATATTGGTCTCACGGCATGGGCACATGCATGGAGTGCCATGGCATTTTAATTCCAAAAAATTAAAAAATGATCAAAAGAACATGAAACCTCGCTTGATTTAATGCCATGCCAGCAAGATGATGTGGTAAAAAAATTGGACTGTTTGACGAAAGTTTGGACACACACCCCTCACAAACCGGAGCAACTCACTAGAAGGTTCATCATTCCGAGAGGGAACAATGCATGTTTGATGATGAATGGAAGATAACTTCCTCTTACGCCTTTCTACATTTAACGTGCACTAATAGAACTGTCATTTGCAAATTTGGAAAATTTTAGGGGTCATTTGACCTTTTAAAGACATTTAAGTGATTTTCTAGCCATTTAATGGCCGTAATTCAAATTTGAACTACATCTACATGCAACGCCTAACCATAATGGTTTGAAAGATCATATTTTCGTGTACTTGTGTGCGAGTTAAAAAATCATCAAACGATGTAAATATCTGGTGTTCAAAAAAATCTAAAGATCTGGCAAGACAACAGGCCCCCACATGATTGGCACTCTATCTCGCAGCTCGAGATTTGGTAGGTGAGTGGCGAGGATCATTAATCAGACACGGTTTTGTATTGGAAACCATCAGCTATTATGTTTACACACTGATTTTGCTGCGGGAATCGTGTGTGATTCTTCGGTGTACAAAAAGAGGGGTGCCTTTTTGTACCCCAATACCTGTGCACGGGCAGTCGGAGCCGCGCCTACGGTCACGCCAAGCAGAACAGGGGAGGTGAGCCAAGGTAAGTCCAAAGCCCAAGATAATAAGAGCAACGCCAAGGCCAAGACCACAAAGAGCAGAGGGACGAAGAAGGTTCCCCCGGCAAGACCCTTGCCGGTGCAGCCTCAGCAGCCCCGGCAAGATCCTTGCCGGCACAGCTCGCCCCGCAACAACAGAGCGGGCCACCCTTGAGCCCACGGTCTCCAACATAACGTTGGGCCAGGGGTCGGGAGGCACCTCCGTGGTGGCATGCAGATCTCTGTGAAGACATATTCAAGATCTGATGAGGATTAGAAGACGATGATCCTCGGCAAGATCCTTGCCGAGGAAGGCCACCAGACCCCTGGCAAGGCCCTTGCCGGGGACGACAGCGCGGCATGGCAAGACCCTTGCCGGGCCACCTGGCAAGGCCCTCACCAAGGACGCTAGCAGGGCCACCGCTAGGCCCACACCAACAAAGCTTCCATCGCCATTCACATGCAGCTGCCAGCCCAACCAGCTGGGCGGGCACCTGCGTGGCAACATGCAGCTCCCAGGCCAACTCATCGAGCGCCTGCGTGGTGGCATGCAAATCTTTGTGAAGGCTCCGCCACTACGCCACCTCAGCTGCGTGCCTGCCTACATGGCACCACGCGCCTCACTGGCCAGGGCGCGTGTCAAAGAGAGGAGGAGCGGCGACGGACGGGACGGGCCTCTCCTCCGTCCCCAATAAAGCAAGGGGACACCTAAGCTACGCATTAAATGTGTCTTGTCCTGTAATACGAGCGATAAGCTCAGGGCACTGTACGCCTTTCCACCTCTTGTGTGCCACTGTGGCAGCCCCTTCCGACTATAAAATGAGGCCCATGGCATACTGGAGAAGGATTCGGCTCTTTCGAACCACGCACTGACCACAGCTAGTTCGAGAGCTCAAGAACTCTCTGAAATACACCCACCAAAGCAGGACTAGGGTTTTACGCATCCTCGCGGCCCGAACTTGGGTAAACGATCCTTGTGCTATCTACTAGCCCTACTCTTCTCGCAACCTCGCGCCCCGACAACTGTAGTAGGGATTCTTGTGATCCCATAGGTGTCGTTCCACACCGACATCTTTGGTGCGCCAGGTAGGGGGCGCAATTGTGAGAATCTGGTCTAGTAGTTAGCCTAATAGTTCTTCGTCGCCATGGCTCCTAAGAAGAAGACGGCCACGACGATCGGCTCGTTGGGAGCTGAACGGCCCATGCCGGTGTGGACGAGCAGTGGACCGGTCGCGGACAGGACCCGGGCCGTGGTCCGCGAGCACCAGCATCGCCCAGGCAGTCAGAGCCTGGCGAGCGGTGTCGTTGGCGTGCCAGACGACCAGTCGTACGTCGCCAGCTCCAAAGACGGAGCCGGCCCCCCCGCAGGCGGCGTGGGGCCCTTCAGGGGTGTCGTTGCGTGCTACCTCTTGAGCACTGCATTGGTTTTCCCTTGAAGAGGAAAGGGTGATGCAGCACAGTAGCGTAAGTATTTCCCTCAGTTTTTGAGAACCAAGGTATCAATCCAGTAGGAGGCTACGCGCGAGTCCCTCGCACCTGCACAATACAAAACAATCCTCGCAACCAACGCGATAAGGGGTTGTCAATCCCTTCACGGTCACTTACGAGAGTGAGATCTGATAGATATGATTGGATAATATTTTTGGTATTTTTGTGATAAAGATGCAAAATAAAATAAAAGCAAAGTAAAAAGCAAAGGAATTAACGAAGTGTTAGAAGATTAATATGATGAAGATAGACCCGGGGGCCATAGGTTTCACTAGTGGCTTCTCTCAAGAGCATAAGTATTTTATGGTGGGTGAACGAATTACTGTTGAGCAATTGACATAATTGAGCATAGTTATGAGAATATCAAGGTATGATCATGTATATAGGCATCATGACCGAGACAAGTAGACCGACTCCTGCCTGCATCTACTACTATTACTCCACTCATCGACCGCTATCCAGCATGCATCTCCAGTATTAGGTTCATGAAAACAGAGTAACGCCTTAAGCAAGATGACATGATGGAGAGGGATAAATTCATGCAATATGATAAAAAAACCATCGTGTTATCCTCGATGGCAAAAATACAATACATGCCTTGCTGCCCCTACTGTCACTAGGAAAGGACACCGCAAGATTGAACCCAAAGCTAAGAACTTCTCCCATTGCAAGAAAGATCAATCTAGTAGGCCAAACCAAACTGATAATTCACAGAGACTTGCAAAGATAACCAGTCATACATAAAAGAATTCAGAGAAGATTCGAATACTGTTCATAGATAATCTTGATCATAAACCCACAATTCATCGGTCTCAACAAACACACCGCAAAAAGAAGATTAGATCGAATAGATCTCCACGAGAGAGGGGGAGAACATTGTATTGAGATCCAAAAAGAGAGAAGAAGCCATCTTGCTACTAACTATGGACCCGAAGGTCTGAAGTAAACTACTCACACTTCATCGAAGAGGCTATGGTGTTGATGTAGAAGCCCTCCGTGATGGATGCCCCCTCCGGCGAAGCTCCGGAACTGGCCCCAAGATGGGATCTCGTGGGTACAGAAGGTTGCGGCGGTGGAATTAGGTTTTTGGCTCCGTATCTGATCGTTTGGCGGTACGTAGATATATATAGGAGGAAGGAGTATGTCGGTGGAGCAACAGGGGGCCCACGAGGATGAAGGGCGCCCCCCTACCTCGTGGATTCCTCTTTTGTTTCTTGACATAGGGTCCAAGTCTCCCGGATCATAATCTTCCCAAAAATCACGTTCCCGATGGTTTCATTCCGTTTGGACTGCGTTTGATATTCCTTTACTGCGAAACTCTGTAATAGGCAAAAAAAAATAATTCGGGGCTGGGCCTCCGGTTAATAGGTTAGTCCCAAAAATAATATAAAAGTGGATAATAAAGCCCAATAATGTCCAAAACCGTAGATAATATAGCATGGAGCAATCAAAAATTATAGATACGTTGGAGACATATCATTGCGCCACCTCCGGGCGGCGCAACGACCTCCAAGACGCCCACACCGGCGACCACCGCGCACTCTTCCCATGGTGTGCGCGCCGAGCAGCGTCACCACGTTGGTGACCCTGGGCACCGCCATGGTAAGAGCCCTGTGACTCATCCACAAGATGAAGGGGTTCAGCACGCTCGCCGAAGCGCTGGCGAAAATGGCACACAGCCGCAGGGTTGTAACGGAGCTCCTTCTAACATAGTTAGAAGTCGAAGCGTGCCACGATCCATGCAGCTGTTGCCGCCGCCCATGCCAGCGGAAGCTTTGGCGCACGCGCAGCTGCTCCTCGACTTCCCTCCTGCTGCGGAGAAGCTCAACGAGTGGAGAGCCACCATCCGGAGCCTCGTCGCCGTTGCGAACAAAGACGATCCGCGACCGGCGGGGCCCTCGGGTCGGTGCTCCACCGAACCACAACATGCTGGCGCTAGGAGGACCGGGGGAGCTGCGGCCACGGTGCACTCTCCTCCTCCTCGCCAGCCATCACGGGCGTCGGCCACTACTAGGAAAAGGGCTATAGATAATGTGGACACTAATGGCGCACCAGACATGTGGTGCGCCACTCCTACATAGCAGTGGCGCACCATGTGTTGGTGCACCATTAGTGTGACAGACACTAATGGCACACCACACCCATGGTGCGCCACTACGAACATATTTTTTTTCCCAAAAATACTAATGGCGCACCAGGGTACGGTGCGCCATTACTAGTTTTAACTAGTAATGGCGCACCACTCACCCCGTGCGCCACTACTATTAGTTTTTTTTGCAAAACTACTAATGGCGCACCACCAGCTGGTGCACCATTAGTAACCAGGGTTACTAATG
The DNA here is from genome assembly GCF_018294505.1 of Triticum aestivum. Classification (NCBI taxonomy): domain Eukaryota; kingdom Viridiplantae; phylum Streptophyta; class Magnoliopsida; order Poales; family Poaceae; genus Triticum; species Triticum aestivum. Next base: position 64,519,976 of record NC_057806.1, read on the forward strand.
GCGCATTTGTAGGTGGTGCGCCATTAGTAACCTGGGACTAGCTAGATATTTTGTACAACCACCTACACACTCACTTTCCCCACTTCATTCTCTCCACCTCCTCCAAGCTTGTCTCGGCTGCCTCCTCCTCCTCACCTCTTTTGCACCATAGATTCATCCAAATTAAGTGGTTAAATTACCTTTTTTTGATAGGTAAGTAAGTAAGGGGAAAGCTTTCTTTATGTTGTAGATCTACTTTTTTCTCCCTCCAACAATGTGCACATGCACTTTTTATGGCCTAGCTAGATCTCTGTATGTCTGTGGTGTTGCATATGTTTGTGGTGTTGCATATGTTTGTGGTGTTGCATATATGTTTGTGTTTGCAGGTACCGGTATTTGAAATGCGATAGTTGCCAATATTTTGCCGGAATGTTGATTCATTTCCGTGTCGGTGAGAATTTGGCACTATGCATTCTTTTTGGTCCTATTTTTAGGCAAAGTCATGCCAAATTTTTTCTTGGTTCTAAAATATTGTTTTGCTCTACCCCGCAGGGGACCATGGTCCGCACGATGACCGAAGGCATCGTGAATATGTTTTTGAGCTCCGCAAAGGACGAGATGCTTCAAAAGAACGAGACGGAGATAAGATGTCCGTGCCGAAGATGCAAGCTGAAGAGCCTTATTGTGGACCCGGATTCCGGGCAGGTGCGGGACAACCTGCTCTTGCGTGGTTTCATGGATGGCTATCGGTGGCAAGGTGATGAAGATGACTATGAAGTCATCCATGGGGGCCGGGCAAAAAATGAGGAAGGGCAGCAAGACAACCACCGCGGCGAGGGCGGGCGAGAAGACGAAGAATCTCCAGGACATGATCACGATGGTGATGCTGTACACATTCATCATGTAGAAGATGTTGGACATGATGATGAGGAAGATCAAGACGAAGGGCATGATCATGAAGATGAAGATGCCGGAGCAGACGACGATGGACCATCGATGGGCTGGGTGCAGGACCCTCATATTCAAGAGCTGCTTCTCAAGCAGACGGATAACGCAAGAGCTGCCGCCCGAGAGAAAGCCAAGCTGGATCAACTGGAGATAGACACGGTTACTCCATTGTATGAAGGATGCAGGCTCGAGGATACCCGCCTGAAAGTAACGCTCATGGCTCTGGAGATGAAGGTAAAACACAAAATGACCGACGCATGCTTCGACGAGAACATGTCATTCTGGCACGAACGTCTTCCCAAGGGGAACAAGTGCCCTACCAGTTTTGAGGAGGCGAAGAAAATCGTGTGTCCTCTGGATTTACCGCATGTGAAATACCATGTGTGCATGAAAAATTGCATCATTTATCGGGACGAGCACGCGGAGTCTACCATATGTCCGGTGTGCGGCGTCACTCGATACAAGAAGAGGAAGAAAGCTCCTCGAAAAGTGGTGTGGTACTTTCCGATCACTCCTTGCCTGCAGCGGTATTTCGCGGACCCTAAGGTAGCAAAGCTCCTGCATTGGCACGTTGATAGGGAGGAGAAGAAGCGAGAAGATGACACAAATGATCTAGAGATAAATAAAAAAGACAAGATGCTGAGTCACCCTAAGGATGGGAGCCAGTGGCAAGCGTTGAACTTCGAACACCCAGAATTTGGGAAGGATCCAAGGAACATCGTGCTGGGCGCGAGCACCGATGGAGTCAATCCGTTTGGCAGCTAGAGAAGCACACATAGCACCTGGCCTGTGTTTGTGTGGATGTACAACCTTCCCCCCTAGTTGTGCATGAAGAGGAAGTACATTCACATGAGTATGCTAATTGAAGGGCCAAAACAACCAGGGAACGTCATCAATCTATATCTGGGGCTGCTGAAAGAGGAGCTAGACACGCTGTGGAAAACGCCAGCCAATACATGGGACGCCGCAGAGAAAGAATATTTCCCTATGAGAGCTGCACTACTCACGACGGTGCACGACTATCTCGGTTATGGATATCTCGCGGGGCAGGTGGTCCACGGATTTTCTGGATGCGTCAGGTGCATGGATGACACAACGTATCGCCAGCTAGATAGAGATCCCGATTCTTCGAAAACCGTGTTCATGGGACATCGAAGGTGGATTCGCGAAGATGACCCGTGGAGGAAACGCAAGGATCTGTTTGATGGTGAAACCGAACCCCGAAGACGCCCGCGTACGAGGAGCGGCGAGGAAATAGACGAGCTGTTGAAAAATTGGAAAGATTGCCCACTGCCGGGAAAGAAGCAAAAGGCACCAGAGCCGGGAAAGAACCGAAAGGCGCCAGAGCCGCTGTTGAAGGTATGGAAAACGAGGTCTGTTTTCTGGGACTTGCCGTACTGGAAGATCCACTGTGTGCCTCACAGCCTTGATGCCATGCATATCACGAAGAACGTGTGCGAGAGTCTGCTTGGTACCCTACTCAACATGCCAGAGAGGACCAAAGATGGGCCGAAAGCAAGGGCAGACTTGAAATCAATGGGCATCAGGCAGGAGCTTCACGCTAATGATGATGATGATTATGAGGCGAAGCAGGACACAGGAAGTCATCGCAAAGGCAAAAAGGCCAAGAAGACCGGAAATGACTACCCTCCCACGTGCTTCACTCTAGGTCAGGAGGAGATCGAGCAATTTTTCACCTGCCTCGTAGGAGTAAAACTTCCTTACGGTTACGCGGGGAAGATAAGCAGATACGTAGACCCAGCGAAGCAGAAGTTCAGCGGGATGAAGTCTCACGACTGTCACGTGCTGATGACGCAGATACTTCTAGTTGCAATCCGTGGGATCATGGACGCACACGTCCGTGAAACGCTATTTGGCCTATGCAACTTTTTTGACTTCATCTCTCGGAAGTCGGTTGGCGTGAGGCAACTCAGAAGGCTACAGGAAGAGATCGTGGTGATACTATGCGACATTGAGATGTACTTCCTGCCCGCATTCTTAGACGTTATGGTGCATCTGCTAGTCCATATCCTGGAGGATATCATCCAACTCGGGCCGACGTTCCTGCACAACATGATGCCATTCGAAAGGATGAATGGTATCATCAAAGGATACGTTCGCAACATGTGACGTCTAGAGGGAAGTATAGCCAGGGGCTTTCTGACCGAAAAGTGCATCTCCTACTGCACAAATTATCTAGGCATCGAGAAACCTGTTGGTCTGCCCGTCAACAGGCACCTTGGCAGGCTCGCTGGATGGGGTCACCGTGAGGGTCGCCGCAAAATGAATGTCGACTTCGAGGGTCGACTCGCCGACTTTGAAAGAGCAAACCTAGTCGCGCTACAACACATAGACGTGGTTGATCCTTGGGTGGTAGAGCACAAAACCTTTGATGATATTTTAATGAACAAATTTGATGATATTTTCAAATAAGAAATTTGATGATATTTTCAACAAATTTGATGATATTTTCAATTAAAAATAAAAAAACAAATTTGATGATATTTTCAAAAAAAAATTGATGATATTTGATGATATCTTCTGTTCTAGTCCTCATGAAAATAACAAATTTGATAAAAAAACAAATTATTAGATGCAACGAGAAATAATGAAAAAATGGTACTAATGGCGTACCTGAGGAGGGTGCGCCATTGCTATCAGGAATTTTTTTACTAATGGCGCACCAGAGGAGGGTGCGCCATTGCTATCAGAAAAAAAACTACTAATGGCGCACCAGAGGGTGGTGCGCCATTGCTATAGTGTCTAGCTGGATACCCCTTCGCCCGATCCCCCCCTTCCCTCTCCCTCGCCAGATCCCCCTTCCCTCCCCCGCCACACCCGCTCCGACGACCCCTGGCCCGCTCCGACGACCCCCGCGCCCGATCCACACCCGCTCCGGCTCACCCGCGCCCGCTCCGATGACCCCCGTGCCCGCTCCACACCCTAGCACCTCCCCACTTCCCCTCCCCTCGCGCTGCTTCAACCGACTAGGTCGTCCCCGTCGACAACGCATCGTCCCCGCGACCACCGTTGTCCCTGCACCTCACCAAGGAGTCCAGGAGCTCTGCAGTGTTCTTCTACGTCATCTACGGCCAGCCGTTCGAGCTGGACGACTCTGCATCGTGCGGATCGAGGTCTTCTTCAACCTTCGGCCACCGCGGCTTCACCGTCAATCCGCGTCACCTCGTCAACCCCGGCCCCGCACGAGCTCGCCATCGTCTTCCTCTCGGTGAGCTGCACCAGTTCCCCTTCCCACCCCCTCTCGGTGACTTGGCTGTCTGGCTTAAGTTGGAGGCTGCAACAGAAGAGTTTATTCAGAAAAAATACAGGCTTCAAAGATATTTGTGAGTTTCTAGTTCCAAGATATCAAGAGGAAGACAAGTCTTCTAGAATTGTTAAATCTAGTGATGTGATTAAAGATGACATTGCTGCTGAACCTAGTGACACCGAAATAGCTGATGTGTCTAACGGTAATTAGTCTCTGAATTTCGACAGTGCAGACTACTTCTTTTCATACCTATGCAGCTTTATCTCGCCTCATAATTTGAGTTTATTTCTTTTACTGATGCTATTTGTAAAATTGTAATTGCGCATACGGATAATGCCCCTTGATTTTGCTTTCTGCCTAGACTAACTCTGTCTACAACCTCTTGCATGTATTTTTCCCCAATGTTTATCTAAACTAGTTTTCGTCCCTATTTTTATAAATAACCAAACAAGTTTCTTCTACTTATAAAGAGTGCTGGAGCTCATGGCCTTGCCTAAGAAAAACCATCTATAATTGCTAAGTTTAGAATAATAGGTGAGCAACTTTGTCTCGGGTATACAATGCAAACTTCCAGACCATAAGCTAGATACACAATGATTTTTTCTTACTATTGCCATGTTTTTTCAATTTATCAAGCTCCAGCACAAATATCCAATAGTATTTGGGCTGCAGTTAGTGTACTAATTAGTTGGATATTTGAGTAGTATTGTCAACAGTAATAACTTTTACATGTTTGCATTGCTTCCAAGAGTAACAGCAGGTGCTTAGGACACCTTTAGGAGATCTACTCATCTCTAATCATGCTACTCAAAGATAGGAACCGTAGGCTTCTCTATATATTTTTTCAGTGTCCTTTATTGGTGGTTCTATGATGTAGTCCAGGTGAAACCAATTGCATGCATTGAGAAGTAGAGTATTAAAACAGAACTTGACGTGGTTTTCCACTTAGCTGAAGAATAAAATAGACCACATATCTAGGAAGTAGATTGATATAGCACAGCTTATTCAGGGGCTCGAGCTTGTATAGGACAGCTTACACATGATCTGCTTGTGCTAGGTTGTTCTACAGTTCAAGATTTACTCCTCTGAATTCTCTAACTAACAAACCTAGCTCTTGCAAGTACCAACATGTTTAAGATCAAGGCTAACAGTATGTTCTGACAGTATAAGAGTAGTATAAGAGTATAAGAGTAGTGTATCCAGTTTTTGTGGTTGGATATCTGTATTGAGAAAAAACATAGCTTTTGTGGTCTTCATATACTACTAATACTACTACTGTATTTCATTTCAAAGTTCAAAATGCTGGTACTGAGATTTTGTTTTCCAATGAGTGATGTTTTCCTAGCAGTAGAAAAATAGCAGTAGCCATGTACTAGGAGTGCATTTTTTTCTAGGGTGATGGACAGATCTAGTGAGTACTGCATTGCTTTTGTCCAACTTTTGATAGGACCAAGGAAATGAGTGCTCGAAAGCATGCCCATGCTTTTGCCCCCCTTCTCTTGGGCCTGGTCTTCTCCCCTTCTTTATGCCCTTTTCTTTTGAACAGGAAAAATAGGGTCATAACCCTTGTAATTATGCACAAGCTCTTTGCTTTTTACCCACAAAAAATGTTGGTTCATGGCTGGCTAACTGTAGGTCCAGCCAACTGGTAGGTGGGTGTAGATGCTTGAATTACATAGGGCCAACTGTTATGGACAATTGTCAATTTTCTATAATGATGATGGAACATTATAAAGCATTGTACTCCAGTGTATATGAAGGATACAAAAAATTTAGCAACTTCTCTGATTTTATAAAGTTGTTCTTATATGGGTGAAACTTCACTTGTTTTTAGGCTAGTGCAGGGTGTTGCTTCTTCTGTATGGTCCAACTATGTCACAAATAAATTGTTCCTTCTTCTGTATTTGACAAGTAATGACTTGCAAAGATGATGATCATCTTGCTAGTTTGTTGGGTTTTGTCTCCGACCATTGTGTCGTGATGAATTTGCAGGTACCCCGGGTACTCCATATGTCCTATTTTCAGCAAAGGTCATGCCGAAATTTTCCAGGAATTTTAGCATGACTTTGCTAAAAATAGGACATATGGGGTACTTGCGACTAATGCATGGGCCGGGGTATCTTAGTACTTAGTTAAGTAGGATCAACTGCCCCACCATTCTCGCTGCATTAAACCATAGGTGGCAATAGAGCCAAGTGATTAGGCCCAACTTAGAATTCTCCTTAGCATCGATAAACCCTAGATGACAAACCCAACATAGGTGGCAATAGAGCCAAGTGATTAGTGCCAAGTGATTAGGCCCAACCTAGGGTGCCTCGGCATCGATAAACCGTAAATGATGAAAACTTAACTTGGCTTCTATAGGGTGCCTTGGTGTTGATGAGAACCTAAATGATGTACGCTTAGGCTTTTAGGGTGCCTCGGCGTCGACAAACCCTAAATGATAAAAGCTTAGCTTTTAGGATGCCTCGGTGTCGACAAACCCTAAATGATGAGACCATGATCTTGTTCCTTGACAATAACCAACTTTTTGACCAAACTTTTTTCCTATTTAGAGCAAAATATGGCCCACAACGAGGAGGCCGGCGGTTCAGGCGGCAAGGACCTCACCGCTATGAGGACGCCGCAGAAGACACCGATCCTGACTACACAACCACTAGTGGCGTCAGGGATGACACCACTAATGGTGCCGCTAAGGATGCCACCATTGATGATGGCGGCGCACGCACAGATGGCAGCCAACCAAAGAGGCAACGGAAGGACCGGCGCCCGAGCGTGCTTGGCACCGTCAAGGAGGAATTTACTAAAGTGAACTCCGACGGGCATCCGACGGCGCCCAAACAAGTAGTCAAGGGGTACTCGTTTCAGCCCGGGTGCATTCTCTAGAGCACCGTCTCGATCAACACCGAGAACCTAAGGCATAAGGACCGAGGGAATTTGCGCAGCCTCCTCTTCATGAAGCTGCATGAACGATACAAGTTCCCTGCTGAGTTTGCAAACACGCGCCTCTCAGGGAATAAAGTGAACAGTGCCGCCCTCACGAGGATGAGCATGGCCCTGTATACTTGGAGAAGCACGGTGAAGGCAATGATTGCGAAAGGTGATAGTTATGACAAGATCAAGGAGAAATATCCTTTGATGAGCGAAGATGACTACAAGGAGTTCATGATCAAGTGCGAGAGCAGCGCAACCTCCAAATCAAGTCAGTGGGGGAAAGAAATGCGGCAGTTGAACTTAGGGGTCCACCAACTCGGTCCCGGCGGTTACAGAGTGGCGGAGCCTATATGGGACAAGGAGGACGCGGAGCGTGCCGAGCAAGGCCTACCACCCCGCTTCGAGAAATACCGTGACAAGTAGACCTAGAACTTTCTCAGGGCCCGGTACAAGGAGGACCCTATACCAAAGGAGCTTACCACGGATCCGAAGACTAGGGAGCTTGAGCTTGTTCTGATAAGGAATACACCCCCGCGTAATTAGCTCCATATGGTTGCATTCTAATTAATCCCCAATATTTCTAAATGGTTCACGTTCCTTCCGCAGGACAAAGAAAGCAGTAGCGCAGGGTCGTCTCAGAGCTCCCCTTTCGACACCCCTTTGAATAGGGCGTTGAACATGATGAAAAACAAGGATAAGCTCAGTAAGCCGACGTCAGCTGGTCGTGTGGCCGGCAAAGGCTTGTCCACAAAATGGTCGTCATACTATACCGCGGGTGGGCGGAAGGAGAAAAAGACCAGCTCGGAAAGCCAGTCGCGCGAGGTTGAAGCACTCAAGGCACAAGTGGCGCGGATTCCGAAGCTTGTCCAAGAGCAAGTGGAACAACAACTGGGAACGAAGCTCAACGCCATGGTGCCTACGTTGATTCATGGGCTGACGACATGGATTGCGGGCGGCCAACAGGGGCCTCCCCCGGTTCCCAGCTTCACGGCTAGCAACTTGCACAACGCGCAGGAGGCGCCATTGGTGTCTCCGCCGGAGGCGGTATTCGTGTCTCCGGCGCCGGCACGGGCATTGGAGCTTAATGCACCCGGGTGTATGCTGACCGGCACCTCGCCAGCAAGCGGCCCCTCCGTCAGTTGCACGCCCACCGTTGGCGGTGCCTCAACATTAGCCGAGCTCGACGGCATCACGGTAACTAAGCCTCTCGGCCGATGACTTCATCCCCTTGCCTTTGATTGGGCATCCCTGATGCCCAACATGTTTTCGCAAGGCGCCGCCGACGTTCCTTGCACTCTCCTGCACTTCGTGGGCAGCGAGTTGGTCAATGTCGCCAAGGGCAGAATCATTCAACCGGGAAACCCCGTGTTCCATGGTAATCCGATGGCACCCACAGTGTATAGGGTTGAAGAGGTTCGGGTGCTGCCAGGCTGCGACGAGCTGTTACCTCCGATTCGACCCGCTGGGGCCGACGAAGAAGATGAGATGACCCTCAGCATCTGCGCAAGCTGGCCCCTGCTTTGGCCGAAGAGCCAGATTCGTTTGGGGCCGGGGGACACCACCCCACAGACAAGACCGCCAGTCGTGCCGGCGCCAAGCCATGGCAAGAACGCCGCAACGCTACCGGACCTGCCGGACATCCGTATGGCACAGGATCCGGACATGCATATGGCACAGGATACGGACGACGACAACAACGACGGTACATTTACCAACGTCGATAAGTACTTTGCTGAACATGGGTTCGGTGACGAGTTCTGCGGGCCTCCTTCTCAAGAACCCAACCAAGACGACCGCGATCTAGCTGGTACGTCGGAGAAACCCAGTTGCAACAGGAGTCGTCTGGCGTTCAGTCCTCAGGAGACGCCTCTAGCTGCCACCTTCACCGAGCCTCAGATAGCTGAGGTGCAAAATATTATCAGCCCCAACACACTCAATAAGGCGGTCTGTGAGCAGAACTCGGTCCCATTACAGCAGATCAAGAAGAAGGGCCCGAAACGAAAGACTAAAAAGGGCGCCGGTGCGAGCCAGCCGACACCAAGTACGATCCGTCCTCAGGACGGGCCACCTTCACCTAAGGATATCTCGAGGAGGGTGCATGTGGCGAGTAGGGCGATGCTACCAACAAATATGCTCAATGCTGCAACCGGTGCTATGCGGAGTCTGCACGACAGTGTTCTTTCTTTGGAGAAGCGGCGTCTCAGAGAGAATGATGTGGCATACCCGGTTTTCGTGGTCAAGGTGTCAGAGGGCAAGGGCTTTGTGGATGGCGCCATCGGGGGTATGATCGTCCTGCGGTTTGATGACATCTTTGCTATGTTTAACCTTCATCCGCTGCACTACACCTTCGTTCGGCTGTTTTCGCTGAGTATGGAGATGAGGATCATTAGAGACAAGACGCCGGACATCGTGATAGTCGACCCCTTCTACATGCGTGCCAAGCTCTTGGGCAGCGTTGGGGACCGCCAAGTCACGAGTTCACACCTTGAAGGCGTCAGTCTGGCAAACCCAGATAAGGATAACTTCCTCGTGGCTTACTTTCCCGAGTAAGTCATCCCTTAACCGCCCCGTAACATATGATTTCTTAGATTTCGATCGTTCTTTTTTGGGATAATTAGATTTATGCCCCTAGTTGTGTCCCACTCGTCTGTTTTACCCCTAATTTCCAAAAGTCACCGGTTTTGTCCAAGTCACTTTGCTCCTCTTATGCTTTCGCCCTTTGACCGTCAGTTTGAAAACTTCATAACTAATTCATACTAAATCAGAAAAATGCAAATGAGATACCAAAATGTTCAGAAAAGCATCACCTATATGTTAGTGTCATTTGCATTCATGAAAAAAGTGTTGGAAAGTGCACATCCAAGTTTTATCTCTTTTGATACTACCATGAATAGTAAAATCTAGAAACATTCAAAAAAATTCAAAAAAAATATGGTGGCAAAGAACGACAAATGTTCTAAATGCTTGCCAAGTTTCATCAGGAAACAACATTCATGAAAGTCGTGGCGAGAAAATAATCTATTTTTGAGTGTTGATTTTTTTTGCTGGGGCACCCACGGATGTCATTCCCTGATGAAACTTGGCAAGCACTTAAAACATTTGTCATTCTTTGCCACCAAATTTGTTTTTTAATTTTTTTAATTTTTTTATATTTTACTATTCATGGTGGTAGCATAAGAGCTAAAACTCGGATGGGCACTTTCGAACACTTTTTTCATGAATGCAAATGACACTAACATATTGGTGATGTTTGTCTGAACATTTTGGTATCTTATTTGCATTTTTTTGATTTAGTATGAATTAGTTATGAAGTTTTCAAACTGACAGTCAAACAGTCAAAGGGCGAAAGCATAAGAGGAGCAAAGTGACTTGGATAGAAGCGGTGACTTTTGGAAATTAGGGGTAAAACAGCCGAGTGGGACACAACTAGGGGCATAAATCTAATTATCCCTTCTTTTTTTTCTAACATTCCGTGTTCTGTGTAGCGACACACATTGCACACTCATCCTCTTAAGCCCAAAATATTCCATGGCCATGTATTTCGACCCGAACCGTGACTCCAAGATGGACTACACAAATATCAAGAAAGTTCTTGATGATGTTCTCCCCGGCTACGCCAAATCTGGAGGCACCTTCACCAGGCCAGTTCGTAGGTACGGCAGGCATGTGTTCGGCCACAATACGATGTTCTCCTATGCCAAGCAGCCGCCTGGTAGTCAGAAGGATGCCTACTACGCCCTCCATCACATGCGGACAATCGTACGGGACCATCATCACCTTCTGCTACCAGATAATCTCAAAGATTGGGCCGCAAGCTTGTCGGCAATCTAGGACGCGGACATCAGACAAGAATTCTTTCGCATCCAGTCGGAGTTTGTGGACATCATCCATCAAGATGTCCTTCATACCTCGGGGCAGTTCTACCTCAGATATCAACCATCCAACAGTGAGATAGACGGAACGCTACAAATGCAGGCTGACAACGCCCGTGATTTCATGACCATCACGACATACGACGGCTTCATCCACGCTCCGGTCCCATGAGTCGAGTCGAAAGTAGTGATGCTATGTGTAGTTCTGAAACATTGATTGGCTCATGTTGTAATTAAACTTTAATGAATTGTATGTCTCTTGGTTTGGATAGTCGTTCAACTTAGATGTAATCGATGCTATTTATTAGTAGGACCATGAATCGTGCTACTAATGTCTTGTTTTTCTCTTTCGATCCTTTTGTCGCATACTTATATATTGCTTATGTATTGTCTGTTGTTTGGCTTGTGCATAGAGATGACGTCGTATGTCGTGTACAAGCGTAAGGTTCCCGGAGTCTACGACGACTGGGAGGAGTGTCGGAAACAGGTTCACCGTTTCAGCGGTAACAATTACAAAGGGTACACCACTAGGGCGGAGGCAGAATATAGATACACCCGCTATCTAGCGGGAGAGAGGAGGGAGCGTTGGAGGAACCGGATGAAGACCAGTTTCATTGCGATGATGCTCACCGTGATGACCGCAACTCTCTTCTATGTGATGGTAGTTTAGATGCTCGATATCGACTTGTAATGTGAAGACAAACTCGATACTCGCGGTCTCGAGACTTGTAATTTTTTATCTTTGTTTGGTCTTTTGAATTCGGAAACTAATATGATGAATTCTATTCAGAGACTAATATTCTATTGTATTCGATGAATCTGCTATTGCTGTGTGCTGCTGTCTATATTCTGTCCAATAATATATTTTGTAACCTGTGCAAAAATCATAAAAGTAAAAAAATAAAACCTAATATTCATACTAATGGCGCATCACCTCAAAGTGCGCCATTAGTATGCCAAAGGATACTAATGGCGCATCACTACAAAGTGCGCCATTAGTATGCCAAAGGATACTAATGGCGCATCACCCCACAGTGCGCCATTAGTATGCCAAAGCACATGGTTAAATATGGCCCCCCGGGAGGCATACTAATGGCGCATTGTGTTCTATACTAATGGCGCACCAGTGGTGCGCCATTAGTAAAAAATACTAGTGGCGTGGTACTAGTGGCGCACCAGTAGTGCGCCATTAGTAGGCAAAACTGGTGCGCCACTCGTAGACCTTTTCCTAGTAGTGATTGGTGCTGCATCTTGCTAAACAGCTTTCCTCACCCGCGCAAAAGCAGGTCATGAGGCTTGTTAATGCGGCCATTGTTCTTGGTTTTTCCTGGCCGAGATGTCTGGCGAGCCATTCGTCTCGGACGCTGTGTTTAAAAGCTGCTAAGGCTTCGGCGTCCGGACAATCGACTATTTGGTTCTTTTTAGTAAGAAACCTGTTCCAGAGTTTTCGGGCTGACTCTCCGGGCTGTTGAGTTATATGACTTAAATCATCTGCATCCGGTGGTCGGACATAGGTCCCTTGAAAATTTGCCCGAAAGGCGTCCTCGAGCTCTTCCCAACTTCCAATAGTGTTTTCGGGGAGGCTTTTGAGCCAATGCCTGGCTGGCCCTTTGAGCTTGAGGGGTAGGTACTTGATGGCGTGGAGATCATCTCCTCGAGCCATGTGGATGTGGAGGATGTAGTCCTCAATCCAGACCCTAGGGTTTGTTGTTCCGTCGTATGCCTCTATGTTTACGGGTCTGAATCCCGCTGGAAATTCATGGTCCAGCACCTCATCAGTGAAACATAGGGGGTGTGCGGCACCCCCGTATTTGGGTGTGCCGTGGTGTTCGGATGTTTGTTTTGTTGCATTGCTTGCAAGAGCGTGCTTTCATGGCCCGTAGATAGATCTGGTTGGGCCATCTCTTTGATGCGAGTCCTCGTGTGGATCGCGTGCTGGCTTGTGTGCGGCATCGTTTGCCGCTCTATGTTGGCCATGAGGTCGTCTATCCGACTGGATGGCTGCTTTGTTTTTTGATTGCGGGGGCTCTAAGGCCTCCTCATCAAATTCGGGCAGTAGCTTACGCTTCGGGTAGCTCTTTGTGCGGCAACTGCCGCCATATTTGTCTGCGGCGTTGAGTACTTTGCTCCATCTGATTCTGAGTGCATCTTTCGCAGTCTTGAGCTTCCGCTTCTGCTTTTTCAGGCTACGCGCAGTAGCGACGAGCCTTTTATGGAGGTTCTTCTGCTCCAGGAACTTGTCCGGCGTGAGGTCATCCGGGCTGTTATCTTCGCCGGGGACGGGTTGTTTCGTTTGATTATCCGTGTCGCCCTGGTCGGACGGTTGTTCAATGCCATGCTCATCTTCCGCCGATTTATCCTGCTCTATCGCTGGGTCCGTATGACCACTATTTCTATCGAGACGGGGTTTGGAGAGGCGCTTACACTGCCGCTTTGACTGCTTTTCTAGGGAACGATCCTTCGGTGCTTCCTTCCGTTCCTCGTCGTCGCTTCCTTTTGGTGTGTCCACCATGTATACTTCGTGGGATGAGATGGCTGTCCAGTGCCGTCTAGATGCTGGTTCCTGTTCATCTCCTGGATCGTCGTCCATACCATCGATGCCTTCGGAGTCGAAGTCGAGCACGTCGGTCAAATCATCAACAGTGGCTATGATGTGGGTGGTGGGTGGGCGTCGAATTTCTTCGTCGTCCGCATCCCAATCCTACCAGTCATAATCTGGCCCGGACTCTCCTAACAAAGAGAGAGACCTTAGTGAATTCAGTATGTCGCCGAAGGGCGAGTGCTGAAAGATATCCGCGGCGGTGAACTCCATGATCGGCGCCCAATCGGATTCGATTGGCAGGGGCGCGGGTGGTTCAGAGTCCGGAGGAGAGTTCGGCAATGTGGAGTCACGGGCCTCGCGAAGGGTAAGGTTGGTATTCGGCCCGATCACCGTTGAGGCTGCAGCCTCCGCGGCGGGGTCTAACCACCCGCCCTCAGAGCGGATGCAGGTGCGGTCTCCAGGACACCATTCGGCGGCAGAGCTAGATCATGCCCATCGTGACAGTGCAACGCACTCGGTCGAGGCTCGAATCCGTCGAAGATTAAGTCTCCGAGGATGTCGGCCGTGTAGTTCAAACTCCCAAACCTGATCTGACGGCCAGGGGCATAGCTTTCAATCTGCTCCAGATGGCCAAGTGAATTGGCCCGCAGTGCAAAGCCGCCGAATACAAAAATCTACCTGGGGAGAAAAGTCTCACCCTGGACTGCATCGCTAACGATGATCGAAGGTGCCATCAAGCCTGATGGTGATGACACAGAGGAACTCTCAATGAAAGCACCAATGTCGGTGTCAAAACCGGCGGATCTCGGGTAGGGGGTCCCGAACTGTGCGTCTAGGCGGATGGTAACAGGAGACAAGGGACACGATGTTTTTACCCAGGTTCAGGCCCTCTCGATGGAGGTAAAACCCTACTCCTGCTTGATTAATATTGATGATATGGGTAGTACAAGAGTAGATCTACCACAAGACCAGAGAGGCTAAACCCAAGAAGCTAGCCTATGGTATGATTGTTGTTGTTGTTGTGTCCTACGGACTAAACCCTCCGGTTTATATAGACACCGGAGGGGGCTAGGGTTACACAGAGTCGGTTACAAGGAAGGAGATCTACATATCCGTATTGCCAATCTTGCCTTCGACGCCAAGGAGAGTCCCATCCGGACACGGGACGAAGTCTTCAATCTTGTATCTCCATAGTCCAACAGTCCGGCCAAAGGTCATAGTCCGGCCGTCCGGACACCCCCTATTCCAGGACTCCCTCATCTATTTTTTGAATATTTCAGAGTTTCGCAGAAAAAGAATATCAAACGGAGTCCAAACGGAATGAAACCTTCGGGAACGTGATTTTCGGAATGAACATGATCCAGAGCACTTGGACCCTACGTCAAGAAAGCTACCAGGAAGCCACGAGGTAGGGTAGCGCGCCTTCCCCCTGGGCGTGCCCTCCACCCTCATGGGCCCCATGTTGCTCCACCGACGTACTCCTTCCTCCTATATATACCTACATACCCCCAAACGATCAGATATGGAGCCAAAAAATCTAATTCCACCACCGCAACCTTCTGTACCCACGAGATCCCATCCTGGGGCCTGTTCCGGAGCTCCGTCGGAGGAGGCATCGATCACGGAGGGCTTCTACATCAACACCATAGCCTCTCCGATGAAGTGTGAGTAGTTTACCTCAGACCTTCGGGTCCATAGTTATTAGCTAGATGGCTTCTTCTCTCTTTTTGGATCTCAATACAATGTTCTCCCCCTCTCTTTTGGAGATCTATTCGATGTAATCTTCTTTTGCGGTGTGTTTGTTGAGACCGATGAATTGTGGGTTTATGATCAAGTTTATCTATGAACAATATTTGAATCTTCTCTGAATTCTTTTATGTATGATTGGTTATCTTTGCAAGTCTCTTTGAATTTTCAGTTTGGTTTGGCCTACTAGATTGATCTTTCTTGCAATGGGAGAAGTGCTTAGCTTTGGGTTCAATGTTGCGGTGTCCTTTCCCAGTGACAGTAGGGGCAGCAAGGCACATATTGTATTGTTGCCATCGAGGATAACAAGATGGTTTTTTATCTTATTGCATGAATTTATCCCTCTACATCATGTCATCTTGCTTAAAGCGTTACTCTGTTCTTATGAACTTAATACTCTAGATGCATGCTGGATAGCGGTCGATGTGTGGAGTAATAGTAGTAGATGCAGGCAGGAGTCGGTCTACTTGTCTCGGACGTGATGCCTATATACATGATCATACCTAGATATTCTCATAACTATGCTCAATTCTATCAATTGCTCAACGGTAATTTGTTCACCCGCCGTAAAATACTTATGCTCTTGAGAGAAGCCACTAGTGAAACCTATGGCCCCCGGGTCTATTTTCCATCATATTAATCTTCCAACACTTAGTTATTTCCATTGCTTTTATTTTACTTTGCATCGTTATCATAGAAATACCAAAAATATTATCTTATCATATCTATCAGATCTCACTCTCGTAAGTGACCGTGTAGCAATTGACGACCCCTTATCGCATTGGTTGCGAGGATTTATTTGTTTCTGTAGGTGCGAGGGACTCGTGCGTAGCCTCCTACTACATTGATACCTTGGTTCTCAAAAACTGAGGGAAATACTTATGCTACTTTGTTGCATCACCCTTTCCTCTTCAAGGGAAAACCAACGCATTGCTGAAGAGGTAACAATGGACTCCGCGTCCCCCCTGCTGAAGTCGACCGCGTCCTCGCCCTCATCCTCGTCCTTGGCGCCGCCCTCAAGGTTGTAGTACTCGTAGTAGTGGCTGCACCAGAGCTCGCGTTGGTACTCCACCATTTCCTCAACGGACAGACTCTTCTCTACCTCGACCTCGGCCACGCGCAACTCCTCCTCCCGGCGCTCCTCGATCTCCGCCGCCTCCTGCATCTCTAGCTCCAACTTGGTGACATCATGAGGAAGCAGGTGCTCCATGTCCACCGCCGCCTTTTTGGACGTGGGTTGCATGCTGGAGTTTGAGGTGGCCTGGAATATCTTGGCGTGTGCATCCTTGATCTTGGCGTGGATGGCCCCGACCCGGGCCAGCGCGACATCAGCGGCACGGACGGCAGCTCAAGCGCTCTCGGCGTTTGCAGCCGCTGTCGCGGCAGCAGCTGCCGTCTCGGCTACTGCAGCTGCCCTGTTGGCTGCCGCAGACGCCCTCTCGGCAGAAGCGGCCGCGCTCAATGCGGATGCGGCGGCACTCTCGGCGTAGGCGGCCGCGCTCTCGGTGCAGGCGGCGGCGCTCGGGGGGATGCGACCATCGTACGGGCCTTCACGAAGCGTTTCCATGGCCTCATCTTTGCAAGAAGGGGGTGCGGGAATGGGGATCGAGATTCGTGGATTCGGGGGTTGCCGGCACTAGAACAGACGAGCCGGCGAAGCTTAAGGAGGGAGACTTAAATAGACCCAAATATTTTCATCGCAATTGGTTCCTAGAAAACAACTGTGTGTGATGTTGTAGATATTTTTTATTAGCTGTGAAAGACGAATTTGGAGTAAAATGGCAACGGATTGTGTTTTAAATGTACGAGAAATTTTGTAGCACTAATACAACTGTCATGTCAAATTTTGGAAAATTTCAGGGGTCATTTGACCTTTTAAAACATTTAAGTGATTTTCTAGCCATTTAATGACCGTAATTGAAATTTGAACTACATGTACATGCAACAGCGAACCATAACGGTTTGAGAACTCATATTTTGTGTACTTGTGTGCGATTTAATTCCATGTGCAGTAAATTGGAAGGAATTTTCGAACATATTGGTCTAACGGCTATGACACAATCATGCATGGAGTGACATGGCATTTTAATTCCAAAAAATTAAAAAATATCCGACACACATGAAACCTTGGTTGATGTAATGTCATGCCACCAAGATGATGTGTTAAAATATTTGGCATGTTTGATGAAAGTTTGGACACATACCCCTCACAAATCAGAGCAACTCACTAGAAGGCTCATGATTTCGAGATTGAACAATGCATGTTTGATGACGAAAGGGAGATAGCTTCCTCTTACGGCCTTCAATTTTTTTCTACGTTTAAAGTGCACTACTACAACTGTAATGTGAAATTTTGGAAAATTCTAGGGGTCATTTGACCTTTTAAAGACATTTATGTGATTTTTTTTTGCCATTTCATGACCGTAATTCAAATTTGAACTACATCTACATGCAACGGCTAACCATAACGGTTTGAAAAATCATATTTATGTACTTGTGTGCGAGTTAATTCTATGTGTAGTAAATTAGAAGGAATTTTCAAACATATTTGTCTCACGACATGAACACATGCATACGTATGCATGGAGTGACATGGCATTTTAATTCCAAAAAATTAAAAAATTATCAGAAAAACATGGAACCTTACTTGATGTAATGTCATGCCACCAAGATGATGTGGTAGAAAAATTGGCATGCGTGAGAAAGTTTGGACACACACCCCTCAGAAACCAGAGCAAATCAGTAGAAAGCTCGTGGTTCTGAGATGGAACAATGCATGTGTGATGATGGACGGGAGATAACTTACTCTTACGGCCTTCAATTTTTTTCTACGTCTAACATGCACTACTACAACTGTACTGTGAGATTTTGGAAAATTCTAGGGGTCATTTGACCTTTTAAAGACATTTAAGTGATTTTATAGCCATTTAGTGACCGCAATTCAAATTTGAACTACATCTATATGCAACGCCTAACCATAACGGTTTGAAAAATCATATTTGTGTACTTGTGTGCGAGTTAATTCCATGTGCAGTAAATTAGAAGGAATTTTCAAACATATTGGTCTCACGACATGGGCACATGCATACGTATGCATGGAGTGCCATGGCGTTTTAATTCCAAAAAATTAAAAAATGATCAGAAAAACATGAAACCTTGCTTGATGTAATGTCATGCCACCAAGATGATGTGGTAAAAAAATTTGGCATGTGTGACGAAAATTTGGACACAGACCCCTCACAAACCGAAGAAACTCACTAGAAGGCTCGTGGTTCCGAGAGGGAACAATGCATGTTTGATGACGAACAGGAGATAGCTTCCTCTTACGGCTTTCAAAATTTATTCTACGTTTAACGTGCACTACTACAACTGTACTGTGAGATTTTGGAAAATTCTAGGGGTCATTTGACCTTTTAAAGACATTTAAGTGATTTTATAGCCATTTAGTGACCGCAATTCAAATTTGAACTACACCTACATGCAACGGCTAATCATAACGGTTTGAAAAACCATATTTGTGTACTTGTGTGTGAGTTAATTCCATGTGCAGTAAATTAGAAGGAATTTTCAAACATATTGGTATCACGGCATGGGCACATGCATGGAGTGCCATGGCATTTTAATTCCAAAAAAATAAAAAATGATCAAAAGAACATGAAACCTCGCTTGATTTAATGTCATGCCACCAAGATGATGTGGTAAAAAAATTGGACTGTTTGACGAAAGTTTGGACACACACCCCTCACAAACCGGAGCAACTCACTAGAAGGTTCATCATTCCGAGAGGGAACAATGCATGTTTGATGATGAACGGAAGATAACTTCCTCTTACGCCTTTCTACATTTAACGTGCACTAATAGAACTGTCATGTGCAAATTTGGAAAATTTTAGGTGTCATTTGACCTTTTAAAGACATTTAAGTGATTTTCTAGCAATTTAATGGCCGTAATTCAAATTTGAACTACATCTACATGCAACGCCTAACAATAACGGTTTGAAAGATCATATTTTCGTGTACTTGTGTGCGAGTTAAAAAATCATCAGACGATATAAATATCTGGTGTTCAAAAAAATGTAAAGATCTGGCAAGACAACAGGCCCCCACATGATTGGCACTCTATCTCGCAGCTCGAGGTTTGGTAGGTGAGTGGTGAGGATCATTAATCAGACACGGTTATGTATTGGAAACCATCAGCTATTATGTTTACACACTGATTTTGCTGCGGGAATCGTGTGTGATTCTGTCGGTGTACAAAAAGAGGGGTGCGTTTTTGTACCCCTATACCTGTGCACGGGCAGTCGGAGCCGCGCCTATGGTCACGCCAAGCAGAACAGGGGAGGTGAGCCAAGGTAAGTCCAAAGCCCAAGATAATAAGAGCAACGCCAAGGCCAAGACCACAAAGAGCAGAGGGACGAAGCAGGTTCCCCCGGCAAGACCCTTGCTGGCACAGCTCGCCCTGCAACAACAGAGCGGGCCACCCTTGAGCCCACGGTCTCCAACATCACGTTGGGCCAGGGCTCGGGAGGCACCTCCGTGGTGGCATGCAGATCTCTGTGAAGACATATTCAAGATCTGATGAGGATTAGAAGACGATGATCCTCGGCAAGATCCTTGCCGAGGAAGGCCACCAGACCCCCGGCAAGGGCCTTGCCGGGGACGACAGCGCGCCATGGCAAGACCCTTGACGGGACACCTGGCAAGGCCCTCACCAAAGACGCTAGAAGGGCCACCGCTAGGCCCATGCCAACAAAGCTTCCATTGCCATTCACATGCAGCTGCCAGCCCAACCAGCTGGGCGGGCACCTGCGTGGCAACATGCAGCTCCCAGGCCAACTCATCGAGCGCCTGCGTGGTGGCATGCAAATCTTTGTGAAGGCTCCGCCACTGCGCCACCTCAGCTGCGTGCCTGCCTACATGGCACCACGCGCCTCACTGGCCAGGGCGCGTGTCACAGAGAGGAGGAGCGGTGACGGACGGGACGGGCCTCTCCCCCGTCCCCAATAAAGCAAGGGGACACCTAAGCTACGCATTAAATGTGTCTTGTCCTGTAATACGAGCGATAAGCTCAGGGCACTGTACGCCTTTCCACCGCCTGTGTGCCACTGTGGCAGCCCCTTCTGACTATAAAACGAGGCCCATGGCATACTGGAGAAGGATTCGGCTCTTTCGAACCACGCACTGACCACAGCTAGTTCGAGAGCTCAAGAACTCTCTGAAATACACCCACCAAAGCAGGACTAGGGTTTTACGCATCCTCGTGGCCCGAACTTGGGTAAACGATCCTTGTGCTATCTACTAGCCCTACTCTTCTCACAACCCCGCGCCCCGACAACTGTAGTAGGGATTCTTGTGATCCCATGGGTGTCGTTCCACACCGACATCTTTGGTGCGCTAGGTATGGGGCGCAATTGTGAGAATCTGGTCTAGTAGTTAGCCTAGTAGTTCTTCGTCGCCATGGCTCCTAAGAAGAAGACGGCCATGGCGATTGGCTCGTTGGGAGCTGAACGGCCCATGCCGGTGTGGACGAGCAGTGGACCGGTCGCGGACAGGACCCGGGCCGCGGTCCGCGAGCACCAGCATTGCCCAGGTAGTCAGAGCCTGGCGAGCGGTGTCGTTCGCGCGCCAGACGACCGGCCGTACGTCGCCAGCTCCAAAGACGGAGCCGGGCCCCCCGTAGGCGGCGTGGGGCCCTTCAGGGGTGTCGATGCGTGCTACCTCTTGA